>NC_088393.1:12939500-13245166 GCF_037993035.2 Macaca fascicularis
CACAATCTACGACCACCTTAAAGAAGGCCCCAATCCTATATTCCCTTCCTAAATGTCAAGGAATTATCAAACTGCCAACTCGGGCTGATTACAGACCCAGACTTGCTGTATCTCAACAATACAATAAAAACAGAGCAGGACAGTTCGAAGCAGGAGTTCCCTAAGAAGCAGCAGCTCAAAGTGCGTGCCCAATGTCAGGCAGCAGAGCAGAGGAGCCAGCGGAGACAGACCCCTCCGTGTGGTGGTCAATGTCCAGACATCTTCACAGCACCGACTGCAGAGATGTGGTTCTGACGTTGACACTGATGACGGAGTGTCTCACACAGGCTGAGAGGGCATAAAAAGGCTTATTACTCTCATGTGATTGAGGTGTCTGGGGAGAGTAGGGCAGGCCCATCAGGCAGGTGTGAAATGGTTTGAGAACAGGGGAAGCTGCCTGGCCTGGGTATTTACTGTGTTGGGGTTGGGGCTGGATGACAGTTCCATGGACAGACACCAGAAGACAGAACCCCAGGCTTCCTTGAAAGCTGGTCCAGGTGTGGGCACAAGGGTAGAAGGGGAGGGGGAGGTTTTAGCTCTCAGCAGACAACCATTAAACACTGGAGTCTGACTACTCATTACTATAACAAAGGCAGGAAAGAAAAATATACATTCCCAGTCACTTGTTTTTATGTAAACAGTCACAGGATGCACAAAAAATGATCAAAAGTGGTTATTTGGGGGTGGCTGGACCAAGAGGACTACAGTAGACCAGAATTTGCTGGCAGGAAGTCATCTAAAATTAAAACTGTCAAGTGTACACTTTATACCAGAAGGGTATTTCTTTCCAATCAGTCTTTGCACGTGTCCCTGGAGACCTTTGAAATGTGTGAGAGCATGATATCTTTAAGGCAACTGCCTTTTTTTTTTTTTTTTAAGAGACAGGGTCTAGCTCTGTCGCCCAGGCAACACTGACTAAGCTAGGATTGTACAGTGGTGCAATAGCTCACTGCAGCCTGGAGCACCTAGGTTCAAGTGGATCCTCCCGCCTCAGCCTCTGGAGTAGCTGGGACTACCGGCACAAGCCACAAGGCCCACTTATTTATTTACTTGTTTGTTTTGTAGAGACGGGGTCTTGCCATGTTGCCCAGGCTGGTCTCGACCACCTGGGCTCAAGCGATCCTCCTGCCTTGGCCTCCCACAGTGGTGGATTACAGGCGTGAGCCATCGCATCCAGCCCTGAAGTCTTATTCTCATTGGTAAATACAAGAAAAACAGTAACAGATTATATAGATCTGGAATGAACCTGGAAACTCCTAATACTTTTAATAGATGGTTTTTAGTATATTCAGAGATACATGCAATCATGATCACAATTTTCATCACCTCAAACATAAGCCCATGTACCTTTTACCTGTCAATCTCCTACCTTCCCATCTTCCTCCGCCAATCCCCAGCCCTTGATAACCAGCAATCTTTCGGTCTCTGTAGATTTTCCTATTATGGACTTTCATACAATCAGAATCATGTCATGTAGTATTTGTGACTAGTTTCATTATAGGTTTCTCGAGTCACATCCGTGCTGTAGCATGCATCCCCACTTTGTATTTATGGTAGAATTATATTCCACTGTATGGATATCACATGTTTTGTTTATCTATCATCCAATGATGTATTACAGTCAGCCCTCCATACTTGGAGTTTCTGCATCCTCAGATTCAACCACCCTCTAAACAAGTACTACGTAGTTAGGTCTATGATGGTTAGGTACATACTGAACATGTATGGATTTTTTCTTCTTGTCATTATTCCCTAAACAACACAATATAACAACTATTTACCTAAAATTTATGGTGTATTAGGAATTATAAGTGAGCTAAAGATGATTTAAAGTATACGGAAGAAATGTTATCTAGGCCAGGTGCGGTGGTTCACGCCTGTAATCCCAGCACTTTGGGAGGCTGAGGCAGGCAGATCACCTGAGGTTGGGAGTTCAAGACCTTCAAGGAGAGCAGCCTGACCAAGGAGAAACCCCATCTCTACTAAAAATACAAAATTAGCCAGGCATGGTGGTGCATGCCTGTAATCCCAGTTACTCAGGAGACTGAGGCAGCAGAATCACTTGAACCCGGGAGACGGAGGTTGCGGTGAGCCGAGATTTCACCACTGCACTCCAGCCTGGGCAATAATAGTGAAACTCCGTCTTAAAAAAAAAAAAGAAAATGTTTTCTTAATTTCCATTTTGGGTTGTTCAGTGACAATGTATAGAAATAACAGATTTTTACAGATTCCATTTATATCCTACCAATCAGCTTAATTCATTTATTACTTCCTTTTTTTTTTTTTGAGACTGAGTCTTGCTCTGTCGCCCAGGCTGGAGTACAGTGGTGTGATCTCAGCTCACTGCAACCTCCACCTCCTGGAGTCTGGCAATTCTCTTGCCTTAGCCTCCTGATTATAGGCATGTACCATCAGAGCCCAGCTAATTTTTGTATTTTTTTTTTTAGTAGAGATGGGGTTTCACCGTGTTGGCCAGCTGGTCTCGAACTCCTGACCTCGTGATCTGCCCACCTCAGCCTCCCACAGTGCTGGGATTACAGGCGTGAACCACCACACCCGGCCCATTTACTACTTCTAAGTGTGTGTGCGGGGTGGGGGAAATTTCTTCCATGTTCTACATGTAAGGTCGTATAATCTACGAAGAGGAAAAAACTTCCTTCTTCCTGTCTAATTTTGATATCTTTTCTTTTTCTTGTCTAATTACTCTAACTAGAACACCCAGTACTATGTTGAATAGCAGTGCTGAAAGTTAACTAAGTCTCAACAGATTTTTTAAAATAGAATAAAAAGGCTGGGGGGTGGTGGCTCACGCCTGTAATCCCAGCACTTTGGGAGGCCGAGGCGGGTGGATCACAAGGACAGGTGATTGAGACCATTCTGGCTAACACAGTGAAACCCCGTCTCTACTAAAAATACAAAAAAATTAGCCGGGCGAGGTGGCGGGCGCCTGTAGTCCCAGCTACTCAGGAGGCTGAGGCAGGAGAATGGCGTGAACCCAGGAAGTGGAGCTTGTAGTGAGCTGAGATCGCACCACTGCACTCCAGCCTGGGCGACAGAGCGAAGCGAGATTCCATCTCAAAAAAAAAAAAAAATAGAATAAAAAAAATCCTAAGTTAAAATATAAAATTACTGTATAATACACACTTAACATATGACTATACATTTACACTGTTAATACATAAAGTAAAATATAAAATAGTATTAGCTGGGTGCAGTGGCTCATACCTGTAATCCTAACACTTTACAAGGCAAAGACAGGAGGACTGCTTAATGCCCAGGAATTCATGGCCAGCCTGGGCAACATAGTGAAATCCTGTCTCTATTAAAAAAAAAAAAATTTGGCCAGGCACAGTGGCTGACGCCTGTAATTCCAGCACCTCAGGAGGCCAACGTGGGTGGATCACGAGGTCAGGAGTTAAACACCAGCCTGGCCAAGATGGTGAAACCCCATCTCTACTAAAAACACAAAAAAATTGGCCAGGCATGGTGGTAGATGCCTGCAATCCCAGCTACTTGGGAGGCTGAGGCACAGAATTGCTTAAACCCAGGAGGTGGAGGTTGCAGTGAGCCGAGACTGCACCACTGCACTGGGCAACAGAGCAAGACACTGTCTCAAAAAAAAAAAAATTAACTAGTCAGGTATGGTGGCACAAGCCTGTAATCCCAGCTACTTGGGAGGCTGACACAGAAGGATGCTTGAGTACAAGAGATCAAGGCTACAGTGAGCTATGATTGTGCCACTACACTCTAGCCTGGGCAACAGAGCAAGACCTTGTCTCTAAAAAAAATTAAAAAGTATTGACTTTAGTTAATAATAATGTTGTTGGTTCATCAATTTTTATCATCATGAGATGTAATGCTGGTTCATAATCACAACTAATACACCACACTAAGGCAGTATGTTAAAAAATAGGGGAGGTAGGCCAGGCGTGGTGGCTCACGCCTGTAATTCCAGCACTTTGGGAGGTTGAGGCAGTTGGATCACTTGAGGTCAGGAGTTCAAGACCAGCCTGGTCAATGTGGCAAAACCCCGTCTCTGCTAAAAAAATACAAAAAAATTAGCTGGATGCGGTGGCGCCTGTAATCCCAGCTACGCTGGAGGCTGAAGCAGGAGAATCCCTCGAATCCAGGAGGCAGACATTGCAGTGAGCTGAGATCGCACCACCACACTCCAGCCTGGGTGACAGAGCGAGACTCTGTTTAAAAAAAACAAAAAAACAAACAAAAAAAAACAGGGGAAGTAAGGAGAAGGGGCTCTGTAATAGCTCCTAAATTTTTCTGTAAACTATGAACTAAAAAAGCAAATAAATTAACATTTCAGGGAAGATTCATGATTGTGTAAAACAGAAAGCTGGCTGGGCACAGTGGCTCACGCTTGTAATCCCAGCACTTTGGGAGACTGAGGCGGGTAGATCACAAGGTCAGGAGATCGAGACCATCCTGGCTAACACTGTGAAACCCTGTCTCTACTAAAAATATTTTTTAAAATAGCCGGGCGTCGTGGCGGGTGCCTGTAGTCCCAGTTAATCGAGAGGCTGAGGCAGGAGAATGGCGTGAACCCGGGAGGCGGAGCTTGCAGCGAGCTGAGATCGCACCACTGTACTCCAGCCTGGGTGACAGTGAGAGATTCCATCTCAAAAAAAACAATCAGGCCGGGTGTGGTGGCTCAAGCCTGTAATCCCAGCACTTTGGGAGGCCGAGACGGGCGGATCACGAGGTCAGGAGGTCAAGACCATCCTGGCTAACACGGTGAAACCCCGTCTCTACTAAAAAATACAAAAAACTAGCCGGGCGAGGTGGCGGGCGCCTGTAGTCCCAGCTACTCAGGAGGCTGAGGCAGGAGAATGGCGTAAACCCGGGAGATGGAGCTTGCAGTGAGCTGAGATCCGGCCACTGCACTCCAGCCTGGGCGACAGAGCGAGACTCCGTCTCAAAAAGAAAAAACAATCAAAAAAAGAAACCCATCTCTACTAAAAATACAAAAAAAAAAAAAAAAGAGCTGGGCAAGGTGGCACATGCCTGTAGTCCCAGCTACTTGGAAGGCTGAGGCAAGAGAATGGCATGAACCCAGAAGGCGGAGCTTGCAGTGAGCCGAGACTGCGCCACTGTACTCCAGTCTGGGTGACAGTGCAAGATTCCATCTCAAAAAAAAAAAAAAAAAAAAAGAAACCCCATCTCTACTAAGAATACAAAAAAAAAAAAAAAAAGAGCCAGGCAAGGTGGCACACACTTGTAGTGCCAGCTACTTGGGAGGCTGAGGCAGGAGAATCTCTTGAACCTGGGAGGCAAAGGTTGCAGTGAGCCAAGATCGCGCCACTGCACTCCAGCCTGGAAGATAGAGCGAGAATCTGTCTCAAAAAAAAAAAAAAGAAACTAAACGAAACAAACCTGACATTCCATAGTACATACAATATAACAATATAACAGCACTTGAATAAGATTCATTCGAAAATAAAATACATAATTGACTGGCTTAAAATAAAATATATTGACATAAGTAAGGTTAAATACACAGGTTAAGAAAAGCAAGGAAATTATAATCCTTAACACTGGTCCCATCTGGAAAGAGACTGGATGATTTGGCTTCTAGGAATCATTTCAAGTGGGGCACATGATGAGAAGACTTCAAAGTAGTGGCCTGGCTGTCATTAGATTGACATTCCCTTTACAATTTTTTTTTTCTTTTTTTTGAAATGGAGTCTTGCTCTGTCACCCAGGCTGGAGTGCAGTGGCCCAATCTTGGCTCACTGCAAGCTCCACCTCCTGGGTTCAGGCCATTCTCTTGCCTCAGCCTCCCGAGTAGCTCTGACTACAGGCAGCCGCCACCACACCTCGCTAATTTTTTTGTATTTTTAGTAGAGACGGGTGGGGTTTCACTGTGTTAGCCAGGATGGTCTCGATCTCCTGACCTTGTGATCCGCCTGCCTTAACCTCCCAAAGTGCTGGTATTACAGGCATGAGCCGGGCCCCCTTTACAATGTTTCAGCTGACTGTGCAACTGTTTTATGTAGTTTCCTCAAATGCAAGATGTTTAGTAAGTTTCCACAATGGAAACTCAAAACACAAATAAATCTCAGTGTACTCCGAATTGTGAGCATCAAGCCACTGAAGTAAACATTTAAAAGATAGCATAGGGCCAGTGTGGTGGCTCACACCTGTAATCCCAACACTTTGGGAGGCCGAGGCGGGCAGATCAATTGACATCAGGAGCTCAAGACCAGTCTGGCCAACATGGTGAAACCCCGTCTCTATTAAAAATACAAAAATCTGGCCGGGCGCGGTGGCTCAAGCCTGTAATCCCAGCACTTTGGGAGGCCGAGACGGGCGGATCACAAGGTCAGGAGATCGAGACCATCCTGGCTAACCTGGTGAAACCCCGTCTCTACTAAAAAATACAAAAAAACTAGCCGGGCGAGGTAGTGGGCGCCTGTAGTCCCAGCTACTCGGGAGGCTGAGGCAGGAGAATGGCGTAAACCCGGGAGGCGGAGCTTGCAGTGAGCTGAGATCCGGCCACTGCACTCTAGCCTGGGCGACAGAGCGAGACTCCATCTCAAAAAAAAAAAAAAAAAAAAATACAAAAATCGGCCAGGTGCGGTGGCTCACTCCTGTAATCCCAGCAATTTGGGAGGCCGAGGCGGGTGGATCACGAGGTCAGGAGATTGCAACCAACCTGGCTAACACAGTGAAACCCCGTCTCTCCTAAAAATACAAAAAAATTAGCCAGGCGTGGTGGCAGGCACCTGTAGTTCCAGTTACTTCCGAGGCTGAGGCAGAAGACTGGCGTGAACTCAGGAGGGGGAGCTTGCAGTGAGCCGAGATCACGCCACTGCACTCCAGCCTCGGTGACAGAGTGAGACTCTGTCTCAAAATAAATAAATAAATAAATAAATAAAATTTTTTAAAATGTCAGCCAGGTCTGGTGGCGGGCACCTGTAGTCCCAGCTACTCGAGAGGCTGAGGTAGGAGAATCGCTTGAACTCAGGAGTGGAGGTTGCAGTGAGCAGAGATCATGCCACCACACTCCAGCCTGGGCAACAGAGACGGAGGGAGGGAGGGAGGGAGGGAGGGAGCGAGGGAGGGAGGGAGGGAGGGAGGGAGGGAGGGAGGGAGGGAGGAAGGAAGGAAGGAAGGAAGGAAGGAAAATAGCATAGCCCCAGCCTCGGCAATGTGGCAAAACCCTGTCTCTACAAAAAAAAGAAACACAAAAATTAGCTCGGCATGGTGGTGTGCACCTGTAGTTTCAGCTACTGAAGAGGCTCGAGGTAGGAGGATCACGTGAGCCCAGGAAGTCTAGGCTGCAGTGAGCCACAATTGCACCACTGCACTCCACCCTGGGTGACGGGGGTGAGACCCTGCCTCAAAAAAACAAAAATAGCTGGGCACAGTGGTTCACGCCTGTAATCCCAGCACTTTGGGAGGCTGAGATGGGCGGATTACCTGAGATCAGGAGTTCGAGACCAGCCTGGCCAACATGGCAAAAGCCCGTGTCCGTTAAAAATACAAAAAAAATTAGCTTAGCGTGATAGAATGCACCTGTAATCCCAGCTACTTGGGAGGCTAAGGCAGGAGAATTGCTTGAACCCAGGAGGCGGAGGTTGCAGTGAGCCAAAATTGCGCCATTGGACTCTAGCCTGGGGGACAGGGTGAGACTGTCTCAAAAAAACAGAAAAGACACATCAAATTAGGAAGCACTACATGGAGAAATGGCATACATCCTTAGAAAAGAGGCTGAATATTACCATGATTTATGCTTGAGCTCTCCCAAATACAGTGCTTTATTAAATTCCATAAAATTCACAACCAGGTTTGCTTGGTATGTTATTAAACTTAAGAAATGCTATTTCTTGCCGGGCACGGTGGCTCATGCCTGTAATTCCAGCACTTTGGGAGGCTAAGGCAGGTAGATCACCTGAGGTCAGGTGTTTGAGACCAGCCTGGCTAACACGGTGAAATCCCGTCTCTACTAAAAATATAAAAATTAGCCAGGCATGGTGGCGGGCACCTGTAGTCCCAGCTACTTGGGAGGCTGAGGCACAAGAATGGCTTGAACCAGGTAGGCAGAGGTTGCAGTGAGCGAAGATCAAGGCACTACATTCCAGCCTGGTTAACAGAGTGAGACTCTGTCTCAAAAAAAAAAAAAAAAAAATGGTTTAAGAACTACTTCTAGGCCAGGCGCACACACATGGAATCTCAGCATTCTGGGAGGCCAAGGTAGTAGGATTACTTGAAGCCAGGAGTTCAAGATCAGCCTAGGCAACATAATGAGACCTCAACTCTACTGAAAATTAAAAATTAGCTGGGTGTGATGGCATATGTCTGTAGTCCCAGCTACTCAGGAGGTTGAGGCAGGAGGATCGCTTGAACCCAAGAGTTATAGGCTGCAGTGTGCCATGATCACGAAAGTGCAGATCACGCCTGGTGACAGAGAGAGACCATCTCAAGGAAGAAAGGAGGGAAAGAAAGGGAAAGGAAGAAATAAATAAATAAAAGAAAAAAGGAAAGAAAGGAAGGAAAAGAAAGAAAAAAGGGCCAGGTGCAGCAGCTCCCACCTGTAATCCCAGCACTTTGGGAGGCCAAGGTGGGTGGATCACCTGAGGTCAGGAGTTTGACACCAGCCTGACCAACATGGTGAAACCCTGTCGCTACTAAAAATACAAAATTAGCAGGGCATGGTAGCACATCCTGTAATCCCAGTTACTTGGGAGTCTGAGGCAGGAGAATCACTTGAACCCTGGAGGCAGAGGTTGCAGTGAGCCAATATCATGCCATTACACTCCAGCCTGGGCAACAAGAGGGAAACTCTGCCTCTAAAAGAAAAGAAGGGGCCGGGCGCGGTGGTTCATGCCTGTAATCCCAGCATTTTGGGAGGCTGAGGCGGGCGGATCACCCAAGGTCAGGAACTCAAGACCAGCCTGGCCTAAATGGTGAAATCCCGTCTCTACTAAAAATACAAAAAATTAGTCAGGCGTGGTGGGGTGTGCCTGTAATCCCAGCTACTCGGGAGACTGAGGCAGGAGAATTGCTTGAACCCAGGAGGCGGAGGTTGCAGTGAACTGAGATCACACCACTGCACTCCAGCCTGAGTGACTGAGTGAAACTTCACCTTAGAAAAAAAAAAAAAAAAAGAAAAAAAAGAAGGAAGGAAGGGAGGGAGGGAGGCAAGAAGAAAAGAAAAGGGAGGGGAGGGGAAAGGAGGAGAGGGGAGGGGAGGGGAGGAGAGGGGAGAGGAGAGGAGAGGAGAAAAGAAGGCCACTTCTAAAAAACTGAAATAGCTGGGTGCGGTGGCTCATGCCTGTAATCCCAGCACTTTGGGAGGCCAAGGCAGGTGGATCACAAGGTCAGGAGTTGGCCAGGCGCGGTGGCTCAAGCCTGTAATCCCAGCACTTTGGGAGGCCGAGACGGGTGGATCACGAGGTCAGGAGATTGAGACCATCCTGGCTAACACGGTGAAACCCCATCTCTACTAAAAAATACAAAAAAAAATAGCCGGGCGAGGTGGCGGGCGCCTGTAGTCCCAGCTACTTGGGAGGCTGAGGCAGGAGAATGGCGTGAACCCGGGAGGCGGAGCTTGTAGTGAGCTGAGATCCGGCCACTGCACTCCCCTGGGCTACAGAGCGAGACTCCGTCTCAAAAAAAACAAAAACAAAAACAAAAACAAAGTCAGGAGTTCGAGCCCAGCCTGGCCAACACAGTGAAACCCCGTCTCTACTAAAAATACAAAAAATTAGCCAGGTATGGTGGCACACCTGTAGTACCAGCTACTCGGGAGGCTGAGGCAAGAGAATCCCTTGAACCCAGGAGGTAGAGGTTGTGGTGAACCAAGATTGCACCACTGCCCTCCAGACTGGACAACAAAGTGAGACTCTGTCTCAAAACAATAAAAAAAAAAAAAAAAAAAAAAAACTGAAATAGAACTCAAATATCTAAAAACAGCAAAGACTTTGTACAGTACACAGTTAGGAAATGCTACAGCCTGAATCTGTGTGTCCCTCCCAAAATTCATATACTGAAATTCTAACTCCTAATGTCGCTGTATTAGGAGGTGGCATCTTTGGGAGGTTATCGGGATTCGAGATCATGAGGGTGGTGCCTTCATAAACGGGATTAGCAACCTTAGAAATGACGAGAGACGGCCGGGCGCGGTGGCTCACGCCTGTAATCCCAGCACTTTGGGAGGCCGAGGCGGACGGATCACAAGGTCAGGAGATCGAGACCACGGTGAAACCCCGTCTCTACTAAAAATACAAAAAATTAGCCGGGCGCGGTTGTGGGCGCCTGTAGTCCCAGCTACTCGGGAGGCTGAGGCAGGAGAATGGCGTGAACCCGGGAGGCGGAGCTTGCAGTGAGCCGAGATCGCACCACTGCACTCCAGCCTGGGCGACAGAGCCAGACTCCGTCTCAAAAAAAAAAAAAAAAAAAAAGAAATGACGAGAGACAGCTTGCTTCCTCTCTCCTCTGCCTTGTGAGGATACAATGAGAGATGATGATCTGAAAACCTCAAAGCAGGGCCTTACCAGATACTACATCTGCCAGCACCTTGGACTTGGACTTCCCAGCCTCCAGAACTGCAAAAACTCAATGTGTGTTGTTTACGCCACCCAGCCTATGGCAATGTATTACAGCAGGCCCAGGTGACTAAGACAGTATAGCACTTTCTCAACCATACATCAGGGTTGAAATAATTAGGACATTATGGCAGTAGCAGAGAGATAGACCAAAGAAATATGGGAAATTCTGAAACCAGGACATCTAGGTAAGGTATGTGAACCTATGACAGAGCAGATATGGTCAGTCAGGGATAGAAACGATGGATGGTTAAACCCCAGGCGCAGGGATAATCCATCTTCTGTCCATCATCCCCACACAATGTTGTGAATTCAGTGTAGAGCTGTCTATTGCAGTGAATTCTTAAAATTGTATGTTACCTCAGAAGCCACTGTGAATATGGTATTAACTTTCTCATACTAGAAGCAGAGCTTAGTCACCCTTAATACAGTTTCCAGTTCTACGCCTCCTCCCATTTCCTCCATGTGGTCAATCCAGTTACCTGCCTTACACAGCCACCTCCCTGTGACCACCACCCCATGAGACGGCTAGATACAAACTGCTACAAATCATCCAACTGACCCCACACAAGGAATGCACAGAGAGGCTGCAGGGACCACCTCTCAGTCACCATGTGACTCCACGGAATTCCCATCTGCTTGCTCTAAACTCACCAACAAGAACTCCCAGAGTCTCCAATAAAGGCATCTGTCCAGATTCCTCTGTCTTGTTTCCTGGTTAGTTGTGTATGTCAGGTCCTAAACAGCCACCCTCTTCCTATTGGCCTACAAGGAGAACTATCCTTTCTCTCTGGGATCTATTACCTAGCAGCCTGTTTCACCCACAGTTCACAAGGAAACCCACATTCAGAAGGTTCAACAAGCCTGAGGACCATTCATGTGAAGATGTGGCCCACTCCTAAGAAATGAGTGAGGGAGCCGGGTGCGGTGGCTCATGCATGTAATCCCAGTAATTTGGGAGGCCAAGGCAGGCGAATCACCAAGTTCGAGACCAGCCTGGCCAACATGGAGAAAACCCCCGTCTCTACTAAAAACACAAAAAATTAGCCAGACGTGGTGGCGCATGTCTGTAATCCCAGCTACTCGGGAGGTTGAGGTAGGAGAATCGCTTGAATCTGGTAGGCAGAGGTTGCGGTGAGCCAAGATCGCACCACTGCACTCCAGCCTGGGCAACGAGAGTGAAATTCCATCTCAAAAAAAAAAAAGAAAGAAAGAAAGAAATGAGTGAGGGAAACATTCTGGGAGCTCCACACACCCTACTCTCCTCTCCTCATGATGTGATTCATGGTCTCAATTCTCACCAGTGACCAGATGTTTACCTGGAGTCAGTTTAAAGTTCTGACCTCTGGTGTCTTCTGTGACACCAAAAGTGTAAACACTGATCAGTTTTAACACTAGCTAGGTGTCTAATAGTTCAGTTCTGACACCACTCAGAATTAGGACGGACCCTACAAGTTCAGGGCTCAGTCTCCCAACATGCCAGTTCACATGCCAGTCACAAGCCACAGGGCCACCCACACTTCTGAACAACTGTGTACAAATCATGAGCTCCCATAATCTCCTCCTCGGGTTCAACAATTTGCTAAAACTATTCAAAGAACTCAACAAAACATGCTATACTTAAGTTATACAAAACTTAAGTGTAACTCGGGAACAGGCAAATAAGAGCTGAAAAATGGCAGGGAAAGGGGAGTGGACAGGCTACGCTCCTCATCTTGGAGTGCACCACCCTTCCAGCACATCAATGTCCTCATCAACCTGGAAGTACTCTCCGAATGTCTTTGCTCAAACATTTTTACATAACTCAATCTCCAGTCTCCACTCTTTCCTGAGGTAGGGACTGGAGCTAAAAGTGACAACCCTCTAGCCATGGGTTTGGTCTTTCTGGTGACCAGTCTCCACTCTGAAAGTATCCAGGGGTTCCACAGTCGCCTCATTAGCTTAAAACTCAAGTATGGGCCGGGCGCAGTGGCTCAAGCCTGTAATCCCAGCACTTTGGGAGGCTGAGACGGGTGGATCACGAGGTCAGGAGATCAAAACCATCCTGGCTAACACGGTGAAACCCCATCTCTACTAAAAAATACAAAAAACTAGCTGGGCGAGGTGGCGGGCGCCTGTAGTCCCAGCTACTCAGGAGGCTGAGGCAGGAGAATGGCACAAACCCGGGAGGTGGACCTTGCAGTGAGCTGAGATCCGGCCACTGCACTCCAGCCTGGGCGACAGAGCAAGACTCCGTCTCAAAAAAAAAAAAACTCAAGTATGGTCTGAAAGGGGCTTGCTGTGAATAACAAAACACACTCTACCTATCACTTAGGAAATTCCAAGGGTTTTTAAGATCCCTGTCCCAGGAACTGCAGACAAACACCAAATATATTTATTACACCACAGAAGCAAATACACTCTTAAATTCATAAACCTTTTCTCCAGCAGAAAGAAATCAAAGGTGTCTTTCTCTAAGTCTGACGCTCACAGATATTTGCAGAAATTACACTCTGACTAAACCAACTCTGTGGATACAAAACCAAACTGCTGACAATGTTGAATTTTACCCAAGCTCTATAATCCTACAGAATAGCTATGATTAAAACACTCTCCATGACCGCAGCCCTTGGTGTTCCAGAGAAGCAGGATACTGGGGGGGGGAAAAACCCTTCCTATTACTAATTTAGATATCCTTTACTTTACCTGTATGAAAGCCAGACAGGCAGCTGGCCACAGTGGTTCACGCCTGTAATCCCAGCACTTTGGGAGGCCAAGGCGGGTGGATCATGAGGTCAGGAGACCGAGACCATCCCGGCTAACACGGTGAAACCCTGTCTCCACTAAAAATACAAAAAAAATTAGTTGGGTGTAGTGGCCGGCGCCTGTAGTCCCGGCTATTCGCGAGGCGGAGGCAGGAGAATGGCCTGAACCTGGGAGGTGGAGTTTGCAGTGAGCTGAGATCACACCACTGCACTCCAGCCTGGGCGACAGAGCAAGACTCTGTCTCAAAAAAAAAAAAAAAAAAAAAAAAGCCAGACAGACTCTCCAAATTCCCATTGTTTACTTCATAAATAATAGGCTGGACAGTTTTGTCTTCACTGATCAGTCAAAACAAAATATCTGTAATCCAAACTTTGGTTAAGTTTCTCTCCTTTCAGGCCCTGAACTTTGACCCACCCTCCACAGCCTAAGGAAGCATCCACCCAACCCCTCCTTTATGAATCATCCTAAGAACAGACTAACCTCAGGAAAAATATTCTCTGATCTAGGATCCGATTTTGCACTTTCCACTCTGCCCTCTCCTCCCACCTATTCCTAATCTTATTTGTTCCCTCCTTATGAATGAAAAACTTTTTTAGGGGAAGAGGAGGAGGAGAGACAGGGTCTTGCTCTGTTGTCCAGGCTAGGGTACAGTGCCAGAATCATTGTTCACTGGAGCCTTGATCTCCTGGGCTCAAGGGATCCTCCCACCTAAGCCTCAGCTGGGACTACAAGGGTGCACCACCACGCCCAGCTAATATTTTTTTTTAGTTTTGTAGAGAGGTGGTCTTATTATGTTGTCCAGGTTAGTCTCAAACTTCTGACCTCAAGCAATCCTCCTGTTTCGGCCTCCCAAAGTGCTGGGATTACAGATGTAAGCCACCACTTCCACCAGAAAAGCCTTTTTCTGCCTAACCTCTATGATGCTTGCAGATCTTGTATCTACTGCTTTCCCCCTTTCGTTATACTCCTTTCACATAAAGTCACTTTTTACCTAACTCCAGATCTCTTGAATTTGAGGATGTCTAGAAACAGCTCTCTCAAATCATGAGAGCCCATGGTTTATTGTTATTATCTGAACAATAACAATTACAACCTCAGACAGGGTGTCACCCTCCCAATTATACCTATGTGTGTATCCTCTGCTTTCCAGAGGTCTGTAGCTTCTCTCAGCATAAAGGACTCCTCCCCTGGTTGGAGTGATCAGGCTGGGATGCCTACAAGTTCTACCCAGGAAGAACCAACTAACTGGGACTTCAATGACCTCCCTTTGCAGGCTCTAAGTTTGGAGTCACTCTGAGGCACACTTGGCCTCACACCTCTGCTTTGTCAGACAAGACTATTCACTTACTTTTTTTTTTTTTTGAGGCGCGATCTTGGCTCACCACAACTTCCACCTCCCACGTTCAAGCAATTCTCCTGCCTCAGCCTCCCGAGAAGCTTGGATTACAGGCATGCCACCATCATGCCCAGCTTCACTTACTTTTAAAGAAGAAAATATCAGGGCCGAGCAAGGTGGCTCACGCCTGTAATCCCAGCACTTTGGGAGGCCGAGGAGGGCGGATCACAAGGTCAGGAGATGGAGACCATCCTGGTGTTAACAAAAATACAAAAATTAGCCGGGTGTGGAGGCAGGCGCCTGTAGTCCCAACTATTCGGGAGGCTGAGGCAGGAGAATGGTGTAAACCCAGGAGGTGGAGCTTGCAGTGAGCTGAGTTTGCGCCACTGCACTCCAGCCTGGGCGACAGAGCGAGACTCTGTCAAAAAAAAAAAAGAAAATATCCTGTGTTTGAAAAATGCAGCAAAATCACTCAAACTCACTGTTTATGTATGTAGGAGGAAAAGAAACTGTAAGACATTTGTATTCTATAGCTTAAACATGAAAAGCACAAGTATTTATCCCTTTCAGATAACAGAGATGTCACATTACTATTACTTCCATGACAACTTCTCTAATATTTAAAAGTCCGATAGGACTTAGCATCAATCACCAAAGTCCAGATGAAAAGATACAGAACAGTTATCTATTACGACATAATACCTTGCAAAGATGACATTTTAGAGAATCTCTGTATTTCACCAATTTATCTACTACACTTTTTTGTGGAAATGTATTCATTTCTCTGTAGCCATAATGGAAGACTGAATTTCCCTATTTCTCCGAGATTCTTATCCCCAGTAGCATTCTCAAGGCTAAGTCCTGGGATTGATCTGAAATCACCCAAAAGAGACCTGAGAAACCTACCACACATGTTGTGGGGGAAGAAACTACATAAATAAGAATTTTTTTTTTTTTTTTTTGAGACGGAGCCTCGTTCTGTCGCCCACGCTGGAGTGCAGTGGCGCCATCTCGGCTCACTGCAAGCTCCGCCTCCCGGGTTCACACCATTCTCCTGCCTCAGCCTCCCCAGTAGCTGGGACTACACATAAATAAGAATTTTTAACAACTTGAATGTAAGACTAGATCATTGTTTTTCCTCAAATCTACTTTCTGCCTGTTTGTAAATATTTTATCTTGTCTTTCAAGCACTACTGATGAAATACATTTTACATTTAATGAAAAACAGGATCAAATAAGCGAACAAATCTTTGTAAGGGTTTACAAACCCAGGGAGAGGCAAAGCCGACCTGGAATACAGACATTTATCTGATTCCAGTGTCAGGTGAGGTCACCCTATCACCTAGGACATCTCCCCAGCCCCATCCTGGCTCACTGAGTGCTCAGTGACCAACCTCCCTGAAGACAGTGAATTGTGCCCTGCTCAGTCTGCCCCAAGCGCATTTTAACTTTCAGGTTCTTGCACCATTTCAATGGAGTGGGTTTTCCTTCTCCTTTGAGATAGTTTTTCTCCCTTCACGAGACTAAAATAATCCAGAGGTCAGGAATCATTTGTGTCTTTTCCTCTCAGTAACAGCCTAAGATTGGCTAACCATCAATGTGTCCCTAAGGAATGGAAACTGAGGCTGAGGAAGAAAAGCTGAGTGTCCCAAAGGGTAAACTTTTCAGAGGAAGGGGATACCGGGAGACACCTCCCACCTCAGGGCATCCAGCTGCTCCCGTGAGAGGCCCACCCCTACACCTTAAGCTGTCCTCTGGGAGGAGTGACACAGGCATTGATAATCACTAGATCCTCCAAGAGAAGTGGCAGCTGTGGGTATCTTGGGTCAGGTCCAGGCAGTTCTGAAAATCAGGACCAGAAAAAGATAAAGGGCCACATCACCGTGTAAAGTTTCCAAAGGGGAAACTCCACCCAAAGACATTCTGATTAGGCATGGGGGCTCAGGAAAGATAAAAGGAGGGACAGCACAAAAATGTTCTACCGCAGAGTGTCAGGTTCTTATTCTCCGCTTCCCTCTCAGGTTACAAGTACACAAACAAGAGGCCAAGCGCAGTGGCTCACGCCTGTAATCCCAGCACTTTGGGAGGCCGAGGCGAGCGGATCACCTGAGGTCTGGAGTTTGAAACCACCCTGGCCAACATGGCGAAACCCAGTCTCTACTAAAAATACAAAAAGTAGCCGGTCTTGGTGGCGCATGCCTGTAATCCCAGCTACTCGGGAGGCTGAGGCAGGAGAATTGCTTGAACCCGGGAGGCGGAGGTTGCAGTAAGCTGAGATCTTCCCACTGCACTCCAGTTTGGGCGACAGAGTGAAACTCTTGTCTCAAAATAAATAAATAATCCACAAACAGAAAACAAATCCTTTCAAAATAGGATGGTGAAAGAAACTATAAACAACTAAAATACAGTGTCTGAAATGTAGAACAAAAACCAGTTGATAATGTTGTGATTTGGGGAGGGGTCACCTTTGGGAATGCGGGGAAGGAACCTGAAATTTAGGCATTTATTCCCAGCCCTAGAAAAAGCTAGGCTTAAAAAAACTGGAGTCGTAGGTTTGAGACTCTTTTTCCAGTACGTTTGGAAGACTCAGAGGGAGACAGTCCCCCGGAAAAAAAGAGGATGGACTGGGAAGCCCACAGCCCACAGCTCCTCCCATGCACGAACCCTACACTCGAGACGGGATTCCTCCTTGTGACCCTCCCGTGTCCCAGCAAAATCGGGGTAGAGGCGGGGCTGCCGGCGCTGAGCTGCCCAGGAAGGGATCCCGGGCCAGGGCCGCAGTCGCCGCGCAGGGACGGGACAGGACGCCTGGGGTGCCGGCTGGCCAGCCCCACCTTGTGGCCGAGGGGACAGAGGGCCGAGCTGCGCCCGGGAACTCGAGTCCCAGACCCTGGAGTCGCTGCAGGGAGGCCAGGGACCTTCCACAGCCGGTTCCGGCCGGTTCCCACAAGCCCCTCCCCCAGTCTCCAGACGCCCGGCCCCGCACACGCACCATTTCCTGGCTTCCAGGGTGTCCCGGGGTCCTGCCTACGGCTCTCTCCGGCCTGTGCAGGTCCCAGCACGCCAGACGCTGCGGTGGAGCCACCCGGGCCACTGGAGAAGCGGAGACCGGAACCCAAACGCAGCGGACGCGAAACAGGAAGACCCCGCGGAGTTGTTGAACGTTGCCCCCCGTCCCCCCTTGCAGAGTTCCTGATTGGATGGTTTGAAGGTCCCCGCCCCAGAGCCCCTGATTGGGTGATGATCCAAGTCCTGCCCCCTTGGCACTGAGTGACAGGAGAAGCAATGCGATATGTGGCTGAGTAAAGACAGATTGACAGGGTCTTGGCCACTGCCCTTCGTAGGCGGGGCTTCCTCCCTCTGTAACCTTCTGTGCCGGGGAGAATATTTGCGTTTAAGCAGAAAGTGTTCCAGACTCTGCAGAACTGACGCTGGCGTGTTTCTGCACTCACGGTACCCTTCCTGCTTTTTCCTCCCGGACACAGAGTCGCAAGTGTGCACAGGGAATGACAGACTCGGCGTCCAGTGGAGCCATCCGCTGGCCTCAGAGTAGGAGGCCCGCCCAGGCCAGGCCGGACCACAGTGTAACAGGAGGGAGGAGGGCTTGCTTCTTTCAGGCAAGAAAATTAAAACCGACAAAGAAATAAAATTATTAAATGCATAGGAAAAACTGGAGTTTTTTTAATTTTTTTTTGTTTTGTTTTTGAGACGGAGTCTCGCTCTGTCGCCCAGGCTGGAGTGCAGTGGCCGGATCTCAGCTCACTGCAAGCTCTGCCTCCCAGGTTTACGCCATTCTCCTGCCTCAGCCTCCCGAGTAGCTGGGACTACAGGCGCCTGCCACCTCGCCCGGCTAGTTTTTTTGTATTTTTTAGTAGAGACGGGGTTTCACCGTGTTAGTCAGGATGGTCTCGATCTCCTGACCTCGTGATCCGCCCGCCTCGGCCTCCCAAAGTGCTGGGATTACAGGCTTGAGCCACCGCGCCCGGCGAAAAACTGGAGTTTTTATGACAGCGATCATCAGTAAAGAAACCAAGAGAAGGCCAGGCGCGGTGGCTCACGCCTGTAATCCCAGCACTTTGGGAGGCCGAGGCGGGCGGATCACGAGGTCAGGAGATCGAGACCATCCTGACTAACACGGTGAAACCCCGTCTCTACTAAAAAATACAAAAAAACTAGCCGGGCGAGGTGGCAGGCGCCTGTAGTCCCAGCTACTCGGGAGGCTGAGGCAGGAGAATGGCGTAAACCTGGGAGGCAGAGCTTGCAGTGAGCTGAGATCTGGCCACTGCACTCCAGCCTGGGCGACAGAGCGAGACTCCGTCTCAAAAAAAAAAAAAGAGAGAGAGAGAAACCAAGAGAAGTAAAGCAAACACTTGAACTACCTCAGACAAGCAGCCTGCTTCACCCGCAGTTCACAAGGAAAACCCACAATCATAAGGTTAAAAATAATTCCCAAGCGCCAGGTGCAATGGCTCATGCCTGTAATCCCGGCACTTTGGGAGGCGGAGGCAAGAAGATTGCTTAAGGTCAGGAGTTCAAGACCAGCCTAACTAACATGGTGAAACCCCATCTCTACTAAAAATACAAAAATTAGCCAGGCGTAGTAGCAGGCGCCTGTAGTCCCAGCAACTTGGGAAGCTGAGGTAGGAGAATCGCTTGAACCCGGGAATGGGAGGTTGCAGTGATCCGAGATAGTGCCATTGCACTCCAGCCTGGGCGACAGAGCAAGATTAAAAAAAAAAAAAAAATTCCCAACCTTGGGAGCCGACTCTAACTGCTGAAATGGAACCCCAGTGTGGATCAGAACCTGGTGATGAGACAGGGACACTTAAGAATTCAACTCCAGGAGCTCAAGGTGCCCTCCAGTCCCCTCCTCACAATGTGGAAACACTCCTTCCTTCAAAACCCTTCATTTGTACCAGCAGGAAACTCTCACCTGCAGTCATTGTAAAGTTGTGACCTAAATAAACTGTCACGTTCCCAAACCTTTTCTCCGGGGGACAAGGCAAACCAGTCTTTCACTAAACCTGACCTTCACAGCTTTAATTCGTGTATACAAATTACAGCCTGACCCCAGCGACCCCATGGATGCTAAAACCAAAACACTGCCCAGAAAATGGCCCCAGGCGCCAAAGGTACAACCTCAGAAAAGACAGAACCCTCTGCCCCCACCCAACCACATCTGCAGATGGGTCTCCTGCTTTTCACAGCTCTGCAGCTTCTCAGAATCCACATTCCTGGCCAGGTGCGATGGCTCACGCCAGCACTTTGAGAGGCCGAGGTGGGTGAATCACCTGAGGTCAGGAGTTCGAGACCAACCTGGCCAAATGGTGAAACCAAGGGAGGAGACCACCCCTCATATCGTCTTACGCCCAATTTCTGCTTCCAAAGACAGAAGAAGTAAAAACTAAGGGCAGAAATGAAATCCACAGGCAGACAGCCCGGCGCCGCACCCTGGGCCACCCTGACCTAATCAGTTATCTATAGATTACAGACATTGTATAGAAATGCACTGTGAAAATCCCTATCCTGTTTTGTTCCGACCTAATTACCGGTGCATGCAGCCCCCAGTCCCGTACCCGCCGCTTGCTCAATCACGACCCTCTCACACACACTCCCTTAGAGTTTTGAGCCCTTAAAATGGACAGGACTTGCTCACTCAGAGAGCTCGGCTCTTGAGACAGGAGTCTCGCCGATGCCCTCGGCCAAATAAACCCCTTCCTTCTTTAACTCGGTGTCTGAGGAGTTTTGTCTGCGGCTCATCCTGCTACATTTCTTGGTTCCCTGACCGGGAAGTGAGGTGATTGGTGGATGGTCAAGGCAGCTCCTTAGGCGGCTTAAGCCTGCCCTGTGGAACATCCCTGGGGGGGACTCCGACCAGCCCGAGTGATGCGGACCCTGAGAGCCCTCCCAGGTAGGCATTTGACCCGGTGGGATGCCTCGCCAGAGCAGTGTGTGGCAGGCCCCCGTGGCTGAACACCGGGAAGGAACAGGCACTTGGAGTCTGGACATCTAAAACTTGGTAACACTAGTCTTTGAAACTTGCCCCCTCCGTTTGAGTGGAAGCGTGGCCTAATCATCCATGGCGTGCCTTTATGGGCACTTCGGTTTCGGTTTTGGTTTTGACTTGGTTTAAATTACATGACAGGACCAGTCTTGGGAACTTGCCCACTCCATTTGAGTGGAAGCGTGGCCTGATCACCCACAGCGTGCCTTTATCCACACTTTGGTTTTGGTTTTGACTTGGTTTGAATTGCTTGACAGGATTGGTCTTGGGAACTTGCCTACTCCATTTGAGTGGAAGCATGGCCTGATCACCCACCGTGCGCCTGTACCGACACTTTGGTTTTTGTTTTTGACTTGACTTGGATTGCTTGATACTTTGGTTTTGGTTTTGACGTGGCTTAGATTTCTGGATACTCTGATTTTGGTTTTGATTCTGGTTTGGCATAAACTGTAAAAGTGTGTGTGTGCCCTTTTTACCCGTTCTTTGTTTTATGGTGTGCGTGTGGTGTAAGTGTGGTGTTTTGTCTCGAGGAAATGTGGGTCACAAAGTAAATCCACCCCACTAGGAACTATGTTGAAAAATTTCAAAAAGGGATTTAAGGGAGACTATGGAGTCACCATGACACCAGGAAAACTTAGAACTTTGTGTGAGATAGACTGGCCAGCATTAGAGGTGGGTTGGCCATCAGAAGGAAGCCTGGACAGGTCCCTTATCTCGAAGGTATGGCACAGGATAACCTGTAAGTCAGGGTACCCAGATCAGTTCCCATATATAGATTCTTGGTTACAGCTAGTTTTGGACCCCCCACAGTGGTTAAGAGGACAGGCAGCAGCAGTACTAGTAGCAAAGGGACAGTTAGTTAAGGAAAGTTCTCGCTCCACCTGCCGAGGGAAGTCGGCACCAAAAGTCCTGTCCAACCCAACACCAGGAGAATCGTGGCAGGAATTGGTACCAGCAATACCCCCTCCTTATCGGGAGGAAGGGCTCCCCACCCCTGAGCCCACAGCACCTCCACCTCCACCAGATAACCACACCCAGAGTAGTTATCTAGCCACCCAGAGTAGACAAGAGAGGAAGTGAAGCCACAGGAGAAACTCCTCCCTTGGCAGCTCGTTTATGGCCCAAGACTGGAATCCAAATGCCCCCGAGAGAGCAGTGATATACTGGGGTAGATGAGGATGGACACATGGTGGAAAGGCATGCCTTTGTGTATGAACCTTTCACCTCCGCTGACCTCCTCAATTGGAAAAATAATACTCCATCTTACACTGAAAAGCCTCAAGTTTTAATTGACTTGCTCCAAACTATTTATACAGACTCATAATCCTACTTGGGCTGATTGCCACCAGCTGCTCATGTACCTCTTTAATACACATGAAGGCAAAGGGCGCTCCAGGCGGCAACTAAGTGGCTAGAGGAGCACATCCCAGTCGATTACCAAAACCCCTAAGAATATATAAGAGTTCAGGCCGGGCGTGGTGGCTCATGCCTGTAATCCCAGCACTTTGGGAGGCCGAGGTGGGTGGATCACGAGGTCAGGAGATCGAGACCATCCTGGCTAACATGGTGAAACCCTGTCTCTACTAAAAATACAAAAAATTAGCCGGGCGTGGTGGTGGGCACCTGTAGTCCCAACTACTCGGGAGGCTGAGGCAGGAGAATGGTGTGAACCCGGGAGGTGGAGCTTGCAGTGAGCCGAGATTGCACCACTGCACTCCAGTCTGGCAGACACAGCGAGACTCCGTCTCAAAAAAAAAGAGTTCAACTGCCGGGAACAGACCCCCAATGGGACCCGAACGAGGGACCAGACATGGAGAGGCTAAGACAGTACTGTGAGGCATTAATAGAAGGTCTAAAGAAAGGGGTTCAAAAGGCTACAAATGTAAATAAAGTCTCTGAGGTCATCCAAGGAAAAGAGGTGAGTCCAGTGCAATTCTATGAAAGACTGTGTGAGACTTACCGTATATACACTCCTTTTGATCCAGATAGCCCTGAAAATCAGCGCATGATTAACATGGCCTTAGTTAGCCAAAGCACGGAAGATATCAGGAGAAAACTGCAGAAACAGGCTGGGTTTGCAGGTATGAATATCTCACAGTTACTGGAAATAGCCAATAAAGTGTTATGAATAGAGATGCAACAAGTTGCAGAGAAAGCCGTAAGGAAGATGAATGCTAGACTAGGCAAAACGCCGACTTACTGGCTGCGGCCATTAAGGGAATTCTCCCGAAAGGAGAGGGAAAGGGGGGTTCCAGGAAGAACACCCAGTCTAATCGCCCACGCTTGCGATGTAACCAGTGAGCCTATTGTAAGGAAATAGGACATTGGAAAGATAAGTGTCCCCAACTGAAGGAAAAGCAAGATGGTTTGGAACAAAAGACCTCAGATAAAGACGAGGGAGCTTTTTTCAATCTGGCTGAAGGGCTGTTGAACTAAAGGGGACCGGGCTCAAGTGCCCCCAAGGAGCCCACAGTCAGGATTACAACTGGGGGCAAGGACATTAAGTTTTTGGTCGATACTGGTGCTGAACATTCAGTAGTGGCCACCCCGGGTGCCCCCTTCTCCAAGAAAACCATTGATATAATCGGAGCAACAGGAGTTTCCACTAAGCAGGCTTTCTGTCTATCACAGACCTGCTCGGTGGTGGGACCTGAGATAGTTCACCAGTTCTTGTACATGCCTGGCTGTCCCTTGCCCTTGCTGGGAAGAGACTTACTTAGCAAACTGAGAGCCACCATCTCCTTTACAAAACAGGGCTCTTTACAGCGAAAGTTACCGGGAACAGGAGTTATCATGGCCCTTACGGTCCCCCAGGAAGAAGAATGGAGACTTTTTCTAACCAAGCCAGCTCAAGAGATAAAACCAGCTCTAGCTAAGTGATGGCCCCGAGTATGGGCAGAGGATAACCCTCTGGGACTGGCGGTCAACCAAGCCCCTGTATTCATAGAAGTTAAGCCTGGGGCCCAACCAATTAGACAAAAGCAGTATCGGGTTCCCAGAGAAGCTGGGAATCCAGGTTCATCTCAGGCGCTTGAAAGCCTATGGAATTATAGTTCCTTGCCAGTCTCCATGGAACACCCCGCTCCTGCCTGTCCCTAAGCCAGGGACCAAGGTCTACCCACCAGTACAGGACTTGCGCTTGGTCAACCAAGCTACAGTGACTCTGTACCCAACAGTTCCTAACCCTTACACATTGTTAGTGCTGCTGCCGCTACCTGTCTGGACTTAAAAGATGCTTTCTTTAGCATCAGAATAGCTCCTGAGAGCCAGAAGCTGTTTGTCTTTCAGTGGGAAGATCGGGAGTCAGGTGTCACTACTCAGTACACTTGGACCTGGCTTCCCCAAGGGTTCAAGAACTCCTCTACTGTCTCAGCAATCTTGGCTCACTGCAACCTCCGCCTCCCAGGTTCAAGCAATTCTCCTGCCTCGGCCTCCCGAGTAGCTGGTACTGCAGGCGCACACCACCACGACCGGCTAATTTTTGTATTTTTAGTAGAGACTAAAAATACATACTAAAAATACAACACCATGTTGGTCAGGCTAGTCTCGACCCCCTGACCTCGTGATCCACCCGCCTTGGCCTCCCAAAGTGCTGGGTTTACAGGCGTGAGCAACCACGCCTGGGTTTTTGTTTTATTTTATTTTTAGACAGCTTCTCACTCTGTCACTCAGGCTGGAGTGCAATGATGGGATTTCAGCTCACTGAAACCTCCACCTTGTGGGTTCAAGCGATTCTCCTGCCTCAGCCTCCCGGGCAGCTGGAATTACAGGTACCCACCACCATGCCCTGCTAAATTTTTTTGTATTTTTGTAGAAATGGGATTTTACCACGTTTGCCTGGTTGGTCTCAAACTCCAGACCTCAGGTGATCCGCTGGCCTCAGTCTCCCAAAATGCTGGGATTACAGGCGCGAGCCAAGGCGCCTGGCCTTTCCTAGGAATTTTAAAACAAAAGGTACAAAATATATTAGTTTACTAACTCTACATGTGTCATTGCACTCCATCCTGGGCAACAAGAACGAAACTCCATCTCAAAAATAAATAAATAAATAAATAATAAAATTCCTAGAAAATATTGTCTTCCGAAAATTTAGGCATTTTTGCCCACTGGGTTGATGGAAACAGAAAGGGTTCTAGGCCAGAATGTTCATATTTCGAACACTTTCAAATTATAACTATTGTTACATGTTTGCAGTTTATTCAAGACTGCTGTTACACAGTGGACAAATTAACTCCTTACTTCAAATATCTAGTCTACCTAGATGTTTGGAAGTGTCCCATGTATATTAAATGTAGAGGTAGTGAAATATCACTTTGTAAATATCTTTTTGTTAAAATTTATAGGAAACACTGCCTTTTGGAAATTGAATTGTTTAACCACCTTCGTGAGCAGTGTAGTACTGTCTATACTTGTTGGATAGTTTAGAGGAGGTGGGAGGGAAGAAATCTCAAAAGATCAGTGTGTTCATACTTGGACATTTTCAGACACTATTTTTCTATATGTTTTGTGCACTTTGTTTTGCTCTCTATATAGCATATATAATGGGCAAATGCATCCTAATTTTGCAACATCTAATTGCTAGATGTTAAAGAGGTTGCCAGTGTATGATAAAGTACTTAGTAAATTTAGCATATTTTGTACACTTTGTGTTGAAATTCATAGGAAACTTGTCTTCTGTGAATGACTTTTGGATAGGAATTTGTTCAACCATCTCTAAGCATTACACATGCCTGTACTTGTCCACTGGATTGAAAGCAGAGAGAAAGAAGTAAGGAGGGAATTGTTCAAGGCCAAAGTGGTCATTTTTTTTTTTTAATTTTTTTTGAGACGGAATCTCGCTCTGTCACCCAGGCTGGAGTGCAGTGGCGCAATCTCGGCTCACTGCAAGCTCCACCTCCCAGGTTCACGCCATTCTCCTGCCTCAGCCTCCCAAGTAGCTGGGACTACAGGTGCCCACCACCACGCCCAGCTAATTTTTTTGTATTTTTAGTAGAGATGGGGTTTCACCGTGTTAGCCAGGATGGTCTCCATCTCCTGACCTCGTGATCCACCCGCCTCGGCCGCCCAAAGTGCTGGGATTACAGGTGTGAGCCACTGCGCCTGGCCCAAAATGGTCATATTTAGGAGATACCTTAGATGATAACCATGGTTACATGTGTGGAACTTTACTGAACAGTGCTGTGTACATGGTGGACAAGTTATATGAAATATCTAGTCTTTCTAGATATTTGGAAGTGCTTCATGTATTTAAAAGTAGTAGTAGAATAACACTGTTTTTTTGTTTTGTTTTTGTTTTTTGCTTGTTTTTGTTTTTGTTTGAGACAGAGTCTCACTCTGTCGCCCAGGCTGGAGTGCAGTGGCACGATATCGGTTCACTGCAACCTCTGCTTCCTGGGTTCAAGTGATTCTCCTGCCTCAGCCTCCTGAGTAGCTGGGATTACAGGGACGCACCACCATGCCCAGCTAATTTTTGTATTTTTAGTAGAGACAGGGTTTTACCATGTTGGCCAGGCTGGTCTTGAACTCCTGACCTCAGGCAATCCACTCACCTAGGCTTGGATTACATTCATGAGCCACTGCGCCTGGCGAATAATACTTTTTGTAAATAACTTTTAATAACTGTTCGGGCTGGGCACAGTGGCTCACGCCTGTAATCCCAACACTATGGGAGGCTGAGGCTGGTAAATCATTTGAGGTCAGGAGTTCCAGAACAGCCTGGCCAGCATGGCAAAACCCCACCCCGTCTCTACTAAAAACACAAAAATTAGCTGGACTTGATGGTGAGCGCCTGTAATCCCAGCTACTCAGGAGGCTGAGGCATGAGAATCGCTTGAACCCGGGAGGCAGAGACTGCAGTGAGCTGAGATCGTGCCACTGCACTCCAACCTAGGTGAAAAAGTGACTCTGTCTCAAAAAAGAAAAGAAAAAAGAAAAAAACTGGTAGGAAATACTGTTTGGAAGTAGAATTGTTGAACCACCTCTGTGAACAGTGGACTCTCTGTACTTGTTCATTCAGTTGAGGGAGGTGGGCGGGATGAAATTTCCTGATTGGGACATTGTACTACAGCTATGCAACATGTTACCACTGAGAGAAAATGGCTGTGTTATTTCCTACATGTGTATCTGCAATGACCTCAAAATACATTTTTGTTAAAAAGTACACCACTGTGAAACCCCGTCTCTACTAAAAAATACAAAAAACTAGCCGGGCGCGATGGCGGGCGCCTGTAGTCCCAGCTACTCGGGAGGCTGAGGCAGGAGAATGGCGTGAACCCGGGAGGCGGAGCTTGCAGTGAGCTGAGATCCGGCCACTGCACTCCAGCCTGGGCGGCAGAGCGAGACTCCGTCTCAAAAAAAAAAAAAAAAAAAAAAAAAAGTACACCACTGGATTCTGCAAGCCTCCCGAGCACGTCGGTAGCCAGCTCCCCTCACTGAATCACCGAGTTCTCTCTCCAGCTGTATTTCCAAAATGTCGGTTTCTAACAAGCTGACCCTGGACAAGCTGGATGTGAAAGGGAAGCCAGTCATTATGAGAGTCGACTTCAATGTTCCTATGAAGAACAACCAGATAACAAACAACCAGAGGATTAAGGCTGCTGTCCCAAGCATCAAATTCTGCTTGGACAAGGGATCCAAGTCAGTAGTTCTTACAAGACACCTAGGCCGGCCTGATGGTGTCCCTATGTCTGACAAGTACTCCTTAGAGCCAGTTGCTGCAGAACTCAAATCTCTGCTGGGCAAAGATGTTCTGTTCTTGAAGGACTGTGTAGGCCCAGAAGTGGAGAAAACCTGTACCAACCCAGCTGCTGGGTCTGTCATCCTGCAGGAGAACCTCCGCTTTCAGGTGGAGGAAGAGGGAAAGGAAAAGATGCTTCTGGAAACAAGGCTAAAGCTGAGCCAGCCAAATTAGAAGCTTTCCAAGCTTCACTTCCCAAGTTAGGGGATGTCTATGTCAGTGATGCTTTTGGCACTGCTCACAGAGCCCACAGCTCCATGGCAGAAGTCAATCTGCCACAGAAGGCTGGTGGTATTTTTGTTTTTTTGTTTTTGTTTTTTGTTTTTTTTTTAATGAAGAAGGAGCTGAACTACTTTGCCAAGGACTTGGAGAGCCCAGAGCAACACTTTCTGGCCATCCTGGGCAGAGCTAAAGTTGCAGACAAGATCCAGCTGATCAAGAATATGCTGGACAAAGTCAATGAGATGATTATTGGTGGTGGAATGGCTTTTACCTTCCTTAAGGTGCTCAACAACATGGAGATTGGCACTTCTCTGTTTGATGAAGAGGGAGCCAAGATTGTCAAATACCTAATGTCTAAAGCTGAGAAGAATGGTGTGAAGATTATCTTGCCTGTTGACTTTGTCGCTGCTGGCAAGTTTGATGAGAATGCCAAGACCGGCCAAGCCACTGTGGCTTCTGGCATATCTGCTGGCAGGATGGGCTTGGACTGTGGTCCTGAAAGCAGCAAGAAGTATGCTGAGGCTGTCACTTGGGCTAAGCAGATTGTGTGGAATGGTCCTATGGGGGTTTTTGGGGTTTGGGGGGGTTGTTTGTTTACTTTGAGATGGAGTCTCACCATGTCACCCAGGCTGGAGTGCAATGGCGTGGTCTTGGCTCACTGCAACCTCTGCCTCCCTGATTCAAGTGATTCTCCTGCCTCAGCCTCCCGAGTAGCTGGGACTACTGGCTTGTGCCACCACACCCGACTAATTTTTGTATTTTTAGTAGAGACTGGGGTTTCACCATGTTGGCCAGGCTGGTCTCAAACTCCTGACCTCGCGATCCGCCCACCTCAGCCTCCCAAAGTGGGGGATTACAGGCGTGAGCCACCATGCCCAGCCTGGAATTTCATCTTGTTTCCATGCTAAGTAGTAAAACGGTGACAAAGCTAATCAGAATAAGCTACATCAAAAGAGAACTAAGCTAACACGGCTCACTTTTTTTTAACAGGCAAAATATAAATATATGCGCTCTAGAATGCACAGTGGTTTAGTCACTAAGAAATTCAAACGGGGGCCGGGCGCGGTGGCTCAAGCCTGTAATCCCAGCACTTTGGGAGGCCGAGACGGGCGGATCACGAGGTCAGGAGATCGAGACCTGACACTGTGAAACCCCGTCTCTACTAAAAACTACAAAAAACTAGCCGGGCGAGGTGGCAGGCGCCTGTAGTCCCAGCTACTAGGGAGGCTGAGGCAGGAGAATGGCGTGAACCCGGGAGGTGGAGCTTGCAGTGAGCTGAGATCCGGCCACTGCACTCCAGCCTGGGTGGCAGAGCGAGACTCCGTCTCAAAAAAAAAAAAAAAAAAAAAAAAGGCCGGGCGCGGTGGCTCAAGCCTATAATCCCAGCACTTTGGGAGGCCGAGGCGGGCGGATCACAAAGTCAGGAGATCGAGACCACAGTGAAACCCCGTCTCTACTAAAAATACAAAAAATTAGCCGGGCGCGGTGGCGGGCGCCTGTAGTCCCAGCTACTCAGGAGGCTGAGGCAGGAGAATGGCGGGAACCCGGGAGGCGGAGCTTGCAGTGAGCCGAGATCGCGCCACTGCACTCCAGCCTGGGCAACAGCGTGAGACTCCGTCTCAAAAAAAAAAAAAAGAAAAGAAATTCAAACGGGATCTTGAAGAATGTAGGCAAATCCAGGGTGCAGTAAAGATGAGCTGAGATGCCGCGTCACTGTTTAAGGGCTCGTGGCACTGCATCTCTCGACCACTAGCTGAATCTTGACATGGAAGCTTTTAGCTAACGCCAAGTGGAGATGCAGAAAATGCTAAGTTGACTTAGGGGCTGTGCACAGGAACTAAAAGGCAGGAAAGTACTAAATATTGCCGAGAGCGTCCATCCCCAGGATGGACTTTACCTTGCAGGAGCTCTAAACTGGCACCACCCCCAGTGCTCACATGGCTGACTTTATCCTCCGTGTTCCATTTTGCACAGCAAGTGGCAGTGTCTCCACCACCTATGATGGTAATGCAGCCCCTAGAAGTTGCTTTCACCACCTCATCCATGAGGGCTTTGGTCTCCCAAAGTGCTTGGATTACAGGTGGGCGAATCACTTGAGATCAGGAGTTCGAGACCAGTCTGGCCAAAATGGTGAAACTCCATCTCTACTAAAAATACAAAAATTAGCCGGGCGTGGTGGCGAGCACCTGTAATCCCAGCTACTTTGGAGGCTGAGGCAGGAGAATCACTTGAACCCAGGAGGCAGAGGTTGCAGTGAGCCAAGATCGTGCCACTGCACTTTATCCTGAGCGACAGGGTGAGACTCCATCTCAAATACTACTACTACTACTAAATAATAATAATGAAAAGACACCAGAGACCTCTCTTTCTGTCACCCCCATGCCCTCTCCCCAGCTTGAGGACACAACCAGAAAGTAGCCATCTTTGAGCCAGGAAGAAAGCCCTCACCAAGAACAGAATCTACTGTCATTTTGACTTTGGACTTTGTGGTGTCAAGAATCGTATTTTGTTATCATATTATATTTTGTTATTTTGTAATCGTATGGTATTTTGTTATAGTGGCTCAAGAAGAGTAAAAGACAGAAATGGCAAGAAAGTTAAACCTATCCCAGTAGAGGTTTGTCATGCAGGGGACAGAGTGTTGGGTTTAGGCTTGAGCTTTGGAGTTGGAAAGAATTGAGTTCACACCTAGGCTGGGGACCTTGGACAAGTCCCTTGAGTTCTCTGAACCTCAATAGCCCCTTCTATAAAACGAAGATAATAAAGCTGTTGTGAATGCACCTTGAAACTGCAAGACACATGTCTAAGCACCAGGTAGGCACTCAATAAACAGCAGTAGTGCTATTCTTTTTATTAATGTCTTTCTAGTTATTCATGCTAATGATACAGTGGGACAGGCAGAACTGGGTCTTCAAGACTTCAGGTGCCAGGCTGAGGAGCTTGGACTTGCACTTGAGAGCACTAGGGAGCGATGGGAGGTGTGTGAGCAGGGGAGAGACAGAAAAATGTCCCTTTGGTGCTGGGGTGAATGACTAGGAATTCAAGTTTGGGAGACCAAGGAGGACACTTTGACAGGTACCCAGGTGAGTGTCTAGACCTGGGTGGTGGCAATCGGGATGATGGGAGTGAGAAGAAATAAGTAGGCTGGGCTTGGTGGCTCATGCCTGTAATCCCAGCACTTTGGGAGGCCAAGGTGGGTAGATCACCTGCAGTCAGGAGTTCAAGACCAGCCTGGCCAACATGGTGAAACCACGTCTCTGCTAAAAATACAAAAATTGGCCGGGCGCGGTGGCTCAAGCCTGTAATCCCAGCACTTTGGGAGGCCGAGACGGGCGGATCACGAGGTCAGGAGATCGAGACCATCCTGGCTGACACGGTGAAACCCCGTCTCTACTAAAAAATACAAAAACTTAGCCGGGCGAGGTGGCGGGCACCTGTAGTCTCAGCTACTTGGGAGGCTGAGGCGGGAGAATGGCGTAAACCCGGGAGGCGGAGCTTGCAGTGAGCTGAGATCTGGCCACTACACTCCAGCCTGGGCGACAGAGCGAGACTCCGTCTCAAAAAAAAAAAAAAAAAAAAATACAAAAATTACCCAGGTGGGGCTGGGCACTGTGGCTCACGCCTGTAGTCCCAGCACTTTGGGAGGCCAAGGCGGGCAGATCACGAGGTCAGGAGTTCGAGCCCAGGCTGGCTGACATAATGAAACTCTATCTCTACTAAAAATACAAAACTTAGCCAGGCGTGGTGGTGCGTATCTGTAATCCCAGCTACTCGGGAGGCCGAAGCAGGAGAATTGTTTCAATCCGGGAGGTGGAGGTTGCAGTGAGCCGAGATCATGCTAGTGTACTCTAGCCTGGGCAACAAGAGCGAGACTCTGTCTCAAAAAAAGAAAAAAAGGCCAGGTGCGGTGACTCAAGCCTGTAATCCCAGCACTTTGGGAGGCCAAGATGGGCGGATCACGAGGTCAGGAGATCGAGACCATCCTGGCTAACACGGTAAAACCCCATCTCTACTAAAAAACACAAAAAACCAGCCAGGCGAGGTGGCAGGCGCCTGTAGTCCCAGCTACTTGGGAGGCTGAGGCAGGAGAATGGCGTAAACCCAGGAGCCGGAGCTTGCCATGAGCTCAGATCCGGCCACTGCACTCCAGCCTGGGCGACAGAGCAAGACTCAGTTTCCAAAAAAAAAAAAAAAAAGAAAAAGAAAAAAAAATTATCCAGGCATGGTGGCAGACGCCTGTAATCACAGCTGCCCAGGAGGCTGAGGCAGGAGAATCACGTGAACCCACGATGTGGAGGTTGCAGTGAGCCGAGATCGCGCCACTGCACTCCAGCGTAGGTGACAGAGTGAGGCTCCGTCTCAAAAAAATAATAATAAATAAATACATATATAAATAAGTAGTTAAGTAGTTCAGGATGAGTATTGGGTATAGGGCTTGAATGGTAACTCCATGACCCAGGTCGGAAGTAGCAGTTAAGAGGGGTTGGGGTCGGGGTATCAATGTCAGTTTTCACTTTGCCTAGAATGTTTTTTTCATTGTGTCTTTCTGAAATATTCTTACTGGTCCTTGGAGACACTGCCCAAAGATCCCTCCTCTGAGAATCGCCCTGGAACACGTGTGGTTTGCAATTTCCTGCAAAGCTGCTACTTATGATGTTATCTTACAAACATCTAAATCCCGGCATATGAGTTTCTCTAGGGCAGTCTCTGACTGGTTTCATTGTAGGATTTATCCACGCCCTGCATACGCCTGGTACCAAAAAAGGAAACTGGCTCTGCAGGACGTTGCTGCAGTTCAGGCGTTGGCTGCGTGGGAGCAGAAGTGCAAAGTCAAAGCATCTGGAAAAAGCGCTCAGGTTGTGGGACCAGCAGAGCATCACTGAGGACGTCCCTGATCGTGAACTACGTCTTTTTATCCGTTTTAAAGGGGTGTGAGGCACTAGGATCCAGTTTTGTCCACCTAACCCAACCACCCAGCAACCCACACCCTGCAGCCCGTAGTTGGAGGATAATTACACAAAACCTAAATCAGATCAGTCTTTCCTCTGCTCAGAATCTCTTTTTTTTTTTTTGAGATGGAGTCTCGCTCTGCTGCCCAGGCTGAAGTGCAGTGGGGCAATCTTAGATCACTGCAAGCTTCACTTCCCAGGTTCAAGTGATACTTCTGCCTCAGCCTCCTAAGTAGCTGGGATTACAGGTGTGAGCCACCACGCCCAGCCTTCTTTGTCACTTTTTTTTTTTTTTTGAGACCAAGTCTTACTCTGTCACTCAGGCTGGAGTGCAGTGGAGCCATCTCAGCTCACTGCAACCTCCGCCTCTCAGGTTCAAGAGATTCTACTGCCTCAGCCTCCCCAGTAGCTGGAATTACAGGCGTCCACCACTATGCCTGGCTAATTTTTGTATTTTTAGTAGAGATGGGGTTTCACCATAATGGCCAGGCTGGTCTCAAACTCCTCACCTGAGGTGATCTGTTCGCCTTGGCCTCCCAAAGTGGTGAGATTACAAGCATAAGCCACCGCCACCACGCCTGGCTCTTTCTCATTTTCAAATGACTGCTCTTTCAGGAATGACCACCAATGGGGCCCCAACATGCACAAGATAAAATCTCACCACCAGCCCCCACCACCAGACCTACAGGACAAGGCCAACACCTAGCATCAGTCCCAGCTTCATTCTACATAGAAAGGCAAACTGAAAACTCCTAGCCCCAGACCATTTTAAGGAGGACCCAAATCCGATACTCCTGCTCCTAAATGCCAAAGACATAGAAACTGGGCCAAGCGCAGTGGCTCAAGCCTGCAATCCCAGCACTTTGGGAGGCCGAGACAGGCGGATCACGAGGTCAGGAGATCGAGACCATCCTGGCTAACACGGTGAGACCCCGTCTCTGCTAAAAAATACAAAAAACTAGCCAGGCAAGGTGGCGGGCGCCTGTAGTCCCAGCTACTCGGGAGGCTGAGGCAGGAGAATGGCATAAACCCGGGAGGCGGAGCTTGCCGTGAGCTGAGATCCGGCCACTGCACTCCAGCCTGGGCGACAGAGCGAGACTCCGTCTCAAAAAAAAAAAAAAAAAAAAAAAAAAAAAAAAAAAAAAGACATAGAAACTGCCATCTTTGGTTGGCTAAATCTGGAACAGAAGTTTGTTCGGCCTCAACAATGGAACACAGAGCAGCAACTAGCAGCAGCTCAAAGGAGCATGCTGGCCACCAGATAGCAGAGCAGGTTAGCACCTGAGAGAAAGGGAAGGCTGAAACATTGCGTGGTGACCAACATATAGACATCCTGCTGACAGTGCCAGCTGTTATGGTTGCCTGAAAAGGTGTGCTTTTTTTTTTTTTTTTTTGAGACGGAGTGTCGCTCTGTCGCCCAGGCTGGAGTGCAGTGGCCGGATCTCAGCTCACTGCAAGCTCCGCCTCCCGGGTCTACGCCATTCTCCTGCCTCAGCCTCCCGAGTAGCTGGGACTACAGGCGCCCGCCACCTCACCCGGCTAGTTTTTTTTGTATTTTTTAGTAGAGACGGGGTTTCACCGTATTAGCCAGGCTGGTCTCGATCTCCTGACCTTGTGATCCGCCTGTCTCGGCCTCCCAAAGTGCTGGGATTACAGGCTTGAGCCACCGCGCCCGGCCAAAGGTGTGCTTTGGATGTTGACACTGATGGCTATGTGGTGCACATACACACCGAGAATATGAAAAGGCTTATTACAAAAATGAGGTCTCAGGGAGAACAATGCAGGGCTCTCAAGCAAATGTGACATGGTGTGAGAGCAAGGAAGATGGCATTCCTGTCCCTTATGAGTACTGATACAAAAATCTTGAAATAAATGTCAGCGAAGCATATAAAGCAATATATTCAAAGCATTATGCAATATAACCAAGTGAGATTTATCCCTGGAATGTAAGCATGGTTCACCATATGGAAACTGATCAGTGGAATACACCACATTAGGAAATGATGGAAAAATGACAGTCTTGATCAATGCAAAAAAGCATCTGACATAATACCCATTTATGATTAAAAACCCACAATAAACTAGGAATAGAATTTACTCAGCTTGCTACAAAGCATATATGAAAAACTCAACAAAATCTTTGATGGTGAAAAACCATATTTTTAATATCTAACATCAGAAACAAGGATGTTTGCTCTCACCAGCTCCATTCAATGTTAAGGGGGGGTGTTCCCAGGGAAATCAGGCAAGAAAATACAAGCATTCCAGCCGGGCCTGGTGGCTCAAGCCTGTAATCCCAGCATTTTGGGAGGCCGAGGTGAGCAGATCACAAGGTCAGGAGATTGAGACCATCCTGGCCAACATGGTGAAACCTCATCTCTACTAAAAATAAAAAAACTAGCTGAGTGTGGTGGCACACGCCTGTAATCCCAGCTACTCAGGAGGCTGAAACAGGAGAATTGCTTGAACCTGGGAGGCGGAGATTGCAGTGAGCTGAGATCATGCCACTGCAGTCCAGCTTGGTGACAGAGTGAGACTCCGTCTCAAACAACTAACCAACAAACAACCCCCCCTCCAAAAAAAACCCAGCCAGGTGCAGTGGCTCACACCTGTAATCCCAGCACTTTGGGAGACTGAGGCGGATGGATCACAAGTTCAGGAGATTGAGACCATCCTGGCCAATATGGTGAAACCCCATCTCTACTAAAAATACAAAAAAATTTAGCTGGGTGTGGTGGCACACACTTATAGTCCCAGCTACTTGGGACGCTGAGGCAGGAGAATCGCTTGAACCCGAGAAGTGGAGGTTGCAGTGAGCTGATATCACGCCACTGCACTCCAGCCTGGCAACAGATTCCATCTCAAAAAAGAAAAAAAAAAAAAGCATTCCATATTTGAAAATATATATATACACACAGCCCTCTGGACAAATATACAAAAACCACACACTTTGTCACTGTACATACAGGTGGACAAACACAAACTCACAAACCCACAGATGTAACAGCCCAGATACTAAAAGATGCTCCCAGACAGAAGGACCCCAGATGTTCTGATCTCTTCTCCAGGTTTCTCTGGCTCCTCAGGAATAACCACCACAGTGCCATATATATTCTTGCTTGCTTTCTTGTCTTCCAGAATGTCAGGATCAAGGGGACAGAGATATTAGCACAGCTTTGTTAACTATACCTATTAGAGAGTGTTACACAGAGGAAAATATTTACTGAATATTAGGACTCACACAGACACATACACAAATGGATTTTACACAAACGTCATTACAGACCCACATATACTTGTCCTTCAAAAAGTGAATGTTCTCACTCCCATTCCATGTAGCAGAGATACCCCTTAGCTCCCCAACACCTATCACAAAAGATGGCTCCTTGAGCCCATTCTGACAGTGAAGGAATCTCAAACTTTCCGACCTCCCACAGTACAATAATCATGTCTCTACAAAAGCAGAACACGACAGCCCAAGAATGCGAAAATAAGGACCTGAAATGGGTTGAGTAATAATGTTCCAACCCCTCAAACTACCATAAATGTTCCTGGTGAGAGAAGCAAAGGTGTGTATCTCCTGGTTCAGCCACCGGGTCCTCCACTGCATCTCCACGGTAGCCATCACTTCCACTGAGGCCTCAGCTGCCAGCAAACCTTGCTCCAGTCAGCCTCTGGACCCTAGTATCTTCACCGTGGTGTTGGATGCTGCCACCTGACCCATCCCTGCTGTTGGAGGAGGGTGGAGGCCAGAGGCCTAGAGAGTTCCGACTACAGGTCTCCAAGCGACAGAAAGATCACTTCTGGGACCCAGGGAGACCGTAAGTTGTTATGAGGGTAGATGGTGACCTGGTTTCCCTCAATGCTGCCACCTCCCTTCTAGAACACACTGACTTGCTCTCTAAGAAAAGGGTGGACTGACCCCAACAAAGGACAGACCCGACACCTATCATGCCTGTGCAATTCAGAAAAGGGAGAATTCGGTGGCTCCAGCAAGCAGTTTATTGGGAGTTGAGTTCACCTTGCCATATGATGTGAAGCAAGGTAGTTCCATGGCTTGTGAACCCTGACGCCAGCGCCTCCCATACACAACAGAGCTGGAGCTCTGCAGCGTGCGTCCTTTTCCAAAAACAGCCAGGTGCTACTCTTAGTGGGAGGCTAGGAAACCAGTCCTGGAGCAGGATGCACATGACATGCACTGACGTGAGAAGGCCGGAGCACCATCCGTGCATATGCTGCGGAATATCTCAGGATAGAACGTGCCAGAAAATGGGGAAAGCAAGTTAGGGGAGGTAAGCAGTTTGAGTGTCCTACAGCTAAGACATGGCAGAGTGTGTCTCTGTGACTCCACTAGCAGTTTTGAGATTATTCTGACTGTGGTGGTTGGTACAGGGCTGGTAACTGCAGGAGAGTGCATGCTGTGTGGTCAAGGGGCACGTGTCCCATGACACAGGTTCTGCTTCTTCAGCCCTCTCACCTCAGAGCCACCTGGGGTTGCCACAGAGAAATTTACATGTGAATTTCTAAACATGTTTCCCAGTAAGTATCCAAAGTGTAGGTTTGAGATGGGAAATGGAGCTGGAGATGACCTCAAAACAGCCCTGGAATAATGCGATGCTGACAATGTCTGTGAATTAGGATGTCCATAGGCATATCCCACTTGAGGAGAACTGTAAGGTTAGAAGCACAGCACTCCTACAGTCTGACCCAAGGACACTGATGGAAACTTAAAGGCAGATTCTGGGAGTCTTCTCACTTCTATCCAGTCATGTGTGTGAGCTGAGGGCAGCCACTGCCCTAGAGGGTGTTTCCTAACTTCTGACTGGATGCCACAAAAGGCCTGCTGGGACCCAAGTCCTTCTTCCCCATTCCTTTAATTCTCCCTACGAAGAATCTCGACAATGGCTGCACGTGTAATTGAAGATGTTCCCATATTGCTTACATTAAAGAAGGCTGCTCTCCAGCGTGGGTGGTTTCATGGTTTTAAAATGAACTGGGGGCCAGGTGCGGTGGCTCATGCCTGTAATCCCAGCACTTTGGGAGGCCAAGGTGGGTGAATTACCTGAGGTCAGGAGTTCAAGACCAGCCTGGCCAACACGGTAAAATCCCATCTCTACTAAAAATATAAAAATTCATTGGGCGTGGTGGCATGTGCCTGTAATCCCAGCTACTGGGGGGGCCTGAGGCAGGAAGAGTGTTTTGACTTGGGAGGCAGAGGTTGCAGTGAGCTGAAATCATGCCACTGCACTCCAGCCTGGGCAACAGAGTGAGACTCCATCTCAAAAGAAAAAAAAAAAAAAGTAAAATGAACTGGGGCTGGGCGTGGTGGCTCATACCTGTAATCCCAACACTTTGGGAGGCCAAGGTGGATGGATCATTTGAGGTCAAGAGTTTAAGATCAGCCTGGTCAACATGGTGAAACACTGTCTCTACTAAAAATATAAAAATTAGCTGGGCATGGTGGTGGGCACCTGTAATCCCAGCTACTTGGAAGGCTGAGGCAGAAGAATTGCTTGAACCCAAGAGGCAAAGGTTGCAGTGAGCCAGGATCACACCACTGCACTCCAGCCTGGGGCGACAGAGTGAGACTCCATCTCAAAAAACAGACAAAAAAAGGCTGGGAGCTGTGGCTCACACCTATAATCACAGCACTTTGGGAGGCCAAGGCGGGCAGATCACCTGAAGTTGGGGGTTCGAAACCAGCCTGACCAACATGGAGAAACCCCACATCTACTAAAATCACAAAATTAGACAGGCGTGGTGACGCATGCCTGTAATCCCAGCTTCTCAGGAGGCTGAGGCAGGAGAATCACTTGAACCCGGGGACAGAGGTTGCAGTGAGCTGAGATCACGCCACTGCACTCCAGCCTGGGCAACAAGAGCAAAACTCCATCTCAAAAAAAAAAAAAAACCACAAAAGATGGGATGGATAAAGAATTCTCCTCGGGGCCGGGCGCGGTGGCTCAAGCCTGTAATCCCAGCACTTTGGGAGGCCGAGACGGGCGGATCACAAGGTCAGGAGATCGAGACCATCCTGGCTAACACGGTGAAACCCCGTCTCTACTAAAAAAAAAAATACAAAAAACTAGCCGGGCGAGGTGGCGGGCGCCTATAGTCCCAGCTACTCGGGAGGCTGAGGCAGGAGAATGGCGTAGACCCGGGAGGCGGAGCTTGCAGTGAGCTGAGATCCGGCCACTGCACTCCAGCCTGGGCGACAGAGCAAGACTCCGTCTCAAAAAAAAAAAAAAAAAAAAAAAAAAAAAGAATTCTCCTTACAGTTTCTCTCAGTATATATTCTCAGGTGTCTTTAAAAGATTCTGTGAAGTGAAGGCTTTCCCACACTCCTTACATTCATATGGTTTCTGTCCATGGAGTCCATTCGCATATTTGCAATCCTACAGGAGAGTGGAAGTGCCTCCCATATTTGTCAAATATTTAATTGCCGCATGAGTCATGTCTTCAAAGTGAATTAGGACAACTGAAGGCTTAATCACACCGTTTACATTCCTTGAATTTCTCTCCAGCATAAGTACTCTCATATATCCAAAAGGAACTAATACAGCTGACAGCATTGCCACGCTGTTTACTTTCTTAGGGCTTCTGTCTAGTATGAGTCCTTTCATGCACGTGCAGAGACTTTGAGTAACTGAAGGCTTTACCACATTGTCTACATTGAAAGGGTCTTTCTCCAGTATGAATTCTTTTGTGTACTTTCAGGGAATTTAAACAAGTGAAAGCTTTGCCACACTGCTTACACTCACATGGTTTCACTCCAGTGTGACTTCTTTCATGCCTTCGAAGGTGACTGAAGTAAATGAAGACCCGACCACACTGTTTGCATTCATAGGGTTTCTCTCTAGTATGGGTTCTTTCATGGATTCGAAAGTGAGTGGAATAAAGAAAGGCTTTACCACATTCTTTACATTCATAAGTTTTCTCGCCAGTGTGAACTCTTTCGTGCAATTGAAGGTAACTTGAAGAATTGAAGGCTTTACCACATTGTTTACACTCATAGGGTTTTTCTCCAAAATGAGTTCTTTCGTGCACTTGACAGGAACTAGACGACTTGAAGGCTTCCCCACATTTCTTACATGTATAAGGTTGAACTCCGGTGTGGGTTTTCACATGTTTTCGAAGGCTTGAGTGAGAAAAGAAGGCTCTCCCACATTCCCTACATACAAAAGGTTTCTCTCCAGTATGAGTTTTCTCATGACTCCGTAAGTACGTGGGACAACTGAAGGCTTTCCCACACTGCTTACATTCATAAGGTTTCTCTCCGGTGTGAGTCCTTTCGTGGGTTAGAAAAGGCTGGTAATAGATAAAGGCTTTTCCACACTGTTTACATTTGTAGGGTTTCTCTCCAGTGTGATTTTTTTCATGGCGCCGAAGAGCGGTAAGATATCTGAACGCCTTCCCACATTCCTTACATTCATAGGGTGTCTCTCCAGTATGAATTCTTATATGGTTTCGAAAGGAAAAGAGAAATGCGAAGGCCTTGCCACATTCTTTACATTCGTATGGTTTCTCTCCAGTATGAATTCTTTCATGGGTTCGGATACTGGAGCTGCGAGTGAAGGTTTTCCCACATTCTTTACATTTATGTGGCTTCTCTCCATATTCGTGATACTCATTTGGTTTCTGTTCCGTGTGAGACCGCATGTGTCTATTAAGGGAGACCTGATGCATGAAGACTTCCCCACACACACTGCAGTCACATGGTTTTAATCCAGTAGGAGTTTCCAGGTTCGTATGAAGATCAGGAATCGGGCTACTGCTTTTTCCACACAGACGATCCTCTTTATTTTCACAGAGTGTTTCAACCATAGGACTGCTGTAGAAAATGAGTACCATATTATTAATAGTTTTGTACTAATGATCTTATATTTATTAGCAAGTACCAGAATTACATTTTAAATATTTTCAGAGAAACTCTGTTATCTTCCCTGTCTAAATTGTTTGAAAGCTAATATACTCAATACTCTAGAATAGGCGGTGACCATAGCTATTATCAAAATAGTCAAGAATTTTTTTTTTTTTTTTTTTTGAGACAGAGTCTCGCTCTGTTGCCCAGGCTGGAGTGCAGTGGCGCGATCTTGGCTCACTGCAAGCTCTGCCTCCCAGGTTCACACCATCCTCCTGCCTCACCCTCCCGAGTAGCTGGGACTACAGGCGCCCATCACCACACCCAACTAATTTTTTTGTTTTTTTTAGTAGAGATGGGGTTTCACCATGTTAGCCAGGCTGGTCTCGATCTCCCGACCTCGTGATCCGCCTGCCTCAGCCTCCCAAAGTGCTGGGATTACAGGCGTGAGCCACTGCACCTGGCCTTTTTTTTTTAAAAAAAAAAAAGATGGAGTTTTGCTCTTGCTGCCCAGGCTGGAGTGCAATGGTGTGATCTCAGCTCACCGTGACGTCCGCCTCCTGGGTTAAAGTGATTCTCCTGCCTTAGCCTCCCAAGTAGCTGGGATTACAGGCATGTACCACCACACCCCGCTAATTTTGTATTTTTTTTTTAAGTAGAGACAGGGTTTCTCCATGTTGGTCAGGCTGGTCTTGAACTCCTGACCTCAGGTGTTCCACCCGCCTCGGCCTCCCAAAGTGCTGGGATTACATGCATGAGACACCATGTCCGGCCAGGATTTTTACATACTGTTTCATAGTGATTTCTTTTCACACCCTGAACATCTATGACTTTTTTTTTTTTTCTGTAGAGACAGGTTTTCTCTATGTTGACCAGGCTGATGTTGAACTCCTGACATCAAGCAATTCTCCAGCCTTCACCTCCCAAAGGCTGGGATTAGAGGTATTAGGTACCTTGCCCAGCCCATGACAGTTTCAATGAAACGTCTTCAGTAAAAATGTTCTAAGAACGAATAAATTTGAAACTGTGCTTATTGTTTTGCTTGCTTGGCTTTTGAAATTTATGAAACAGTAAGATTTTCTCAGGGGCCAATTACTCATGAATGCAACTCACCTTGGTTTTCTTCCTTGGTTTTTGGGGTCATCTTCAACATCTTGGTCTTTCCATTTTTCCCCTAAAATACAAGCCCAGAGAACCCACTATAAATTATTAGAAATTTAATAAAATTATAACACTCTAAGATCCATGATTAGCTATGACTGTGTCTGGTTTACTTACTAAACTATTCTCTACCCACATTTTTTTTTTCTTTTGAGACAGAATCTTGCTCTGTTGCCCAGGCTGGAGTGCAATGGTGCAGTCTCAGCTCACTGCAACCTCTGCCTTCCGGGTTCAAGCAATTCTTTTGCCTCAACCTGCTGAGTAGCCAGAATTACAGGCACCTGCCACCACGCCTGGCTAATTTTTTATACTTTTAGTAGAGACGGGGTTTCACCATGTTGGTCAGGCTGGTCTCAGACTCCTGACCTCATAATCTGCCCACCTTGGCCTCCCAAAGAGCTGGGATTACAGGTGCGAGCCACCGTGCCCAGCCCTTTCCCACATTTTAAATCTTGGAACACAGTTGTTGTGCAAGAAACACTTGTTCTCTCCTTAATTAAGTAGAGAAATTATGTCACCCTTACCTATGCAGGCCAGGTTCTTGAAGGTTGCCCGCATCACATCTCTGTAGATATTCCTCTGGCCAGGATCCAGCAAAGCCCACTCCTCCAGGGTGAAGTTCACAGCCACATCCTCAAGGGAGATGGAGTCCTAAAACATCCCCCATGTGTATAGGAGGAGGGGTGAGATTGGCAGTAGTGAGGATCCATTCTCAGAATTCCTGAGAAATTCCATATAATCCTGTAGTCTCGGTTCAGTGGTATGACTTTGTTGTCAGAACTCTCTTTCCACACTCACACTTCCTCATAAATTTAACACTATCATGAACATACAAAAATTATTTCTATATTTTAACTGTGATCACTTGAAGCCTTTTTTTTTTTTTTTTTGAGACGGAGTCTCGCTCTGTCGCCCAGGCTGGAGTGCAGTGGCGCGATCTCGGCTCACTGCAAGCTCCGCCTCCTGAGTAGCTGGAACTACAGGCGCCTGCCACCTCGCCTGGCTAGTTTTTTGTATTTTTTAGTAGAGACGGGGTTTCGCCGTGTCAGCCAGGATGGTCTCGATCTCCTGACCTCGTGATCCGCCCGTCTCGGCCTCCCAAAGTGCTGGAATTACAGGCTTGAGCCACTGCGCTCGGCCATTTTTTTTTTTCTTTGAGACAGAGTCTCACTCTGTCACCCAGGCTGGAGTACAGTGGCCGGATCTCAGCTCACTGCAAGCTCCGTCTCCCAGGTTTATGCCATTCTCCTGCCTCAGCCTCCCGAGTAGCTGGGACTATAGGCGCCCGCCACCTCGCCCGGCTAGTTTTTTGTATTTTTAGTAGAGACGGGGTTTCACCATGTTAGCCAGGATGGTCTCGATCTCCTGACCTCATGATCCGCCCGTCTCGGCCTCCCAAAGTGCTGGGATTACAGGCTTGAGCCACCGCGCCCTGCCTTTTTTTTTTTTTTTTTTTTTTTTTGAGATGGAGTCTCGCTTTCGCTCAGGCTGGAGTGCAGTGGCGCAATCTCACTGCAACCTCTGCCTCCTGGGTTCAAGTGATTATCCTGTCCCAGCCTCCCGAGTAGCTGGGACTACAGGGGTGTGCCATCATGCCCGGCTAGTATTTTGTATTTTTAGTAGAGATGGGGTTTCACCATGTTAACCAGGATGGTCTTGATCTCCTGACCTCTTGATTCGCCCCCTCAGCCTCCTAAAGTTCTGGGATTACAGGCATGAGCCACCATGCCCGGCCACCTTATTGTTCTTTAAATGCAGACCCAAGACCACCTTAGAGATATGAGAAAAATGCTATACAAATGAAACAAATTGTAAGATCATCAATTCCTTGTGAGAAAAACTCTTTCATTTTCTACCTTATTACACACCATATCACTCAACATTTCATGAAACTTGGTGTCAAATCTGGATGAGATTTTTGTAAATGAATACACCCTTTAGACTATAAGTTGCACATCTCCCATTGAGGATTAAAAACTGTATACTTTTTTCTTTTTTTAAAATTAACTATTTTTATTTTTTTTTAGACAGAGTCTCGCTCTGTAGCCCAGGCTGGAGTGCAGTGGCACAATCTCGGCTCACTGCAAGCTCCGCCTCCCGGGTTCACGCCATTCTGCTGCCTCAGCCTCCCGAGTAGCTGGGACTATAGGCGACTGCCACCACGCCTGGCTAATTTTTGTATTTTTAGTAGAGATGGGGTTTCACCCTGTTAGCCAGGCTGGTCTTGATCTCCTGACCTCGTGATCCGCCTCCTCGGCCTCCCAAAGTGCTAAGATTACAGGCTTGAGCCACCGCGCCCGGCCATTTTTATTTTTCATAAACAACATGAGACATCAGGAAGTCTGTGGAAAGCCAGAAGTCACTGGCCATGTTGCCCTGAAGGACCCCAGGACATTAGAACCATGCAAATCCAGCTGGCTGAATGAAAATATTCTTTTGTAGAAGTATTAATTTCAACGTGTTTGTGTAACATTTGTCATACGTTCAGTTTTTCCTTTCTGTCTCATTTCATGGGTCTAGGAGGTTATTGGAAAGAAAGCACGGCAACTGGGACCTCTGTAAAACCCCTGTACTCATGAAAGGGTTTATTACTCACATGCTTGAGATCTCAGGCAAAGCTGTGTAGGCTTTCAAGCACTTGTGAAATGGCTTCAGAGAGCAAGAAAAGGAGCCTGGCTGGGGATTTTTACTGACATTAGGGAGTGGACTAGTGTGAGTTCAAGCATACAAGTAGAGGCTGATGTGAATTGGCTCTGTCACCAGCACCAAATGAGGGTGACCCAGGCGTTCTTCCTACCACATCTATATGTGGGGTACACAGTGGAAACTGAGGAATGAGGTTTTTTTTTTTTTTTTTCTTTTTCTTTTTTTTTTTTTGAGACGGAGTCTTGCTGTGTCGCCCAGGCTGGAGTGCAGTGGCGCAATCTCGGCTCACTGCAAGCTCCGCCTCCCGGGTTCACACCATTCTCCTGCCTCAGCCTCCCGAGTAGCTGGGACTACAGGCGCCCGCCACTGCGCCCGGCTAATTTTTTTCTATTTTTAGTAGAGACGGGGTTTCACCATGGTCTCGATCTCCTGACCTTGTGATCCGCCCGCCTCGGCCTCCCAAAGTGCTGGGATTACAGGCGTGAGCCACCGCGCCCGGCCGGAATGAGGTTTTAAAGCTGTGAGCAGTCAAAGGCCGGGCGGGACGGCTCACGCCTGTAATCCCGGCACTTTGGGAGGCAGAGGCGGGCGGATCACTTGACGTCAGGAGTCCAAACACTACACCTCCGGCCCCTTTTCTCTCTCCCGACTTTGGGGGCTAGGGCTAAAGGACGATCAAGACTGGGTGTCTTTCTGGACATCAATCCCCACCCTGAAGTTAGGTAGGCGTTCCAGTAGTCATTTATTTACAACAAAAGAGGCTCCTATTACCCTTATCACTCATGAAATTCCAAGAGATTTAGGAACTCTGTACTAGGAACCACACACAAAAGACCAAATGTCTTTTTTATCATAGAACACCATGGCTCAGGGGCACAGGCTCACCAGAAGACAGATGATTCATAGGATTATATCATGTTTCCACTCCAGTCACTGGTAACAGTGTGTCATTAGAGTTTTGTTTTTTAGTTTGAGTCCCAGTCTCACTCTGTCACCCAGGCTGGAGTGCAGTGGCCCAATCTTGGTTCACTGCAACGTCTGCCTTCGGTGTTCAAGCAGTTCTCCTGCCTCAGCCAACCGAGTAGCTGGGATTACAGGCATGCGCAACCACACCCAGCTAATTTTTGTATTTTTAGTAGAGACAAGGTGTTTCTTCTGTTGGCCAGGCTGGTCTCAAACTCCTACCTCAAGTAATCCGCCCACCTCGGCCTCCCAAAGTGCTAGGATTACACCACTCCTGGCCTGGGTTTTTATTTTAAAACAGTAGACCAGGCCGGGTGTGGTGGCTCACAATCCCAGCACTTTGGGAGGCGGGAGGCAGGCAGATCACTTGAGGTCAGGAGTTTGAGACCAGCCTAGCCAACATAGCAAAACTCCATCTCTACTAAAAATACACAAATTCCTTCCTTTCCAGCTTGGACCCGGCAGAATGGCTCCCGCAAAGAAGGGTGGCGAGAAGAAAAAGGGCCGTTCTGCCATCAACGAGGTGGTGACCCGAGAATACACCATCAACATTCACAAGCGCATCCATGGAGTGGGCTTCAAGAAGCGTGCCCCTCGGGCACTCAAAGAGATTCGGAAATTTGCCATGAAGGAGATGGGAACTCCAGATGTGCGCATTGATACCAGGCTCAACAAAGCTGTCTGGGCCAAAGGAATAAGGAATGTCCCATACCGAATCCGTGTGCGGCTGTCCAGAAAACGTAATGAGGATGAAGATTCACCAAATAAGCTCTATACTTTGGTTACCTATGTACCTGTTACCACTTTCAAAAATCTACAGACAGTCAATGTGGATGAGAACTAATCGCTGATCATCAAATACATCAAATAAAGTTATAAAATTGAAAAAAAAAAAATACACAAATTCACTGGGTGTGGTGGGCACCTGTAATCCCAGCTACTTGGGAAGCTGAGGGAGGAGAATCACTTAAACCCGGGAGGCAGAGGTTGCAATGAGCCAATATTGCGTCCCTGAACTCCAGCCTAGGTGACAGAGCCAGACTCCATCTCAAAAAATAAAATAAAATTTAAAATAAAACAGTAGAATACAATGAAACAATATTTTACTATTTCTTTCTGCATGTTTCACAATTAAATATCTAGAGAACCCCAAAAATGACAGAACACAGAAAACCAGGGACAACAACAACAAAGGCAATTTTATCTATTGACACCTACAGCTACTGAAAATAGTAAACACAGCCTCAAATCAACAGGATAAACCTAAACCCTCACATTTAAAGCCTGTTTACCTCAGTTCCTTTTCAACACCATGCCCAGATTTCAACAGACATTACAAGATATATTAAAAGACGTAGACGGTTTGAAGAGACAGTGCAGGCACCAGAACCAGACTGAGATATAAAAGAGATGCTGGAATTATCAGACCAGAAATTTCTTTCTTTTCTTTTTCATTTTTCCTTTTTTTACTCTGTTGCCTAGGCTGGATTGCAGTGACACAATCTCAGCTCACTGATACTGTCATAGTGGATAAAAGAGAGTACCTGGCCAGGTGTGGCTCGTGCCCGTAATCCCAGCACTTTGGAAGGCTGAGGCAGGAGGACCTCTTGAGGTCAGGAGTTTGAGACCAGCCTGACCAAAATGGAGAAACCCCGTCTCTACTAAAAATACAAAATTAGCCAGGCGTGGTGGCACATGCCTGTAATCCCAGCTACTCACGAGACAGGAGAATCACTTGAACTCGGGAGGCAGAGGTTGCAATGAGGCGAGATCATGCCATTGCTCTCCAGCCTGGGCGACAAGAGTAAAACTCCATCTCAAAAAAAAGAAAAGAAAAAAAAAAAAAGAAAAAAGAATACCTACTATATGTTGTCTGCAAGAAATCCACTTTTTTTTTTTTTAACTTTCTTTTGTTTTTTAGAGACAGGGTCATGCTCTGTCACCCAGGCTGGAGCGCAGTTGTGGGATGACAGATAACTGTAATCTCAAACTCCTGGGCTCAAAGGATTCTCTCACCTCAGCCTCTGAGTAGCTGGAACCACAGGTGTGCACTACCATCCCTGGATAATTTTGTTGTTTCTTTTTATAGAGATGAGGTCTCACTATGTTGCCCAGGCTTGTCTCAAACTCCTGGCCTCAAGCAATCATCCTGCCTCAGCCTCCCAAAGCGCTGGGATTGCAGGTGCGAGCCACCATGCCTAGGCCAACAAATCCACTTTAAATATATCACAGATACATTAAAAATAAATGAATAGAGAAAGATATACCATGCTAACACTAATTATTATTATTATTATTTTGAGACAGAGTCTCACTCTGTTGCCCAGGCTGGAGTGCAGTGGTACAATCTTAGCTGCAACCTCCACCTCCCGGGTTCAAGTGATTCTCCTGCCTCAGTCCCGTGTATCTGGGATTACAGGCATGCACCACCACGCCCGGCTAATTTTTTTTTCTTTTTGAGACGAGGTTTCACTCTTGTCGCCCAGGCTGGAGTGCAATGGCGCAATCTCAGCTCACTACAATCTCCACCTCGCAGGTTCAAGCGATTCTCCTGCCTCAGCCTCCTGAGTAGCTGGGATTGCAGGTGCCTGCCACCATACCCAGCTAATTTTTTGTATTTTTAGTAGAGACGGGGTTTCACCATGTTGGCCAGGCTGGTCTCAAACTCCTGACTTCAGGCGATCCGCCTGCCTCGGCCCCCCAAAGTGCTGGGATTCAAGCATGAGCCACCGTGCCTGGTCAATTTTTGTATTTTTAGTAGAGACGGGGTGTCACCATGTTGGTTAGGCTGGTCTTAAACTCCTGACCTCGTGATGTGCTTGCCTTGGCCTCCCAAAGTGCTGGGATTACAAACGTGAACCACCACACCTGGTCAACACTAATTTTTAAAAAGCTGGCATAGCCTTATTAATTTCAGAAAAAGCTGACTTCATAGCATGAAAATATCAGTGATAGAAGGGCATTACATACTGACGAAAGGATCAATTCACCAAGAAGACAAGGCAACCCTTACTGTGTATGTACATAAACCACAGAGTGGCAAAATACATGAGGGGAAAACTAATGCAACTGCAGGAAAAAACACAGGAACGCACCGGTACAGCTGTATACTTCAACAACCCCCATCGTTCATTTAGAGATCCAGCAGGCAGAAATCAGGAAGGACATAACTAAATTGAACAGCACCAGCAAAACAACTGGACTTAATTGAAAACCACAATAATTCATTAACAGCAGAATATACATTCTTCTCAAGTTCACATGGAATATTCACCAAGATACCTCACATTCTGGTAAATAAAATACTTCCTAGCAAATTTAAAAGACTAGAGAATACAGGCTGGGCGCGGTGGCTCACGCCTGTAATCCCAGCACTTTGGGAGGCCGAGGCGGGCGGATCACGACGTCAGGAGATCGAGACCATCCTGGCTAGCACGGTGAAACCCTATCTGTACTAAAAATACAAAAAACTAGCCAGACGTGGTGGCGGGCGCCTGTTGTCCCAGCTACTCGGGAGGTTGAGGCAGGAGAATGGCGTGAACCCGGGAGTCGGAGCCTTGCAGTGAGATGAGATTGCACCACTGCACTCCAGCCTGGGTGACAGAGCAAGACTCCGTCCCCAAAAAAAGAAAAAAAAAAAAAAAAAAAGAGAATTTCTCAGATTCAGAATTACTAACAGAAAGATAGCTTGAAAACCCACAAATATTTGGAGATTAAATACTGAACTTCTAAACAATGCATGGATAAGTCTCTCAAGAGATATTAAAAATTATTTTGAATTAAATAAAAATAGAACGTATCAAAACATGTAAAATGCAGCAAAAGGAGTGCCTGGCTGCAATTTATACTATTAAACACATATACCACCAAAGAATGATCTGTAATCAATAATCTCAGTATCTAACTTAAAAAACTAAAAACAGGCCAGGCATGGTGGCTCACACCTATAATCCCAGTGCTTTGGGAGGCTAAGTCAGGCAGATCACCTGAGGTCAGGACTTTGAGACCAGGCTGGCCAACATGGCGAAACCTCATCTCTACAAATACAAATAACAAAAATACCCTCTAATGTACTCTAAAATACAAAAATTAGCCAGGCGTGGTGGTGCATGCCTATAGTCCAGCTACTTGGGAGGCTGAGGTAGGAGAAATCGCTTGAACCTGAGAGGCTGATGTTGCAATGAGCCGAGATCACGCCACTGCACTCCAGCCTGAGTGACAGAGCGAGACTCCATCCCCGCCGCCCCCCAAAACCCAGTCCTGTGCTGGGAAAGACCATGTTAAGAAAATGAAAAGACAAGCTACAGACAGAGAGAAATTCTTTGCAAAACACCTATCTGATAAAGGACTGGTATTGAAACTACTAAAAGAACTATTAAAACTCAGTAACAGGAAGACAATCCAATTAAAAATGGGCAAAAGATATGAACATATACATCACCAAAGAAGAATTAGAGATGGTAAACAAGTACATGAAAACATGCTCAATATCACATAGCATTAGGGAGTCAATAAAACTAAGATAAATAAAACTGAGTAAGATATTACCATACTCACTAAATGGCTAAATTTTAAAACACTGGAAACACCAAATGATGGTGAAGATGGAGAACAATAGGTATCATCATTATTTGCTGTTGGCAATGGAAAATGGTACTCCCACTTTGAAAAGCAGACAGTTAAAAAACAAAACACACTCTTAAATTGTAATCTAGTCATCATGCTCCTAGGTATTTACTCAAATGAGCTGAAAACTTACGTTCATGCCACAACCTGCACATGAAGGCTTATACCTTCATTCAAAACCTTGCAACCCTTAGAGTGAACCAAGGTATCTCTCAACAGACATATGGATAAACCATCTGGTTCACCCATAGAATGATAAAAAGAAATCAAGTATCGGCTGGGCGTGGTGGCTCACGCCTGTAATCCCAGCACTTTGGGAGGCCAAGGAGCGTGGATCATGAGGTCAGGAGATCTCGACTATCCTGGCCAACATGGTGAAACCCCGTTTCTACTGAAAATACGAAAATTAGCTGAGTGTGGTGGCACTTGCCTGTAATCTCAGCTATTCAGGAGGCTGAGGCAGGAGAATCAGGTATCAAGCCATGAAATGACATGGAGGCTAGGTATGGTGGCTCCCACCTGTAGTACCAGCTACTCAGGGGACTGAGGCAGGAGGATCACTTGAGTCCGGGAGTTCAAGACCAGCATGGGTGATGTGACAAGACCCTATCTCAACAAAAAAGAAAAGACATGGAGGAACCTTGACTTGAAAATAAGTGAAAGAAGCCAATCTAAATGGTTATATACTATGTAGTTTCAAAGATGACATTCAGGAAAAGACAAAATTATGACAGAGTAAAAAGGCTTTTGATTGTCAAGAATTTGGAAAGAGGGAGGGATTAATGAATAGGGGAAGCACAGGAGATATTTAGGTGAGGGAAAGCATCCTACATGATGCAGGTATGATGAATAGCAGTTATTATACATTTGCCAAAACCCATAGATTGTATAACAGAGTCAGCTCTAACGTAAACTGTGGACTTCGAGGCATCAATATTGGTACATCAATTATAACAGATGTATTAAAGTAATATAAAATATAAAAAGGATAAACTATGTGGAGGCAGAGGGATCAAGTGGGAACACTATACTTTCTCATAAATTTTTCTTTAAGTCTGAAATAGCTCTACAGAAATAAAGTCTATTAGAAAAATAAAAATGATGAAGACAGGCTAATGACAGTTCACCCCTAACTTGTTGATGAATGAAACATACAACCTTTCACTCAATTCATGAATTTTATTTTAGTAAGCCTTTATGGTGCTTTCTGAGCCAGAGACTGGTAAAGGCGATGGAAGTTCCATAGAATGCCTTGTTCAAAAGCCCATCACTCTCTATTTTGAGAAGTGAAATATAGAAGGCTGAGGCAGGCAGATCACTTGCGGCCAGGAGTTTGAGAACAGCCTGGTCATTGAGATGCAATCCCATCTCTACTAAAAATACAAAAATGGGCTGGGCGTGGTGGCCTACGCTTGTAATACCAGCTACTTAGGAGGCTGAGGCATGAGAATTGCTTCAACCTGGGAGGCAGTGGTTGCAGTGAGCCGAGATGGTGTCACTGCATTCCTGCCTGGGCAACAGAGCAAGGCTCTGTGTCAAAAAAAAAAAAAAGATGCTTTAATCAAGGAATCCAAGGCAAAGAAACGCAAATGTTTTAATCTGTTTAGATAAGGAATTGCTTCTCCACGGTTAAAATGGAAAACCCACAATCGAAAGGCAAATACATTCACAAAGGCCAGGTATGGTCACGCCTATAATACCAACATTTTGGGAGGCCAAGGCAAGAGGATCCCTTAAAGCTAGGCGTTCAAGACTAGCATGAGCAACACAGCAAGACCCCATATCTATAAATAAAAATTTGAAATTAGCCAGTAGTGGCAGATGCCTGTACCCCCAGCTACTTAGGAGGCTGAGGCGGGAGGATCGCTTAAGATGCAATGAGGTTTGATGGCGCTACTGCACTTCAGCCTGGACAACATTGCGAGACCGTCTCAAAACAAATTCCCAAATGTGGGAGCGGTAACCCAGACAGTGGGTCAGTGCCTGGTGAAGACAGCAGAGGTATCGGAGCAGCCACAGGAACGAACTCGGGGAGCTCCACGCGCCCTCCGCTCCCCCAGCTGCAAAAAAAAAAAATGCTCCCTCCTCCAGGCTTCAGTTCTCACAGGTGGATTCACCTTAATGTTCTGACCCAAATGGATTCTCAAAAGCACGAGATCTTGGGAGACGCGGGGCTGCGGATGCCCAGCTGCCCGGAAAGGGCTCCGGGCCAGGACCGCAGTCGCAGGGATGGGACAAGACGCCTGAGGTCCCAGCTGCCGGCCCAGCCCCACCCTGCTGGGAGACCCTCGGGTCTCCTGGCCCGAGAGCTGCGCCAGGAGGACTCAGGTCTTCCCACAGTCGGTTCCGACAAGTCCCCTCCTCAGGTCTCCGGACTCCCGGTCCCGCAAACTCACCATTTCTCCGCTTAGGGAGGCTCCAGGAGTCCTCCCTACAGATCCCTCAGTACCTGCAGGTCCCGGTGCGACAAAGCACATGCAGAGCCCCAGACAGCCTTCAGCCCTGGCTGAGACGCAATACTAGCGAACCGCTAGAATAAGGAGGTTCACATGCGCATTCAAGGATGGGGGGGGGGTCCACGGGCCTTTTCAACACCGATGCTGATTGGACAGTTTGTGTGGCCCCGCCCCCTCATCCCCGAGTGACAGTCATGCAGGAGAGCAGAGGCTGAGCCGAGCTAGCTTCCCAGAGTGGGTTGTCCCGGCTCCCAGCGGTGTAGTTCCATGTCAGCTGAATTTGTTCTTTGCCCGAGGTCCATTTTTAAGTGGCCTATTCAGTAGTGTTAAGTGTAGTTACATTGTGAAACCAATCTCTAGAACTGATTTAATCTTGCAAATTTGACACTATCCATTGAATAACATCCCATTTACCGCTTCCCCTCAGTCCCTGACACCCACTATTCGACTTTTTGATTGTATGAATTTCATTGGGTACCTTATATAACTAGAATTATTCTGTATTTATCCTTTTCCAACTGGCTTATTTCACTTAGCATAACGTCCTCAATCTTCATCATGTTGTAGCATGTGTCAGAATTTACTTCCTTTTAAGACAATTAAAGGCCAGGCACGTTGGCTCAAGCCTGTAATCTCAGCACTTCGGGAGGATCCCTTGAGGCCAGGATTTTCACACCAGCCTGGGCAACATAGTAAGAACCTGCCTCTACAAAAATAAAATTAAAAAATTAAAAAATATAGATTCTGGCCGGGTGCGGTGGCTCACACGTGTAATCCCAGCACTTTGGGAGGCCGAGGCGGGCGGATGACGAGGTCAGTAGATCGAGACCATCCTGGCCAACATGGTGAAACCCTGTCTCTATTAAAAATTCAAAAAAATTAGCCATGTGTGGTGGCGGGCGCCTGTCGTCCCAGCTACTCCGGAAGCTGAGGCAGAAGAATGGCGTGAACCTGGGAGGTGGAGCTTGCAGTGAGCCGAGATTGCGCCACTGCACTGCAGCCTGGGCTACAGAGTGAGACTCCATCTCAAAAGAAAAAAAAAAAAAAAAAAAAGAATTGGGTTTGATATTAATAGTATACTAATGTAAAGGTGAAATTTGGCTTATTTGGTACAAAAATCACACAGGAAGCAATGTCAAATATAAAATGGGGTTTGGATTTCTTTAGACTATATCCATATATATATGTTATTGGCATGTGTTCCAAAATGAAGGAAAACTCCTGTAATTCTGATATATCTCAGTGTATGTTATCAGTAATAATTATAATTGTTATGTTAAATTATTGTGTGCCACAGAGGTAACAGATTTCCTTGTCAATTGTGTCTTTAACTATGGCTACCCTAAAACTTTGACATCCATAAACAACTGTTGTCTTCTCTTGGTCCTCTTTAGAAGGTGGTTTTATAATCAGCTATAAAGCTCTAACAGGTGCTCTTGAATGCAAGTTTTTGATAACTTTGGAGATTGTGACGTCAGACTAGAGAAAAAATGTTCAGGACTCTTGTCCTTTGGTCCCTTAGTTAAGTTGATAACACAGAATAAACATCACAGGCTGCCATAAGAAAATACCATAAATGGCCGGGCGCGGTGGCTCAAGCCTGTAATCCCAGCACTTTGGGAGGCCGAGACGGGCGGATCACGAGGTCAGGAGATCGAGACCATTCTGGCTAACACGGTGAAACCCCGTCTCTACTAAAAAAAATACAAAAACTTAGCCGGGCGAGGTGGCGGGCGCCTGTAGTCCCAGCTACTCGGGAGGCTGAGGCAGGAGAATGGCGTAAACCCGGGAGGCGGAGCTTGCAGTGAGCTGAGATCCGGCCAGTGCACTCCAGCCTGGGCGACAGAGCGAGACTCCGTCTCAAAAAAAAAAAAAAAAAAAAAAAAAAAAAAAAAGAAAATACCATAAATGGGCCGGGCACAGTAGCTCGCACCTGTAATCCCAACACTTTGGGAGGCCGAGGCAGGTGGATCACTTGAGCCCAGGAGTTCCAGACCAGCCTGGCCAACTTGACACAACCTGTCTCTCCAAAAAACACAAAGGTTAGCCACGTGTGGTGGTGCACGCCTGTAGCCCCAGCTACTTGGGAGGCTGAGGTGGGAGGATCGTTTGAGCCTGGAAGGCGGAGGCTGCAGTGAGCCAAGGCTCACAGCATTCCATTCAGGGAGACAGAGTGAGATCCTGTCTCAAAAGAAAAAAGAAAAAAAAAAAAAAGGCCAGGTGCAGTGGCTCACACCTGAAATCTCAGCACTTTGGGAGGCCGAGGTGGGCAGATCACGAGGTCAAGAGATGGAGACCATCCTGGTTAACACAGTGAAACCCTGTCTCTACTGCAAATACAAAAAATTAGGCGTGGTGGTGGGTGCCTGTAGTCCCATCTACTTGGGAAGCTGAGGCAGAAGAATGGCGTGAACCCAGGAGGCGGAGGTTGCAGTGAGCCGATATCGCGTCACTGCACTCTAGCCTGCGCGACAGAGCAAGACTCCGTCTGAACAAAAAAAAAAAAAAGAATTGGGATCTCACTCTGTCATCCAGGCTAGACTAGAGTGGTTAGCTCACTGCAGCCACAAACTGCCAGGCTCCAGCAATCCTCCCCCCTCAGCCACCGAGCAGCTGGGACTACAGGTGTGTGCCACAAACCTGGTTAATTTTTTTTTTTATAAGATATGAGGTTGTACTATATTGCCCAGGCTGGTCTTGAACTCCAGGCCTCAAACGATCATGCCACTGTGCTCGGCCCAATTTTATTATTTTTTGTATGTCTATCCAATTTATGAAACACTAATTTATGAAAATAATATTCTTTCCTGATTCCTGGCACTGTTTTTGAAACTCAGTTGACTCTATATATATAGGCTTATTTCTGGAACTTCAATTTTATGCCATTGATCTCTATGTCTGAATTGCCTCATGTATTCGACATGAAAATTTTGCTGCTACTGGAGACTGGGTGACATAAATTGTACATCAGAAAACTTCTGGCTAGCACAGTAGCTCCCGCCTGTAATCCCAGCACTGTGGGAGGCCGAGGCGGGAAGATTACCTGAGGTCAGGAGTTTGAGACCAGCCTGGCCAACATGGTGAAACCCCATTTCTACAAAAAAATAAAAATAATTAGCTGGGCGTGGTGGTGGGCACCTGTAGTCCCAACTATGTGGGAAGCTTAGGCAGCAGAATCACTTAAACCCAGGAGACAGAGGTTGCAGTGAGCCGAAATCATGCCACTGGACTCCAACCTGCGCAATAGAGCAAGACTCTGTCTCAAAAAAAGAAAACCACTGAGGTCTTCCCAGAGGGTAATGATCATCTGCACAGTGCAGCCCATCATGTATTTTTCTTTCTTTTTTTTTTTTGTCAAGACAAGGTTTAACTATGGTTACCCAGGTTGGAGTACAGTGGTGTGATCTCGGCCCACCGCAGCCTTGACCTCCCAGGCTCAGATGATTCTCTCACCTCAGCCTCCCAAGAAGCTGGGCCTATAGGTGCGTGCCACCACGCCCGGCTAGTTTTTTGTATTTTTAGTAGAGACAAGGTTTCGCCATGTTGGCCAGGCTGGTCTCGAACTCCTGGGCTCACGCAATCCACCTGCCTCAGCCTCTCAGAGTGCTGGGATTATAGGTGTGAGCCACTGCACCTGGCCCCATCACGGGTTTTTCTTATGTGCAGAGTACTTATTCAAATCCACAGTGATTTCCCAGTTGACACACAGACAAGAACTACGGATTTTTAGAGAATATCCAAGTTATGACCGGGCACAGTGGCTCACGCCTGTAATCCCAGCACTTTAGGAGGCCGAGGCGGGCGGATCCCGAGGTCAGGAGATGGAGACCATCCTGGCTAACACAGTGAAACCCTGTCTCTACTAAAGAATACAAAAAATTAGCCGGGCGTAGTGGCGAGCGCCTATAGTCCCAGCTACTCGGGAGGCTGAGGCAGGAGAATGGCGTGAACCCAGGAGGTGGAGGTGGCAGTGAGCCGAGATTACGCCACTGCACTCCAGCCTGGGCAACAGAGCAAGACTCCGTCTCAAAAAAAAAAAAAAAGAGAATATCCAAGTTATAATTGAGTCAAACTGCAGAGAGAGGGTATCATTTTGAGTACCACCCCCCAGTTTGGTGGAAAAGAAAGTTGTGATAATGTGAAATATATAATTTGGGTTTTGTACAGGGTTTCTGGCTCCCAGTTGCTAAAAACCTTGTAATTTCCCAAGTGACTAGAGCAAACGGAGTATCTTTCGTTAAAGTATTTGGCCTGCCTGCAATCCCACCACGTTGGGAGGCTAAGGCAGGCAGGATGCTTGAGCCCAGGAGTTCAACACCAGCCTGGGCAACACAGTGAGACCCCCATCTCTACAAAAAATACAAAAATTAGCCAGGCATAGGGGCGTGTGCCTATAGTCTCAGCTACTCGAGAGGCTGAGGTGGGAGGATCACCTGAGATCAGGGAAGTCATGGCTGCAGTGAGCTGTGATGACACCACTGCACTCCAGCCTAGGTGACAGAGTAAGACTCTGTCTCAAAAAAATGAAAAAGGCTGGGCACTGGGGCTCACACCTATAATCCCAGTACTTTGAGAGGCCACGGTAGGTAGATGGCTTGAGCTCAGGTGTTTGAGACCAGTCTGGGCAACATGGCGAAAATCCATCTCTACTAAAAATACAAAAAAATAGTCAGACATGGTGGTATGCACCTGTAGTCCCAGCTACTCAGGAGGCTGAGGTGGGAGGATTGCTTGAACCCAGGGGTGGTGGCTGCACTGAGCCAAGATTGTGCCACTGCACTCCAGTCCGGGTGACAGAGTGAAGGAGACCCTATTTAAAAAAACAAAACAAAAAATGGCCTTTTGTATTCAGTTCTTAAAAATAGCTCTAGAAGAGTTTGAGTGAAAGGTGAAAGAAATGTCTTTAGTTACAACCATCCTCTTTCCGCCACAGCTAAGTTTATGTTAATGAGGTGATTTTTGGAAAGCTCCTACAAACCACAGGATGGGAGGCTAGTTACCAGGGGAACCAACCACGTGATTGGAGCTTTGAAACTTTCAGCTCTGTCCCCACCTCCAGGGAGGGAAGAGAAAACTGAAGGTTGAGTTGATCACCAATAGTGAATGATGTGATTAATCACGTCACCATAATAAAGCCACCATAAAAACCCAAAAACAGGGCTCAGAGAGCCTTCCGGTTGGTAAATAAGAACGTAACCCTATGCCTGGAGGTATCTCTTCATCTGGCTGTTCATTTGTATCATTTAAAATATCCTTTGTAGGGCCAGGTGCGGTGGCTCACACCTGTAATCCCAGCACTTTGGGAGGCTGAGGCAGGCGGATTACTTGAGGTCAGGAGTTCAAGACCAGCCTGACCAACATGGTGAAATCCCATCTCTACTTAAAATACAAAAATTAGGCCTGGTGCAGTGGCTCATGCCTATAATCCCAGCACTTTGGGAGGACAAGGTGGGTGGATCATGAGGTCAGGAGTTTGAGACCAGCCTGGCCAGCATGGTGAAACCCCGTCTCTACTAAAAATACAAAAAAAAAAATTAGCTGGGCATGGTGGCGCAGGCCTGTAATCCAGCTACTTGGGAGGCTGAGGTGGGAGAATCACTTGACCCCAGTAGGCGGGGGCTGCAGTGAGTCGAGATCGTACCACTGCACTCCAGCCTGGGCAAAAGAGACTCTATCTTAAAATAATAATAATAAAAATAATTAGCCAGGCATGGTGGTGGGCGCCTGTAATCCCAGCTACTTGGAAGGCTGAGGCAGGAGAATCGCTTGAACCCGGGAGGCAGAGGTTGCAGTGAGCTGAGATTGCACCATTGCACTCCAGCCTGGGCAACAAGAGTGAAACTCCATCTCAAAAAAAAAAATAATAATAAATAAAATAAAATATCCTTTGTAGACTGGGCGCAGTGGTTCACACCTGTAATGCCAGCACTTTGGGAGGCCAAGGCGGATGGATCACTTGAGGTCAGGAGTTCGAGACCAGCCTGGCCAACATGGTGAAACCCCTTCTCTACTAAAAATACAAAAATAGCTGGGCTTGGTGGAGCATGCCTGTCATTCCAGCTACTCGGGAGGCTGAAACACGAGAATCATTTGAACCCAGGAGATGGAGGTTGCAGTGAGCCAAGATTGTGCCACTGCACTCCAGCCTGGCAACAGAATGAGACCCTCAAAATAAGAGTAAATAAATACATAATAAAACATCCTTTGTAAGACTAGGCACGGTGACTCACTCCTATAATCTCAGTGCTTTGAAAGGAGCGAGGTGGGAGGATCTCTTGAGACTTGGAGGTTGAGACTAGCCTGGACAACAGATCGAGACCCTAACTTTACAAAAAATAAATAATTACTTGAGTGCAGTGGCATATGCCTGTATTCCTAGCTACTTACAGGACTGATGAGGGAGGATCGCTTGATCCCAAGAGTTGAAGGCTGCAATGAGCCATGATCCTGCCACTGCACTCCAGCCTGGAAGACAGAGTGAAACCCTGCTCTATTAAAACAATAAATCCTCCCAACTGGGCTCCTGTAGTCCCAGCTTCTTGGGAGGCTGAGGCAGGAGAATGGCGTGAACCCGGGAGGCGGAGCTTGCAGTGAGCCGAGATCACGCCACTGCACTCCAGCCTGGGCGACAGAGCGAGAGACTCTGTCTCAAAAAAAAAGGGAAAAAAATCCTTTGTAATAAATGGGTAAATGTAAGTAGTGTTTCTGTGAGTTCTTTAGGCTGCTATATAGCAAATTAATCAAACCCAAAGAGTGGGTCATGAAAACCCTGATTTACAGCTGGTTGGTCAGAAGCATAGGTCACATCCTGGGACTTACAACTGACATTTGAAGTGAGGGACATTCTTGTGAGCTGTTAGTTTCTGGTATCGGACTCTGTCTCCAGGTAGATACTGTCACAATTAAATTGAAGTATATAGCAAACACAGCTGGTGTCTGCTTGAGAAGTGGTTATTGGTGGACCAGAAGTGAAGTATTCTGCTAAATATTTTGTTAATGGTTTTCCTATGTCTTTAAGAAAAGTGTATTTGAGACCCTCGAATAGGATTTTTAAAATTTAATTTAATTTAATTTAATTTTTTTAGTTTTTTTGAGACAGAGTTTTGCTCTTGTTGCCCAGGCTGGAGTGCAATGGCATGATCTCAGCTCACCGCAACCTCCACCTCCCAGGTTCAGGCAATTCTCCTGCCTCAGCCTCCCTAGTAGCTGGGATTATAGGCATGTGCCACCACGCCCGGCCAATTTTGTATTTTTAGTAAAGACAGGGTTTCTCGGCCGGGCGCAGTGGCTCAAGCCTGTAATCCCAGCACTTTGGGAGGCCGAGATGGGCGGATCACGAGGTCAGGAGATCGAGACCATCCTGGCTAACACAGTGAAACCCCGTCTCTACTAAAAATACAAAAAAAAACTTAGCCGGGCGAGGTGGCAGGCGCCTGTAGTCCCAGCTACTCGGGAGGCTGAGGCAGGAGAATGGCGTAAACCCGGAAGGCGGAGCTTGCAGTGAGCTGAGATCCGGCCACTGCACTCCAGCCTGGGTGACAGAGCAAGACTCCGTCTCAAAAAAAAAAAAAAAAAAAAAAGACAGGGTTTCTCCATGTTGGTCAGGCTGGTCTTGAACTCCCGACCTCAGGTGATCCACCTGCCTCAGCCTCCCAAAATGCTGGGATTACAGGCATGAGCCACCACGCCTGGCCAGGAAGATTTTTATTTTAATGATCAGCAAAGGCCTAAAAGTCCATGACCATTCACAAGTGTCATTTCCATATGGTAGATTTCCAGCACATGTTAGGAAAGAAAAAACAATGAACAGCTTTGTGTTTTACCAAAGAACAAATAAAATCCTATTTTTATTCAATATTTCAATAATTTATGTTTGCATATCACTTTGGTGACTAATGTGATTTCATAATCACTAGTATTTCATTTGATTAGCCCCACCCAATCATACCTCCCATCCTGCAAATGAAAAAAGTTAAGTATGGAGAGCACAAAGTCTTGTCTAAACTCATATGGCTCATAAGTAATAATGAAATTGGCCGGGTGCACTAGCTCACGCCTATAATCCCAACACTTTGGGAGGCTGATGTGGAAGGATCACTTGAGTCCAGGAGTTCAAGATCAACCTAGGCAACATAGGGGGATCCTGTCTCTAAAATTTAAAAATTTTTAATTTTTTTTTTTTTTTGAGATGGAGTCTCGCTCTGTCACCCAGGCTAGAGTGCAGTCACACAATCTCGGCTCACTGCAATCTCCACTTTCTGGGTTCAAGCAATTTTCCTGCCTCAGCCTCCCCAAATAGCTGGGATTACAGATGTGCACCACCACGCCCAACTAAAAAAAAAAAAAAGGCCGGGCGCGGTGGCTCACGCCTGTAATCCCAGCACTTTGGGAGGCCGAGGCGGGCGGATCACAAGGTCAGGAGATCGAGACCACGGTGAAACCCCGTCTCTACTAAAAATACAAAAAATTAGCCGGGCGCGGTTGTGGGCGCCTGTAGTCCCAGCTACTCGGGAGGCTGAGGCAGGAGAATGGCGTGAACCCGGGAGGCGGAGCTTGCAGTGAGCAGAGATCGCGCCACTGCACTCCAGCCTGGGCGACAGAGCGAGACTCCGTCTCAAAAAAAAAAAAAAAAAAAAAAAAAAAAAAAAAAAAAAATTTAAATTAGCCAAGCATGGTGGCGCACACCTAGTCCTAGTCCTAGCTACTAGTCCCAGCTACTAGGGAGGCTGAGGCAGGGGGATTGCTTGAGCCTGTGAAGTTGAGTCTACAGTGAGCTGTGATCTTGCTACTGCACTCCAGCCTGGGCGACAGCACATAATAGTAACAGTAATACAGTATAATAATAACAATAATAATAATGGAACTTCTCAGTATTAAAGTCCAAATGCTTGCCACCACATATACTGAGAACTGTCAAAAACTGAAAACTCAGGCCAGGTGTGGTGACTCACACCTGTAATCCCTGCACTTTGGGAGGCTGAGGCAGGAGGACTGCTTGAAGCCAGGAGCTTGAGACCAGCCTGCACAACACAGCAAGAACACTGTCTCCAAAAAAAAAAAAAAAAAAAGTAACGAACAGGAACAGGAACAGCATAGCATCTACAGACAGACAGAGAAGCAGCAGCAAGTCAGTGGAGGCCAGGATTGAGACCTTCCCCGTTTGGGGTTTTGGTAGACAAGAAGGACGGTGACCCAGACACTAAAAAATACCAGCATGCTGAACTTAAGGATTGGATTGTTGAAAATGTCAGGCAAGCTCCTGGCCAGAAAAGCCACACTGAAGCTCCCATGAGCCAAGGAACCCAGGATTCACAGAACAGTCAATAACCAAATCGTAGTTTTATGTGAAGATGACATATTCAGGCTCAGATGTATCTACATGCATGAAGGCTGTAGTCATTCCCCATGAAATTCCTCCCACTTCAGCCTCCCAAAGCGTTGGGATTACAGAGTCACTTCGATCAGGGAACTGACAGCAATGACGGAATTAGGTACCCCTGATACTAACCAGTGCCATATCCGTCTCTTGCGTGGTTACCTGGAAGGTCAGAACTACAGTGATCGTTTTGTCCAAACTATGCAAACAAGTAAACATAACTCCAAATGTGTGGTTTTTGTGTTTTTTGGAGATAGGGTCTAGCTCTGTTGCCCAGGCTAGAGTGCAGTGGCACCATCACAGGTCACCGCAGTCTCAGGTTGAAGCCATCCTCTTGCCTCAGCTTCCCAAGAAGCTGGGACTATGTCACCATGTCCAGCTAATTTTTTATCTTTATTTATTTATTTATTTTTGAAACAGAGTTTCACTCTGTTGCCCAGGCTGGAGTACAGTGACGCGATCTCAGCTCACTGCAACCTCCTCCTCCCAGATTCAAGCAATTCTCGTGCCTCAGCCACCCAAGTAGCTGGGATTACAGGTGTGCCCCCCACCCCCACACCCAGCTAATTTAAAAAATATTTTTAATAGAGATGAGGTTTCACCATGTTGGCCAGGTTGGTTTCCAACTCCTGGCCTCAAGTGATCCACCCACCTTACCTCCTAAAGTGCTGAGATTACGGGCATGAGCTACTGCACCCAGCCAATTTTTTTTATTTTCTGAAGAGACAGAGTCTCACTACATTGCCCACACCGGTCTCCAATTCCTGGACTCAAGCAATCCTCCCACCTCAGTCTCCCAAAGTGCCAGGATTACAGGTATGAACCACTGCACCCAGCTCAAATGTGATATTCCAAAGGATGCAGGTGGCTATGTTGGGATAACCAATGAAGGTAAGGGACAATGGAAGTACAGGTTGAGGGCAATGAACAGGACACACCTGAGAGTCTGGTTATTGGCCTTGACTATGGGAGTGTCTTGATGCTTCACAAAGACCCCAAAGACCCCCCACAAAAAGGTCACAGAAGCACAGGCCCAAATGGTCATTATAAACCAGGAAGGTTGCCACACTGACAGGTAGCGATCTCACTTACAGTTTGAGTCTTGATGCTTTGTCCATGGTGCTCACTGTTCTGCATCTAATTAGAAACAAGAGGATGCATTTTGTGAGTTTCAGCAATTTAGAACCAAACATCACATGGGACAATCTTGGAAGCATTGCTCCCCCTTCATCTACTGTAACCTCAAACTCTTAGCCTTGAGATCTTCCTGCCTCAGCCTCTGAAGTAGCTAGGACTACAGGTGAACACCACGCTTAGCTAATTAAAAAAAAAATTTTTAGAAATGGGATCTCCCTATGTTGCCCAGGCTGGTCTTGGACTCTTGGCCTTTCAAAGTTCTGTAGGGACACTCTAGAACACTTATTTGAGATAAATTTCCTTCCACTTTACAGCAGCACGGATGGAACTGGAGGCCATTAGCCTTTTTTTTTTTTGAGACAGAGTCTCGCTCTGTCGCCCAGGCTGGAGTGCAGTGGCGCAATCTCGGCTCACTGCAAGCTCCGCCTCCCGGGTTCACGCCATTCTCCTGCCTCAGCCTCCTGAGTAGCTGGGACTACAGGCGCCCGCCACCGCGCCCGGCTAATTTTTGTATTTTTTCTTTTTAGTAGAGACGGTTTCACCGTGGTCTCGATCTCCTGACCTTGTGATCCGCCCGCCTCGGCCTCCCAAAGTGCTGGGATTACAGGCGTGAGCCACCGCGCCCGGCATTATCTTAAGTGCGATAACAAAAACAGAAAGTCAAAAACTGCATCTTCTTACATATAAGGGGGAGCTAAACAATGGGTAAACATGGACATATAGAGTGGAATAATAGACACTGGAGATGCCAATAGGTTGGAGAGAGAGACGGGATGAGGGATGAAATATTACCTATTGGATACAATATACACTCTGGGTGATGGGTGCACTAAAAGCCAGACTTCGCCACTATGAAATATATCCATGTAACACAAGTGCATTTGTAACCATAAATCTACAAAAATAAAAATGAAAATAAAAAGCAATAAAAACATGCTTAAACTAAAAACAAACAAAAAACAAAAAGAAACCATTTCCTTCCACAGTAAAATGCCATTTACTGAACATGTCTCATAGATCGTGATTGGTCTGAAAAGAGTCCCTGTGCCCAGGTTACGGTTGCAATTTACCACCAGAGCCAAGTGCTCGGGCGTCCTACGGTTTATTTTTTCTTTCTTTCTTTCCTTTTTTTTTTTTCTTGGGATGAGTTCTGGCCATGTTGCCCAGACTGAACTCAAACTCCTGAAGACACATGATCCACCCGCCTCAGCCCACCCACCCCCCAACTTCCCCCACCACCCCCACCACGCAGTAGCTGGGACTACAGGTGTGCGCCACCAAGCCCTGGCTTGGGGTTCCTTTTCTAAAGTGCCAAATGTGTGGAGGTGGGGAAAAGAAAGGTGGACGCCTTAACGCTGTTATAGTCAAAGATTAAAATGCACCCACACTTTTTCTTACACATGATGGAGTAACCGTCTGTTTATAAACAAGGGTCACTATTCCACGAGAGGCCTTACAACATTATGCCAAGCCCCTGGTACCTGGAGGACATCAGACCCTCCTGTTCCTGTGCGGCCTTGACTAGACGACCACTTGCTCTGGACTTGCTCCTCGAGGGGTCGCTCCATCTGGAAACTGAGACTGGAATTCCTGCGCATCCCTGTCCCCGCATCCAGAAACACTGCAGGAAGACTTCCGTGTCCGACCCGAGATCCGGAACAATTTCTGCTTCAACACAATTGTCCACGGAGGGCACCAGTTCCGTCCCACCGGCGGAAGCGAGATCTGCCTAGCTACTAGACCAGCCACCTAGCTGTCATTCGGACAAAAGGGGGCGGGACTGTATTAATTGTCCAATCAGGGGCGCCGCCGGAAAGAGGGTACGACTACCCCTCGCAAATGCGTGTTACGTCACTATGCGATCGGGTTGTGCTCAGCTTGGGGTCTCCTGGCACCTTGACGCGTCGAGTTGCTGTGCCCCTGCATCGGATGCGCTGTACCGTGCGCTGGCTCCGTGAACCGTAGGGACAACACCGGGCCACCCCCGAGGCCGGAAAATGGTGAGTGTGCAGGGCCGGCCTAGTTGGAACCGGCCGTGGTCGCCAGACCCGGGCCTCCCCACAGTCACCTCTGGCCGCAGTGTGGGGCTGGGCTGGCAGCTGGGACGCCAAGAGTCCGGTCCCGTCCCTGCGCGGCGACTGCGGTCCCAGCCCCGGAGCCCTCGCTGGGCACCTCCGCGCCCGCAGCCCCAAGTCTTTCCCAGATTGTGCAGGGACCACGGAAGGGTCATGGGGAGAATCCCGCCTTGTGTGTTTGATTTGAGTGGGAGGAGCTGCAGTCTGTAGGGTCCGCAGTCCATTCTTTATTCCCAAAGGTGGTTTCCCCATGAGTCTTCCAAAGATGTTGGAAGCAGAGTCTCAAATCCACTACCTTGTCCCCCAGCCTAGCTCCTCCCACGGAGGGCCATTAATCCCTAGATTTCCAGATCCCCCCCCCGTATTCCCAAACGCCTACTTCTCCTCTCCAATGGAAAACATCGTCACCAACTCTTTGGCCTGTCTGGTGCATTTCAAACACACTCAGTATTTTAATAATCTTTTTTCCAATTGATGCCTCTTTTAAAAGATTTCTTGTTTGTGGATATTTTATATCAGAGAAAAAAAATCAGAAAAATTATTCACTTGGAACTACTCTGCATAAAATGCTGTGCCCCTCATTCTGGTATCTTTCCAGGGCACAGACATCCTATGGGAACTCCTTTGGGTTGAGGTTCCTTTTCGTAAACTTTCGTGGGTGATCTATGTTTTCAGCACAGTTTCAGATTGGCACTGTCCTGCCTTGGGTTTATGACCTTGAAAAGATTTATTCATTTGAATGTCATTTTTCCAATAAATATAAAATATATGTTATCAGAAGAACTTGAGAGACAGTACCAAATATTTCCAAAGAGGCAAAAAGTAAATGAATCTCAGGAAACAAAAAAATCTCAGTATTACATTTATTAAAAATTCTTTGTTCTTCCCCTGAAGAACGTGGAATATGTTTCTGAGGTCTGTTCTTTTAGTTTGATAATTTCAGATGGTATTCCAGGACTTAAACTTGCAACGCCTAGAAGCACTCAGATATGAGTAATACTTTAGTAAACTATTTCTTGCCATGGAAATAATTGACTGACATTATCATTTTCTTTCTTTCTTTTTTAACAGATGGGGTCTGGCTGTTGCTCAGGCTGGTCTTGAACTCCTGGGCTCAAGCGATTCTCCAGCCTCAGCATCCCAAAGTGCTAGGATTCCAGGCATGAGCCACTATGCCCTGCCCGACATTCTCATTTTCTGAAAGCAATAGTGGGTTTTCTTGTTAAATGCCCTAAAATTTTCTTCCTTCCTTCATTCCTTTATTTATTTATTTAGAGACAGAGTTTAGCTTTGTCACCAGGCTGGAGTGCAGTGACACGATCTCAGTTCACTGCAACCTCCGCCTACCAGGTTCAAGTGATTCTCCTGCCTCAGCCTCCTGAGTAGCTGGAATTACAGGCACGTGCTACCACGCCCAGCTAATTTTTTTTTTTTTTTTTTTTTTTTTTTTAGTAGAGATGGTGTTTCACTATGTTACCCAGGATGGTCTCGATCTCCTGACCTCGTGATCCACCCGCCTCGGCCTCCCAAAGTGCTGGGATTACAGGCATGAGCCACCACGCCCGGCCTCTTGCTTCCTTTATACATAAACACTGTGTTTAAGTAATTTTGCTGGATTTTTTTTTTTAAAGCCCAAGTCTCACTCTGTTGCCCAGGCTGGAGTGCAGTGGCACAATTTTGGCTTACTACAACCTCTGTACTTGGAAGCTGAGGATCCACAGGCAGATGCTGTTAGGGGAAGAGGGGAGGATGTCAGAGGTTTTAATTGTGGTTTCCTTGGGTGTGTTTTTAGACATTACATTTGAGTTTCACATCTGTAATATAGGTGCACTGAGTGTAATGGGTGCATATTGACAGCGATTCTCCTGCCTTAGCCTCCTGAGTAGCTGGGATTACAGGCACGTGCCACCATGCCCAGCTAATTTTTTTGTATTTTTAGTAGAGACGGGGTTTCACCAAGTTGGCTAGTCTGGTCTCAAACTCCTGACCTCAGGTGATCCACCCGCCTCGGCCTCCCAAAGTGCTGCGATTACAGGCGTGAGCCATTGTGCCAGGCCCTCTGCTGGATGTTTAAGGAACAATCCTTAAGATTTTAATTAAATTGTCTCATTTAAAATTACTAGTAGTATTCCAGAGCCTTGCAACTGGGGACCAGAGGCCTGAGATGTTTCCAAGCTAAGTCCACCCTTGAGCCTGCAAAGAAAGATCATTGAAGGCCCAATTGGTTCTTCCTGGGGAGTCTCCCCTACAGGTCTGCCAGCTACTCATGCCCGCCATGGAAGGATCCCTTTGTACTCAGAGAAACTGCAGAGCACTTGGAAGTTGAGGATCCACAGGCAGATGCTGTTAGGGGAAGAGGGAAGGATGTCTGAGGTTTTAACTGTGGTTTCCTTGGGTGTGTTTTTAGACATTACGTTTGAGTTTCACATCTGTAATGTAGGTGTACTGAGTGTAATTGATGCGTATTGACAGTGTCTGTGAAGGTCAGGACTTATGTTTCTAGAGACAGGGTTAATGAATTGAGGAGCTCATTTGCATCAGAACCTCAATCTCAATCTGGTTGAGAGTTTCCTCACTTGGGAAAATGGAAACCTGGGGAATCTAATGTTTCTTTGCTGCCATAGGAGAGAAAGAGGTGTGGAGCTCCCATAGTTCCTTGCTGATCAGGTGCTCCTATCCTCCATTACCAGGTACTGACACACTCTAGGGGTTACATTTTTCTTATTTTTATTTTTTTTTTAGACCAAGTCTCACTCTATTGCCCAGGCTGGAGTGCAGTGGCACGATGTCGGCTCACTGCAACCTCTGCCTCCTGGGTTCAAGCAGTTCTCCTGCCTCAGCCTCCCAAGTAGCTGGGATTACAGGCGTGTGCCACCATGCCTGGCCAATTCATTTTGTATTTTTAGTAGAGACAGGGTTTTACCATGTTGACCAGGCTGGTCTCGAACTCCTGACCTCAGGTGATCTGCCTGCCTCGGCCTCCCAAAGTGCTGGGATTACAGGTGTGAACCACCACGCTGGGCCTAGGTTACATTTTTTTTTTTTTTTGAGACAGAGTCTCGCTCTGCCGCCCAGGCTGGAGTGCAGTGGCGTGATCTTGGCTCACTGCAAGCTCCGCCTCCCGGGTTCACGCCATTCTCCTGCCTCAGCCTCCCGAGTAGCTGGGACTACAGGCGCCCGCCACCTCGCCCGGCTAGTTTTTTTGTATTTTTTAGTAGAGACGGGGTTTCACTGTGTCAGCCAGGATGGTCTCGATCTCCTGACCTCGTGATCCGCCCGTCTCGGCCTCCCAAAGTGCTGGGATTACAGGCTTGAGCCACCGCGCCCGGCCTAGGTTACATTTTTCAAGCTGCGAGAGTCTGGGTCCAAGCTGGGGAATATGTTTAACTTTTTTTTTTTTTTTTTGAGACAGAGTTTTGCTCTTGTTGCGCAGGCTGGAGTGCAGTGGCACAATCTTGGCTCACCACAACCTCTGCTTCCCGGGTTCAAGCGATTCTTTTGCCTCAGCCTCCGAGTAGCTGGGATTACAGGCATGCGCCACAACACCCAGCTAATTTTGTATTTTTAGTAGAGATGGGGTTTCTCCATGTTGGTCAGGCCGGTCTTGAACTCGCAACCTAGGCGATCTGCCCACCTCGGCCTCCCAAAGTGCTGGGATTACAGGTGTGAGCCACTGCGCCTGGCCTTTTTTTTTTTCTTTTTTTGATACAGTGTCTCACTCTGTTGCCCAAGCTGGTCTGGAACTCCTGGCCTCAAGCCATCCTCCCACCTCAGTCTCCCATGTTTAACTTTTTTTTTTTTTGAGACAGGTTCCCACTCCGCCGTCCAGGTTGGAGTGCAGTGGTGTGATCATGGCTCACTGCAACCTCCACCTCCTGGGCTCAAGTGATACTCCTGCCTCCTCTGAGTAGCTGGGACTACATGCGTGCACCACCATCCCCATCTAATTTTTGTATTTTCTATAGAGGTAGGGTTTCGCCATAATGCCCAGGCTGGTCTGGAACTCCTGGGCTCAAACAGTTCTCCCACCCGGGCCTCCCACAATTTCTTGACATCCAAAGATACTTTTGCTGTCTTAAGGTTTTATATTTTCCTGAATGTAATCCACTTGGAGTTATTCAGGATATAGCCTTCTCAGATTGGCTTCCTTCACTGAGCCATATACTTTTAAGGTTCTTCTGTGTCTTCATGGCTTGATACCTGATTTCTCTTATCAATGAACAATATTTCATCGTAAGATTGTACCAGCCGGGCGCGCTGGCTCATGCCTGTAATGCCAGCACTTTGGGAGGCCCAGGCGGGTGGATCACAAGGTAAGGAGTTTGAGACGAGCCTGGCCAACATGACGAAACCCCGTCTCTACTAAAAATACAAAAATTAGCCTGGCGTGGTAGCACACACATGTAATCTCAGCTACTCAGGAGGCTGAGGCAGGAGAATTGCTTGAACCTGGAAAGTGGAGGTTGCAGTGAGCCAAGATAGTGCCATTGCACTCCAGCCTGGAAAACAAGAGCAAGACTCTGTCTCAAAAAAAAAAAAAAAAAAAAAAAAAAAAGATTGTACCACAGATTGTTTATCCATAAACCTGTTGCATGATGTCTTGGTTAAGTCTTTTTTTTTTTTTTTTTTTTTTTGAAATGGAGTCTCACTCTGTCACCCAGGCTGGAGTGCAGTGGCATGATCTCAGCTCACTGCAACCTCCACCTCCCAAGTTCAAGCAATTCTCCTGCCTCAGCCTCCCAAGTAACTGGGACTACAGGCGTGTGCCACCACGCCTGGCTAATTTTTTGTATTTTTAGTAGAGATGGGGTTTTGCTGTGTTAGCCAGGATGGTCTCGATCTCCTAACCTTGTGATCCGCCACCCTCAGCCTCCCAAAGCGCTAGGATTACAGGCGTGAGCCACCACGCCCAGTCGGTTAAGTCTTAAATTTGCAGTTATGAAGAAACCTCCCGTAAATATTCATGGGCAGGTTTTTGTGTGAACAGTAGTTTTCAACTCACGTGAGTAAATAGCAAGGAATGTGATTGCACGGTCCACTGGTAAGAGGATGTTTTGTTAGAAACTGCCTGTCTTCCAAAGTAGACATACCATTTTCCATTCCCATTGGCAAGGAATGAGGATTCCTGTTGTCTACATCTTTGCTTTCCATTGCCGTTCTTAGCATTTTGAACTTTGTACATTCTAATCAGTGTAAAGTGATCTCTCTTCAGTTTTATTTGCAGCTCCCTAATGACATATAATGTTGAGCATCTCTTCATATGTATATTTGCCATCTGTATATCTTTCACTGGTGAGGTGTGTGTTCAGGTCTTTTGTCCATTTTTCACTGGTTTGTTTGTCTTACTGTTGTTGAGATTTAAGAGTTGGAATTGGAGGCAGCCATGGTGGCACACGCTTGTCATCCTAGCTACTCCAGAGGCTAAAGCGGGAGGATTGCCTGCACCCAGGATTATAAGCCCAGCATGGGCAACATAATGGATCCTGTCTCAAAAAACAAAAAGGATGCTAGGCATGGAGGCTCATGTGGGGCCACCCAGGCTGCTGGGGAGCAGGGCTGAGGAGTGGTGGGGCCAAGGCTAGGGCTGGAGCTGCCATGGGATCGGAAAGAAAAAATTAGCCCAATGTGGTGGTGCACCCCTATAGTCCCAGCTATTTGGGAGGCTGAGGCATGAGAATCCCTTGAGCCTAAGTGGTGGAGGTTGCAGTGAGCTGAGATCACACCACTGCTCTCCAGCCTGGGCGACAAAGTAAGACTGTCTCGAAAAAGAAAAAAAAAGAGTTCTTTGGATATTTCAGATACTAGTCCTTAATCAGATAAGTGCTTTTGTGAAGATTTGCAAAAATCTGTGCCTTTTATTTTTATTCTTTAAACACTTTCTTTCACAGAGTAGGAGTTTTTCTTTTTTTTTTTTTTTTGGAGACAGAGTCTTGCTCTGTCACCCAGGCTGGAGTGCAGTGGCGCCATCTTGGCTCACTGCAAACTCCGCCTCCCGAGTTCACGCCATTCTCCTGCCTCAGCCTGCAGAGTAGCTGGGACTACAAGCACCCACCACAACGCCCGGCTAATTTTTCTGTAATTTAGTAGAGACGGGGTTTCACCGTGTTAGCCAGGATGGTCTCGATCTCCTGACCTCGCGATCCGCCCACCTCGGCCTCCCAAAGTGCTGGGATTACAGGCATGAGCCACCGCACCCGACCGGGAGCTTTTCATTGTAATGAAGTGAAACTTATTTTTTCCTTTCATAGGTTGTGCTTTTAGTGGTTTATCTAAAAATTCATCACCAAAGCCAAGTGGATAGTTTTGCATGTTACATTTACATCTATGATTGATTTGGGCTTAATTTTTGTGAAAGGTTTAAGATTCATGTATAAATTTTTTGTGGGTGTGTGAGAGTTTAATAGTATAAATTTCACTTAGGCACTGTTTTTGTCACATTCCACCAATTTTGATAAGTTCTATTTTCATTTAATTCAAATTTAATTTTCTTTTTTCTTCTTCTTTTTTTTTTTTTTTTTGAGATGGAGTCTCGCTGTGTCACTCAGTCTGGGGTGCAGTGGTGCAATTTCAGCTCACTGCATCCTCCTCCTCCCGAGTTCAAGCCATTCTCCTGCCTCAGCCTCCCAAGTAGCTGGAATTACAGGCATGTGCCACCACGCCTGGCTAATTTTTGTATTTTTAGTAGAGATGCACCTGGCCCAAATTTAATTTTTCTTGAAACTTTTTTGATTCATGTTTAGAACTGTGTGGGGTTTTATTTCCAAATGTTTGATGGTTTTCTAACTATTCTTCTGTTACTGATTTCTAGATTAATACCATGGTGGTCTGAGAGCATGTTTTATATAATGTATATTCTTTGAAAATTGGTGGCCGGGCGCGGTGGCTCAAGCCTGTAATCCCAGCACTTTGGGAGGCCGAGACGGGCGGATCACGAGGTCAGGAGATCAAGACCATCCTGGCTAACACGGTGAAACCCCATCTCTACTAAAAAATACAAAAAACTAGGCCGGGCGCGGTGGCTCAAGCCTGTAATCCTTGCACTTGGGGAGGCCGAGACGGGCGGATCATGAGGTCAGGAGATCGAGACCATCCTGGCTAACATGGTGAAACCCCGTCTCTACTAAAAAAAAATACAAAAAACTAGCCGGGCGCGGTGGCGGGCGCCTGTAGTCCCAGCTACTCGGGAGGCTGAGGCAGGAGAATCGCTTGAACCCGGGAGGCAGAGCTTGCAGTGAGCTGAGATCTGGCCACTGCACTCCGGCCTGGGCGACAGAGCCAGACTCCGTCTCAAAAAAAAAAAAAACAACAACAACAACTAGCCGGGCGAGGTGGAGGGCGCCTGTAGTCCCAGCTACTCAGGAGGCTGAGGCAGGGGAATGGCGTGAACCCGGGAGGCGGAGCTTGCGGTGAGCCGAGATCCGGCCACTGCCCTCCAGCCTGGGCCACAAAGCGAGACTCCGTCTCAAAAAAAAAAAAAGGAAAAAAAAAAAAAGAAAATTGGTAAGTTGTGTTTTTGTCCACACATGGTTTATAATGGTGAATGTTCCACATGAATTTGAGAAGAATGTGTGTTGTTCTGTTGGATGAAGCATTCCATGGATTTTAATTAAACCTAGTTGTTGCCTTTCAACTAAACTATGTCCTTTCTGACTTTCTACCTGCTGGAAGTCTTTTTTTTTTTGAGATTGGGTATACCCTGTCACCCAGGCTGGAATGCAGTGGCATGATCTCAGCCTACTGCAACCACCACCTCAGCCTCCTGAATAGCTGGAACTACAGATGTGTGCCACATGCAGGGCTAAATTCTGCCTTTTTTGTTTGTTTTTTGACACAGAATTTCGCCCTTGTCGCCCAGGCGGGAGTGCAGTGGCAAGATCTCAGCACACTGCAACCTCCACCCCCCAGGTTCAAGTGATTCTCCTGCCTCAGCTTCCCAAGTAGCTGGGATTACAGGTGCACACCAGCATGCCCGGCTAATTTTTGTATTTTTAGTAGAGACGGGGTTTCACCATGTTAGCCAGGATGGTCTTGATCTCCTGACCTTGTGATCCACCCACCTTGGCTTCCCAGAGTGCTGGATTACAGGCGTGAACCACCGTGCCTGGCCTTTTTTTTTTTTTTTTTTTTTTTTGAGATGGAGTCTTGCTCTGTTGCCAGGCTGGAGTGCAGGGGTGTGATCTCAGCTCACTGCACCCTCCGCCTCCCAGGTTCAAGCAATTCTCCCGCCTCAGCCTCCCGAGTAGCTGGGGCTACAGGCATGAGCCACGAGCCACCATGCCCAGCTAATTTTTGTATTTTTAGTAGCGATGGGGTTTCACCATGTTGGTCAGGATGGTCTCAATCTCTTTACCTCGTGATCCATCTACCTAAGTCTCCCAAAGTGCTGGGGATTACAAGCGTAAGCCACCATGCCCAGCCACCTCTCAGTATATTTTTCACTGCAAGCTACCCATTCCAAGGGTTGTGGTGTTTAGTATTTTTCATGGTTTTGTTTTTGTTTGCTTTGTGGAAAATAATGCTCCTACTATTTTTGTTTCAGTCTGCAAGTGCAAACGTACAATAAATTCTCTGGTGGCTGGATAAAAATTACTAGATCTTGGTCAAGTTTAAATTTACAAACTTAAAAAAAGTGGTGAAGTGTATCAATTGATCCTTCATTTGTACATAATTGTTCTCTGTAGTCATCAACACTATTGTTATCTTAATAGGCTAGTTTTGTCTTCCTACTCAGTTTGAAGTGGGAACTATTTGACATTTCCTAATTATCAAGGATATGATACTTTTTTTTCTGTTTTCTTTTTATTTTTTAGTAAAATGCTATACATGAAATCTTTAGTTATTTTTGGCTGGAGTGCAGTGGTATAGTTTTGGCTCACTGCACCCTTGACTTAGCGGGCTCAAGCAATCCTCCCACCTCAGCCTTCCAAGTAGCTGAGACCACAGGTGTGCACCACCATGCCTGGCCAAATTTTGTATATTTTGTAGAGACAGTGTTTCACCATGTTGCCCAGGCTGGTCTCAAACTCCTGGGCTCAAACGATCCGCCCACCTCAGCCTCCCAAAGTGCTGGGATTATAGACATGAGCCATCACGCCTGGCCAAAATATTTATTTTCTTTTATATGTAAATAATATGTAAATAAACCTTACAGAGAGCACCCAGGCATGCAGATGAACTTGTCAAGCGGGAGAGTTGCCTGGAGCCAAATTTCTTCCTGCTCAGACCCTTGTCCTAATGACTTAAGAAAACCCCTTCTAACTGTGTGGATCTTTTCATGTATGGCACACATGAGTGCATGGAAATGAGAGAACCTGGGACAACAGCCCCTAGAGTGTCTGTCTGGGAATCACTTTCTCCTGAAACTGGAGAAAGGAGATTTTACAGTTTTTTTTGTTTTTTTTTTTTGAGACGGAGTCTAGCTCTGTCACCCAGGCTGGAGTGCAGTGGCGCGATCTGGGCTCACTGCAAGCTCCGCCTCCCAGTTACACGCCATTCTCCTGCCTCAGCCTCCCAAGTAGCTGGGACTACAGGCACCTGCCACCACGCCCGGCTAATTTTTTTTGTGTGTTTTTTTAGTAGAGATGGGGTTTCACTGTATTAGCCAGGATGGTCTCGATCTCCTGACCTTGTGATCTGCCTGCCTCAGCCTCCCAAAGTGCTGGGATTACAGGCATGAGCCGCGGCGCCCAGCCCTTTTTTATTTGAGATGGAGTCTCGCTCTGTTGCCCAGGCTGGACTGCAGTGGTGCAATCTCAACTCACTGCAACCTCTGCCTCCCAGGTGCAAGCGATTCTCCTGCCTCTGCCTCCCAAGTAGCTGGGATTACATGCATGCACCACCATGCCCAACTAATTTTTGTATTTTTAGTAGAGACGGGGTTTCACCATGTTGGTCAGGGTGGTCTCGAACTCCTGACCTCAGGTGATCCACCTGCCTCGGCCTCCCAAAGTGCTGGGATTACAGGCATGAGCCATCCCGACGCAGATTTTATGTTCCTTTGGAGGTATGAAATTATCTGTTAATTTTATATAATCATGGGCAAATTCACCATCAGACCATCGTGGATGTCAGTGAAGTCCCTTGAAAATTGATACTGTCGGCCGGGCGCGGTGGCTCAAGCCTGTAATCCCAGCATTTTGGGAGGCCAAGACGGGCGGATCACGAGGTCAGGAGATCGAGACCATCCTGGCTAACACGGTGAAACCCCGTCTCTACTAAAAAATACAAAAAACTAGCCGGGCAAGGTGGCGGGCGCCTGTAGTCCCAGCTACTCGGGAGGCTGAGGCGGGAGAATGGCATAAACCCGGGAGGCGGAGCTTGCAGTGAGCTGAGATCCGGCCACTGTACTCCAGCCTGGGCGACAGAGCCAGACTCCGTCTCAAAAAAAAAAAAAAAGAAAATTGATACTGTCAATCTATTCTTCAAGGTCAGCAAAGCCCAGATGACATGATTATGGATTCCAGAAAGTGCTCTTCTGACATTTTATCTCCATGTGTATATGTATTTGTGCTACAAATTGGTTGGAAGCAGTTCTGAGGCTCATGGGTATAAGGATTTTGTGAAGGTCTCAGTTGTAAGGGCCCCTTCTTTGTGCCTGAGCTCTGTGTTCCCAGTAACTTCCTAGCCTCATGAAATGGGACAGAAAGTAAAAGGAAAAACTGAGTCTATGATAAATATTACGCTCACAGCCGGGCGCGGTGACTCATGCCACCACGTGGGGACATATATATATCAGAAACAAGTTGAAATTAATATGTCTCTAAAAGAGTATTTCCATTCAATCAGCAGAATCTGAGTGCTTCTAATGGCCTCAAATACTTCAGGACAATATGGGCAGCTAGACCTTGTTACAAGTTGGATTTCCACAAGCCTCCTGTCCTCTCATATATAACAAAGGGGATAGAAGATTCTCAATGTGTATTTACTTATTAAAACCTCCACCTCATTTAATCCCACATCTTTCAGGAATGCTGAATGATTTGGGTAATAAGAAATTACGCTGTGGGCTGGGTGTGGTTATTCATACCTGAAATCACACTTTGGGAGGCCGAGGCAGGAGGATCACTTGAGGCCGAGAGTTCAAGATCAACCCGGACAACATAACAAAACCCCATTTCTAACAAAAAAAAAAAAATTAAAAATTAGCTGGGTGTGGTGTTGCACATCTGTAGTCCTAACTACTCGTGAAGCTGAGGCAGAAGGGGCCTAGGGATCTGAGGCTACAGTGAGTTATGATTGCTGCACTTGAGCCTGGGTGACAGAGCAAGACCCTGTCTCTTAGAAAACAACAAACACACAAGAAATAAGAATTTATCTCATAAAGAATTGAAGATCTTGCCTGTAATCCCAGCAATTTGAGAGACCAAGACTGGTGAATCGCTTAAGCTGAGGAGTTTGAGACCAGCCTGTGTAACATGGCAAAATCCCATCTCTACAAAAAATACACACAAAATACTTAGCCAGGTGTAGTGGTGTGTTCCTGTAGTCCCAGTTACTCAGGAGGCTGAGGTTGGAGGATTGCTTGAGCCTGAGAGGTCTAGGCTCCAATGAGCTGTGATTGTACCACTGTACTCCAGCCTAGGTAGCAGAGCGAGACCATCTGTGTCTCAAAAAGGAAGGAAAAAAAATTGATCTTAAAGTTTGTCTCATTTGTGTAGGATTTCTTTCATTTTTCCAAGTTGAACTAGATACTACCATTAGAGAGCAATAAGACTTACAGTGACCACAGTAAAGATGTAGCTGTAAGTTTATGTGTTCAATGTGCTGTTAAATTTCTAACAATCGAGTCATACACTAAATGTCTGGAGACCACAAAATCGTGTGTGAAATTCTTATGAATCGAGTATACCTCTCATCCTTGTCAATCTCACCTATTCTCCTCTACTTATATTGGATGTTTCAGGACTCAGTGGCTTTTGAGGATGTTTCTGTGAGCTTTAGCCAGGAGGAGTGGGCTCTGCTGGCTCCTTCACAGAAGAAACTCTACAGAGATGTGATGCAGGAAACATTCAAGAACCTGGCATCTATAGGTAAGGATGACATCATTTTTTCTTTTCTTTTTTTTTTTTTAAGACAGAGTTTCACTCTTGTTTCCCAGGCTGGAGAGCAATGGCGCTATCTCAGCTCACCACAACCTCCATCTCCCAGCTTCAGGCAATTCTCCTGCCTCAGCCTCCCGAGTAGCTGGGATTACAGGCATGTGCCACCACACCTGGCTAATTTTTCTCTTTTTAGTAGAGACGGGATTTCACCATGTTGGTCAGGCTGATCTTGAACTCCTGACCGCAGGTAATCTGCCCGCCTTAGCCTCCCAAAGTGCTGGGATTACAGGCGTGAGCCACTGTGCCTGGCCTTTTTTTTTTTTTTTTTTTTTTGAGACCGAGTCTCCTCCTGTTCCCCAGGGTGGAGTACAGTGGCGGGATCTTGGCTCACTGCAACCTCTGCTTCCCGGGTTCAGGCGATTCTCCTGCCTCAGCCTCTCAAGTACCTGGGATTACAGGTGCCTACCACCATGCCCAGCTAATTTTTGTATTTTTAGTAGAGACAGGGTTTCACCGTATTGGCCAGGCTGGTCTCCAACTGCTGACCTCAAGTGATCCTCCCACCTCAGCCTCCCAAACTGTGGAGATTACAGGCATGAGCCACTGCACCCCAGTGACATCATTTTTTCTTTTGTTTTCTTTTTTCCGAGACAGAGCCTCACTCTGTTGCCCAGGCTGGAGTGCAGTGGCACGGTCTCTCCTCACTGCAAGCTCCGCCTCCCAGGTTCACGCCATTCTCCTGCGTCAGCCTCCCAACTAGCTGGGACTACAGGCGCCCGCCGCCACGCCCGACTAATTTTTTGTATTTTTAGTAGAGACGGGGTTTCACTGTGTTAGCCAGGATGGTCTCGATCTCCTGATCTCGTGATCCACCCACCTCAGCCTCCCAAAGTGCTGGGATTACAGGCGTGAGCCACCGCGCCCGGCCGACATCATTTTTTCATATAGTCAATTAGAGAACTAGCATTTCTTGCTCATAATCACTGTTCTGAGGTTTGGAATCTGAAAAGGGAATACTTCTGTAAATAACCAAGCATGGTTACAGCTCATTGTGAACCTATACTAATATTTGTATAATTTTTAATAATTTATCATGATTATTCTTGATCTACATTTTAGGGGAAAAATGGGAAGACCAGAATGTTGAAGATCAACACAAAAACCAGGGGAGAAATCTAAGGTGAGTTGTACTGACAAGAAATAGCAGTGTTCCTTGAAAGAATCTTAAAAATATTATGGCCAGGCACCGTGGCTCACGCCTGTAATCTCAGCACTTTGAGAGGCTGCAGTGGGTAGATCACGAGGTCAGGAGTTCAAGACCAGCCTGGTCAACATGGTGAAACCCTGTCTCTACTAAAAATACAAAAAAGTTAGCCAGTTGTGGTGGTGGGTGCCTGTAATCCCAGCTACTCGGGAGGCTGAGGCAGAGAATTACCTGAACCCAGGAGGTGGAGGATGCGGCGAGCCGAGATCACGCCACTGCACTCCAGCCTGGGCAACAGAGTGATACTCCATCTCAAGAAAAAAAAAAAAAAAGTTGTGACACTTTTAAAGCAAGAAAGAAGTGCAGCTCCAAATTTATTTATTTATTTATTTTTTAAATTTTTTTCTCGAAATGAGGTTTTGCTCTGTCACTCAGGCTGGAGTGCAGTGGCATGATCTTTGCTCACTGCAACCTCCGCCTCCCAGGATCAAGTGATTTTCCTGCCTCAGCCTCCTGAGTAGCTGGGATTACAAGCACGTGCCACCACACTCAGCTAATTTTTGTTTTCTCGTTTTGTTTTGTTTTGAGACGGAGTCTCGCTGTCTCCCAGGCTGGAGTGCAGTGGCGCGATTTCGGCTCACTGCAAGCTCTGCCTCCCAGGTTCACGCCATTCTCCTGCCTCAGCCTCCAAAGTAGCTGGGACTACAGGCACCCACTACCATGCCTGGCTAATTTTTTGTATTTTTAGTAGAGACGGGGTTTCACCATGTTAGCCAGGATGGTCTCGATCTCCTGACCTCGTGATCTGCCCACCTCGGCCTCCCAAAGTGCTGGGATTACAGGCATGAGCCACTGCGCCCAGCCTAATTTTTGGGTTTTTAGTAGAGACAGGGTTTCGCCATGTTGGCCGGGCTGGTCTCAAACTCCTGACCTCAGATGATCTACCCACCTCAGCCTTCCAAAGTGCTGGGATTACAGGCATGAGCCACTGGGCCCAAATTTATTTATTATCAGAAAATGTTTACCAGAAATGTTTTCTTAAGTGACACAGATGTCCACTGGTTGAAGAATATTATACTTGGGCCAGGCACTGTGCCTCACTCTTATAATCCCAAAACTTTGGGAAGGTGAGGTGGGCGGATCAGCAGAGGTGAAGAGATCAAGACCAGCCTGGCCAACATAGTGAAAACCTGTCTCTACTAGAAATACAAAAACTAGCCAGACTTGATGGTGCACACCTGTAATCCCAGCTACTCAGGAGGCTGAGGCAGGAGAATCACTTGAATCTAGGAGGCAGAGGTTGCAGTGAGCCCAGATCACACCACACACTCCAGCCTGGGCAAGAGAGTGAGACTCCATCCTCTATCTCAAAAAAAAAAAAAAAGAAAGAAAGAAAGAAAGAAAAATATTGTACTTGGGAACGATTTTTTTTGTTTGTTTGTTTTGTGAGACAGTCTCTCACTCTGTCACCCAGGCTGGAGTGCAGTAGTATGATCTTGGCTCACTGCAACCTCCACCCCCTGGGTTCAAGCAGTTCTTCTGCCTCAGCCCCCCAAGTAGCTGGGATTATAGGCACGTACCACCACACCAGGTGATTTTTGTATTTTTTTAGTAGAGATGGGGTTTCACCATGTTGGCCAGGCTGGTCTCAAACTCCTGACCCCAAGTGATCCACCCACCTCGGCTTCCCAAAGTGCTGGGATTACAGGCATGAGCCACCATGCCCAGCCTTGGAAACAGTATTTTAAAGCCTCACATACAACTTCAGGAAGCCAAGGCGAGCAGATCATTTGAACTCAGGAGTTCGAAACCAGCCTGGGCAACAAGACGAGACCCTATCTCTACAAGAAATAGAAAATTCAGTCAGTCGTGGGGGTGCACGCCTGTAGTCCCACCTACATGGGAGGCTGAGGTGGGAGGATTGATTGAACCCGGGAGGTAAAGGCTGAAGTAAGCCATGATTATGGGCATTACTGTACTCCAGTCTGGGCAACAGAGTGAGACTCTGTCTCAAAACCAAACCAAAAAAAAAAAACCCCATACATCAATATTATTGTTCCGATAATAGCTATCAGTGACACAGGCCCTCTTGCTGAACATTGAGTATATTCATTTTTAAACAAGTGAGACAGGGCAGAAAACTATTTCCCTGAAAATGATAAAAATTTAGTTCTGCTGCCGGATGCAGTGGCTCACGCCTGTAATCCCAGCACTTTGGGAGGCCAAGGCGGGCAGATCACTTGAGGTCAGGAGTTCAAGACCAGCCTAACCAACATGGCGAAACCCTATCTCTACTAAAAATACAAAATTAGCAGGGTGTGATGGTGCATGCCTGTAATCCCAGCTACTTGGGAGGCTGAGGTAGGAGAATCGCTTAAAGCTGGGAGGTGGAGGTTGCAGTGAGCTGAGATCGCGCCATTGCACTCCAGCCTGGGGAACAAGAGCGAAACTCCATCTCAAAAAAAAAAAAGAAATTTAGTTCTGCTACCTGATGATAAATATAAAATCATTAATACACAACCAGTATTACTGTGCTTCTAATTTTTTACAGAAGCCATATGGGAGAGAGACTCTGTGAAGGTAAAGAAAGTAGTCAATGTGCAGAAACCGTCAGTCCCAATCTAAGTGTGAGGAAGAACACTGCTGGAGTAAAACCATATGAATGTACTGTCTGTGGAAAAGTCTTCATGCGTCGTTCATCCCTTACTAGACACATGAGGTCTCACACTGGATATGAGCTATTTGAGAAGCCATATAAATGTAAGGAATGTGGGAAAGCCTTTAGTTATCTCAAATCCTTTCAAAGACATGAAAGGAGTCACACTGGAGAAAAACCCTATAAATGTAAACAATGTGGAAAAACCTTCATATATCACCAACCCTTTCAAACACATGAGCGGACACACATTGGAGAAAAACCCTATGAATGTAAGCAATGTGGAAAAGCTCTTAGTTGTCCCAGTTCACTTCGAATTCATGAAAGGATTCACACTGGAGAAAAGCCCTATGAATGTAAAAAATGTGGGAAAGCCTTCAGTTGTCCCAGTTCTATTCGAATACACGAAAGAACTCACACTGGAGAGAAACCCTACGCATGTAAGGAATGTGGGAAAGCCTTCATTTCCCACACAAGTGTTCTAACACACATGATAACACACAACGGCGATAGACCTTATAAATGCAAGGAATGTGGGAAGGCATTCATTTTTCCCAGTTTTTTACGAGTACACGAAAGAATTCACACTGGAGAGAAACCCTATAAATGTAAACAATGTGGTAAAGCCTTCAGATGTTCCACTTCCATTCAAATTCATGAAAGAACTCATACTGGAGAGAAGCCCTATAAATGTAAAGAATGTGGGAAGTCTTTCAGTGCACGCCCAGCCTTTCGAGTACACCTGAGAGTGCACACTGGAGAGAAACCCTATAAGTGTAAAGAATGTGGGAAAGCCTTCAGTCGGACCAGTTACTTTCGAATACATGAAAGGACTCACACTGGAGAAAAACCCTACGAATGTAAAAAATGTGGGAAAACCTTCAATTATCCTCTAGATTTGCAAATCCACGAGAGAAATCACACTGGAGAAAAACCCTATGAGTGTAAGGAATGTGCAAAAGCCTTCATTTCTCTTGAGAACTTTCGAAGACACATGATCACCCACACTGGAGACGGACCTTATAAATGTAGGGACTGTGGGAAGGCCTTCATTTTTCCTAGTGCGTTACGAACACATGAGCGGACTCACACTGGAGAGAAACCCTATGAATGTAAACAATGTGGAAAAGCCTTTAGTTGTTCTAGTTACATTCAGATACATGAAAGAACTCACACTGGGGAGAAACCTTATGAATGTAAGGAATGCGGGAAGGCCTTTATTTATCCCACAAGCTTTCAAGGACACATGAGAATGCATACTGGAGAGAAACCCTATAAATGTAAAGAATGTGGGAAGGCCTTTAGTCTTCACAGTTCCTTTCAAAGACATGAAAGAATTCACAGTTGTGAGAAACCTCTTGAATGTAAGCAATGTGGAAAAGCCTTCAGTTTGTCCACATCCTTACAAAAGCATATGAGAATGCACACTCGATAGAAACTCTATAAATGGGAGAAACGGGAAAGTTTTCAGTTCTAACAGATACTTTCAAAGTTGTGAAACTTCCCAGTGAAGAGAGAAATCCTACCAGTGTAATATAGAAAGCGAGATGCAAGATAATTCGTGTATAGTCAGGTACCATGTAATCATGTTTCATTGAGCAATGGACCATATACAGGTTGGTGGCCCCGTAAGATTATATAATACCTAAAACATTTCTATCAACTGCAATTTAGTAGCGGCAGAAACACCACAGTGCAGCACATTATTTAAGGGTTTATGGTGCTGGTGTAAACCTATTGCACAGTTGTATAAAAGTACAAGCTGGGCATGTTGGCTCACACCTGTAATCCCAACACTGGGAGACTAAGGCGGTAGGATTGCTTGATGCCAGGAGTTTGTGACTACTCTGGTCAACATAGTGAGACACCATCTCTACAAAAACTAAAAACATTTTCTAAGTGTGGAATTACACCCTGTAGTCCCATCTACATGGGAGGCTGAGGCAGGAGGATTGCCTGAGCACGGGAGTTCAAGGCTACAGTGAACCAAGATCAAGCAATGGCAGCCCAGCATGGGTGACAGAGTGATACTCTGTATCAAAGATTAAAAAAAGTAAATTGGCTGGGCACAGTGGCTCATACCTGTCATCCCAGCACTTTGGGAGGCTGAGGTGGGAGGATCAGTTGAGGTCAGGAGTTCAAGACCGGCCTGGTTAACATGATGAAACCCTGTCTCCATTAGAAATACAAAAGTTAGGCCGGGCGCGGTGGCTCAAGCCTGTAATCCCAGCACTTTGGGAGGCCGAGACGGGCGGATCACGAGGTCAGGAGATCGAGACCATCCTGGCTAACACGGTGAAACCCCGTCTCTACTAAAAAATACAAAAAACTAGCCAGGCGAGGTGGCGGGCACCTGTAGTCCCAGCTACTCGGGAGGCTGAGGCAGGAGAATGGCGTGAACCCGGGAGGCGGAGCTTGCAGTGAGCCGAGATCGCGCCACTGCACTCCAGCCTGGGTGACAGAGCCAGACTCCGTCTCAAAAAAAAAAAAAAAAAAAAAAAAAAGAAATACAAAAGTTAGCTGGGTGTGGTGGTGCGCCTGTAGTCCCAACAACTTGAGAGGCTGAGACAGGAGACTCGCTTGAACCTGGGAGGTGGAGGTTGCAGTGAGCCGAGATCTGCCACTACGGTCCAGCCTGGGTGACAGAGTGAGAGACTGTCTCAAAAAAAAAAAAAAAAAAAATTACAGCACATATAATTATGTGCAATATATACTTGATAATAAATGGCTACATTACTGGTTTATATATCTACAATACTGTTTTAAAATGTATTCGTATTTATTTTTTTAACAGTAAGACAGTCTCAGGCAGGTCCTTAAGGAGATACTCCAGAAAAAAGGCATTGTTATGATAGGCGATGACGGCTCCATGTGCAGGACTGCCCCTGAACGTATTCCAGCGGGACAAAACGTGAAGGCGGAAGACAATATTGATGATCCTCACCCCGGGTAGTCCTACACTAATGTGTGTTTGTGTCTTAGTCTTTAACAAAAATAATATTAAAAGTAAAGAATTAATAGAAAAAGCTTATAGAATATGGACATAAAATATTTTTGTACAGCTGTACAATGTGTTTTAAGCTAAATTATTACATCAAAGGTTTTAAAAATAAGTTTATAAAGAAAATAATGTACAGTAAGTTAAGGTTTATTTATTATTGAGGAAAAAATGTTTTTATGAATGTAGTGTAATCTAAGTGTACAGTGTTTATAAATTCTCCATTAGTGTACAGTAACATCCTAGGCCTTCCCATTCACTCACCACTCACTGACTCATCCAGGGTAACTTCTAGTCCTGCAAGCTGTGTTCATGGCAAGCATCCTATGCAGGTGCATCCTTTTTTATCTTTTATACTGCATGTTTACTGTGTGTATTTTCTATGTTTAGACTCATAAATACTTAACATTGTGTTACAATTTTCTGCAGTGTTCAGTACAATAATACGCTGTATGGTTTATAGCCCAGTAGCAACAGACTGTACCATATAGTCTATATGTGTTGTAGCTATACCATCTAGATTTGTGTAAGTTCACTTTGTGATGTTTGTACCATAAGGAAATCACCTAACAACACGTTTCTCAGAACATATACCCATGATTAAGCAACTTCTGACTGTATAATGCTCCAGAAAATTCACACCATGATATAAATTCATCACACATGATATAAAAGTTAAGGCTAGGTGGCCGGGCGCGGTGGCTCAAGCCTGTAATCCCAGCACTTTGGGAGGCCGAGACGGGCGGATCACGAGGTCAGGAGATCGAGACCATCCTGGCTAACACGTGAAACCCCGTCTCTACTAAAAAATACAAAAAACTAGCCGGGCGCGGTGGCGGGCGCCTGTAGTCCCAGCTACTTGGGAGGCTGAGGCAGGAGAATGGCGTGAACCCGGGAGGCGGAGCTTGCAGTGAGCTGAGATCCGGCCACTGCACTCCAGCCTGGGCGGCAGAGCGAGACTCCGTCTCAAAAAAAAAAAAAAAAAAAAAAAAGGTTAAGGCTAGGTATGGTGGCTTATGCCTGTAATCCCAACACTTTGGGAGACCAAGGCAGGCAGATCACCTGAGGTCAGGTGTTCGAGACCAGCCTGGCCAAGATGGTGAAACCCCATCTCTACTGAAAATACAAAAATTAGCTGGGTGTGGTGGCGTGCACCTGTAATTCCAGCTACTTGGGAGGCTGAGGCAGGAGAATCATTTGAACCTGGGAGGCGGAGACTACAGTAAGCTGAGATTGTGCCACTACACTGCAGCCTTGGCAACAGAGCAAGACTCCATCCCACACACCAAAAACTTAAAAAAAAATTTTTTATCACTGGCTTATTCTTCAAGTACATCTCTGGACATCAATTGTAACATTACTTTTCCAAGAAATCCTGGAGGTGAGATAATTCTGTAAGTACTCTTTAAGCAGTAGTCAAAAGTTTAAAAGGTTGTGTTTTCTCATTAAATCAGTTAGTAAAACTTTTCTCTTTTGATGTCTTGATTCACGAGTAAATTGAAGTGTTTTGTTTTTTTTTTGAGACGAGTCTCGCTCTGTCGCCCAGGCTGGAGTGCAGTGGCGCGATCTCGGCTCACTGCAAGCTCCACCTCCCGGGTTCACACCATTCTCCTGCCTCAGCCTCCCGTAGCTGGGACTACAGGTGCCTGCCACCACACCCGGCTTTCTTTGTATTTTTAGTAGAGACGGGGTTTCGCCATGTTAGCCAGGATGGTCTCGATCTGCTGACCTCATGATCCACCTGCCTCGTCCTCCCAAAGTGCTGGGATGACAGGCTTGAGCCACCGTGGCAGCCTGAAGTGTATTTTTTTTTAAAGACCAGTGTTAGTAGAAGTGTATTTTTAATATACAATTAATTTTAATTTGTATATGGTTTTTCAGTTCTCTGAATAAAGAGATTGTTGAATACTGACACATTGGTAACTGTAGTACTTTTCTCACTGGCCTTGTGGAAGGTGGTGCGTATATTATCCATTATATATTTATTTCACCTTTCTTTTGCGAGAAACTACTTTTTTTTTTTTTTTTTTTTTGAGACGGAGTCTCGCTCTGTCACCCAGGCTGGAGTGCAGTGGCGGGATCTCAGCTCACTGCAAGCTCCGCCTCCCGGGTTTACGCCATTCTCCTGCCTCAGCCTCCCGAGTAGCTGGGACTATAGGCGCCCGCCACCTCGCCCGGCTAAGTTTTTTGTATTTTTTTTTTTAGTAGAGACGGGGTTTCACTGTGTTACCCAGGATGGTCTCGATCTCCTGACCTCGTGATCCGCCCGTCTCGGCCTCCCAAAGTGCTGGGATTACAGGCTTGAGCCACCGCGCCCGGCCCGAGAAACTACTTTTTAAATTTCTTGGCCAGACACGGTGGCTCACTCCTTTGTAATCCCAGCACTTTGGAAAACCAAGGCAAACAGATCACTTGAGGTCCGGAGTTCAAGACCAGCCTGGCTAACATGGTGAAACCCCATTCTCTACTAAAAATAACCAAAGTTAGCCGGGCATGTTGGAGGGTGCCTGTAATCTCAGCTACTCGGGAGGCTGAGGCAGGAGAGTTCCCTGAACCTGGAAGGCAGAGGTTGCAGTGAGCCGAGATCACGCCACTGCACTCCAGAACGAGACTACACATCAAAAAAAAAATAAAACGTAATAAATTTCTTGCCAGATGCAGTGGTTTACGCCTGTAATCCCAGCACTTTGGGAGGCCGATGCGGGTGGATCACGAGGTCAGGAGATTGAGACCATCCTGGCTAACACAGTGGAAACCCCATCTCAACTAAAAATACAAAAAAAAAAATAGCCAGGAGTGGTGGCGGGAGCCTGTAGTCCCAGCTACTCCGGAGGCCGAGGCAGGAGAATGGCGTGAACCCGGAGGCAGAGCTTGCAGTGAGCCGAGATCGCGCCACTGCACTCCAGTCTCGGCGACAGAGCGAGACTCTGTCTCAAAAAAAAAAAAAACGAAAACTTACCCAGTGATGATGTGAACAAGCCGGCACCAGATGGGAAAGCGGCTGAGCCCAGGTTGCCCTACCCCATTCACCTGCGACGGCACCAGTAGGTCCCCAAGGGCAGAAGGGAACTTCATACGCCAGTCATCTTCCACGATTCTCAAAGACCGCGGACCCCCATCCCACAGTAACAATCTTAGGCTCCCCCAGATGCCGCAGTAACTATCTCAGGAAAGTCCGTTATGCAGCACCGCCTGTGGCGACCGAGAAGACCTTGCCATCTCCCTCAGTCTCCTGGAACACTGTGTTGGGCTCTCCGGCCGGATCTTGTCCCTCACACGCGACAACCAAGCTCAGGGGACGATATCAGAGTGATCACCAAGTGGGGCCCGACCACTGGTGCGACTGCGCCAGACCTGGACCTTCCCCTACCCCATCAGATGCCACCTGATCAAGGTCTCACTCCAACCTGTATCTCGGCCCAAAGCAGTCAGAGGGTAGCCTGCTGGGCCCGGGCCACCCTCCACGGATTTCCTGAATGGCTAGGGCTGATTCCCAGCCTGTACAGGCAGGCTTAGAAAAATTTGGGAGAGTCCAGCTGGGTGCAGTGGCTCATGCCTGTAATCCCAGCACTTTGGGAGGCTGAGGCAGGCGGATCGCTTGAGGTCGGGAGTTCCAGACCAGGCTGACCAACATGGAGAAACACCGTCTATACTACAAATACAAAATTAGCCGGGCGTGGTGGCACATGCCTGTAATCCCAGCTACTAGGGAGGCTGAGGTAGGAGAATCGCTTGAACCTGGAAGGCAGACATTGCGGTGAGCTGAGATCATGCCATTGCACTCCAGCCTGGGCAATAGGAGCAAAACTCCGTCTTAAAAAAAAAAATAAAGAAAAATTTGGGAGAGGCTGGGCATGGCAGCTCAAGCAAGTCATCCCAACACTTTGGGAAGCTGAGGTGGGAGGATCACTTTAGTCCAGGATTCTGAGGTTGCAATGTGTTCTGATCAGGCCAGCACACTCCAGCGTGGGTGACAGAGGGAGACTCAGTCTCCAAAAAGATAACTCAGAAGAAATAAACAATTTTGAGGCTGGGTGCAGTGGCTCACACCTGTAATCCCAGCACTTTGGGAGGCTGAGGCAGGCGGATCACCTGAGGTTGGGAGTTTGAGACCAGGCTGGCCAACATGGTGAAATCCTGTCTCTACAAAGAAAAACAAAAGTTAGCCGGGTGTGGTGGCGGGCACCTGTAATCCCAGCTTCTCAGGTAGCTGAGGCAGGAGAATCGCTTGAACCTGGGAGGTGGAGGTTGCAGTGAGCCGTGATCGTGCCATTGCACGCCAGGTTGGGTGACACAGTGAGACTATGTCTCAAAAAACAAACAATTTTGGTTGGCACTTCCTACCATGGGGCCCCACGCAGAAGGGTAGACAGCCCTGGGGTGCTCTCCCCAGACTACCTTGGCACATTTCACTGCTTTCTCCTTCTAGAAGACTTTATTTTTTTGTTTTTTGAGACAGCATCTTGCTCTGTCACCCAGGCTGGAGTGCAGTGGCGCCATCTCAGCTCACTGCAACCTCCACCTCCGGGGTTCTAGCGATTCTGGTGCCTCAGCCTCCTGAGTAGCTGGGATTACAGGCATGCACCACCACACCAAGTCAATTTTTTGGGTTTTTTTTGGTAGAGATGGGATTTCACCATGTTGGTCAGGCTTGTCTTGAACTCCTGGCCTCAAGTGATCAGCCAGCCTTGGCCTCCCAAAGCACTGAGATTACAGATGTGAGCTCCTGTGCCTGGCCCTAGAAGGAGACTTTTTTTTTTTTTTTTTCTGAGACAGAGTCTCGCTCTGTTGACCAGGTTGGAGTGCAGTGACACAATCTCGGCTCACTGCAACCTCCCTGTCCCAGGTTCATTCAATTCTCCTGCCTCAGCCTCCATAGTAGCTGGGACTACAGGCACCCGCCACCACGCCCAGCTAATTTTTTTGTATTTTTAGTAGAGATGGGGTTTCACCATGTTAGCCAGGATAGTCTCAATCAGAAGGAGACTTTTTAAAGTTTTCAGGGGATTCATCCTGTGGCCAGACTCTATGGAGCAGGACAACTATGCCGGGGTGCCCTTCTCAGGCTTCTCTGGCTCACCTGTAATAATCCCTGTCTTTAGAGGGTGACTTAGACAAATTTTCAAGGAGCATATCCAGGAACCAGGCCCCATGCGTGACCAAAACTAGGCCTGGGGTGCTCTGCTCTAGGGTTCCTAGCTCACCTAAGCTGTTTCCTTATCCCCACGCCATCCCCAAGGACCTACAAATATTTCCTGGAGGCACATCCCACAGTCAGAGGCCTCTGCGGGATGGCAGCTCACCTGTGGTCCTTCTGCTGGCCTCTTTATTTGGTTGCAACCAGTCCCTACCACTGGCTGGGACACAGGAATCTTTGCACTCAGAGCCTCCTATGAAGGAGCCCACACGGGGCTGTGGGCAAACTCAGGTCACCCTCTCCAGGCCTCTCGTTGGCCAGGTCCAATCTCTCTTCCTGGAGGGGGACTTATAAAAGTTTGGGGCGGGAGGTCACATGTTAAAACAGGGATGCATGTGGGACCAGGGCTGAGCCTGGAAAGTACTCCACAGTCCTTACTCAACCCAGGCCAGTCACTACCATAGGAGGGGGACTTAGAAATACTTTTGGTGGGGGTGATACCTCCAATAACAGGTCCAATATGGCAGATGGGTGCAGGGAGCCCTTTTTAGGCCTCACAAGCTGGCCCAGCCCTCTGTCAAGAAGGAAACTTGTTTTTTTTTTTGGTTTTTGAGACGGAGTCTCGCTCTGTCGCCCAGGCTGGAGTGCAGTGGCGCGATCTCGGCTCACTGCAAGCTCCGCCTCCTGGGTTTACGCCATTCTCCTGCCTCAGCCTCCTGAGTAGCTGGGACTACAGGCGCCCGCCACCGCGCCCGGCTAATTTTTTGTATTTTTAGTAGAGACGGGGTTTCACCGTGGTCTCGATCTCCTGACCTTGTGATCTGCCCGCCTCGGCCTCCCAAAGTGCTGGGATTACAGGCGTGAGCCACCGCGCCCGGCCAAGAAGGAAACTTGAAAAGCACACATCTGGTGACCATGCCCCAAGTGGGACCACAGAAGAGTGTCCCCTGCCATCCCACCCTGGCATCCCTAGGTGGCCCATGCTAACTGGCCCATTGGAGGGGTTCTCAGAGGAAACATTAGAGGGCCAACATGATACCACCCTCACTGGGCTTCCCTGTCCACCCTGGGCCAGTCCTTGTCATCAGAGGGGGCCTAAGAAACATATGCTGTTGGTGCTTGCAAACTGACCCCTAGAACACTTAAGAACTTTTTATTTTTATTTATTTATTTTTTTGAGACGGAATCTCGTTCTGTTACCAGGCTGGAGTGCAGTAGCACAATCTCGCCTCACTGCAATCTCCACCTCCTGGATTCAAGTGATTCTCCTGCCTCAGCCTCCTGAGTAGCTGGGACTACAGGTGAGCGCCACCATGCCCGGCTAATTTTTGAATTTTTAGTAGAGAAAGGGTTTTACCATGTTGGCCAGGATGGTCTCGATCTCTTGACCTTGTGATCCACATGACTTGGCCTCCCAAAGTGCTGGGATTACAGGTGTGAGCCACCGCGCCCTGCCTACTTTTTTTTTTTTTTTTTTTTTCTAGAGACAGGATCCGCTCTATCACGCAGGCTGGAGTGCAGTGGAGCCATCATGGTTCACTGCAGCCTCAAACTTCTGGGCTCAAGCAATCCTTCCACCTCAGCCTCCCGACTAGTAGCTGGGGATTATAACTGCATGCCATCCTACCTGGATAATTTTCTAATTTTTAATTTTTTTTTCAAGAGATAGGATCCAGGCTGGTTGTGGTGGCTCATGCCTGTAATCCCAGCACTTTGGGAGGCCGAGGCAGGCAGATCACTTGAGGTCAGGAGTTTGAGGCCAGCCTGGCCAACATGGTGAAACCCCATCTCTACTAAAATTACAAAAAGGAGCCAGGCATGGTGGGGGGGCGCCTGTAGTCCCAGCTACTTGTAAGGCTGAGGCAAGAGAATCGCTAGAACCCGGGAGGCGGAGGTTGCAGTGAGCCAAGATCGGGCCACTGCACTCCGGCCTAGGCAACAGAGAAAGACTCCGTCCCCCACCCCCGCCACCACACACACACAAAGAGATAGGATCTGGCTCTCTTCCCCAGGCTGGAGTGCAGCGGTGTGATTATCACTTACTGCAGCCTTGACCTCCTGTGCTCAAGCAATTCTCCCAAGTAGTTGGGAATACAGACACCTGTCACCACACTCGGCTAATTTTTTAAATTTTTTGTACAGACAGGGCCTCATTTTGTGGCCCAGGCTAGTCTAGATCTCCTGGGCTCAAGTGATTCTCCCTTCTCAGTCTCCAGAGTTGTTAGGATTATAAGAGCAAGCCACCACACCCGGCTGTGGGTTATAAATTCTGTCCCCCTCCAACAAGCAAATAACAAACAAACAAAAAAAACCCACACTCAGTCACAGAGTGACCTGAGTCTTAGTAGTAGCATTTTAATGGCAGCAGCCCCAAGAGGAGAGTGAGAGTCTGCTCTGCCCCCGGAGCAGGGGGCTTGGGCTTGGAGGGGCCATCCCAGCAGACCTAACCATCCACCTCCTTCCACTGAACTGAGGCCAGGAAAGTGCGGATTTCCATGGGTTCCAGCGTGATGTTGGCCGGGTCCAGCTGGTAGGGAGTTTGGTGGGGTGTGGGGCCTGGAGAGGTGTGGGGGAAGGAGGAGTGAGGGGGTGCAGACTTCCTCTGACTTACCCCACTATGCTTCCTCCCCTGGTTCTGGACACAGCTGCACATCCCCGAATCTGTCTCCAGGGCCTCAATCCCAGACTCCTAACCTGCTTCCCCAGCCCTGAATACACTCCCAGGTCCAATGCCTGGCCACTGTCCTCATACCCTCAATCTGACCCCAGGGGTGATGGACACCCTCCCAGAACTAGACACGAATGGGGATTTTCAAATCTTGTTCTAGGGAATAAACACCACCCACAAACCTCAAGACCCATTCCCAGTTTGCCGTACCCATTTCAGATCCGTTAAGCCCTAACCTGGATCTGGACTCTGCCCCCATACCCTCATGATCCTTTTGGGTCCTGGCCAACATCGCATGCCTCACACATTGCCCCCACCTGCCGGCCCCAGGTAAGACTCCACCCTTCCCTACCCCTGACCAGGGCCCCACCTGTGTTTGTTGTCCACTTGAGCCTGGAGGCTGCCTCACGGAGCTGGTTGGCCACCAGCGTGGTCTCCTGCAGGCGGGTGATGGTGAAGGTGGAGAACAGGTCCTGCGGGGAAGGGGATGGGCCCAGATGAGTTGGAGCAAAGCCAGGTTTCCCTTCTCTCCCTCTTTCTTGCCTCTCTCCGATCTCCTTCTCAATTCTGCCCTTCTCACCCTCAAGTTCAAGGTAACGGGGGCGCTCAGGTTACGTCCGGAATCCTCTCCCACGGCAAACTGGTGCTCCAAGCGCAGCAGCAACATCTCGGGGCCCCAGCTAGCCAGTGTGAGCAGGTGCACCGAGGGCGGCAGCTCCCTGCGCAACCCGGAGAACTGCGGGAGAGACGGCGGGGCTGAGTTTGAGGGGGCGGGGCCTGGATGGAGAAGGGCGGGGCTGAGCCAGGTCAGGAGGCAGGGCTAGGTTGTAGGGGCGGGGTTTCGCCGGAGAGGGGTAGGCTCAGCCGAGAGGAGAGGCCAGGGCCGTGACAGGGAGGGCTGAGCCAATGGGGAGATGGGTCGGTCCTAAGCTTAGGGTTCGAGTTCCGACGGAGTAGAACTGATGTGACTTGAGACTCTGGGAGTTATGGCGGGGCTGAAGCCGCGGGGCGGGGTGAGGCGGGACAGAGCCTGGGGGAGGTGAGAAGGTGAGGGCGGGAGCGGGGTTAAAGTGAATGGACGGGGCCGGAGGTGAGGAGGTGGTTTAGGGGCCTGAGCTACAGCTGTGCCTCTACCACAGTCCAGGCGGGTTGGGAGGGGCGGGCACTGGGCGGGGACTGTCCTGGGGATGGGGCTGGCCCGAGGGTTTGGGGCTAATTAGGAAAATCTGCAACCAAACCCGGCTCCCTGGTAGACTTCATTCCGGTCCTCTCTGCCCACCCCGCTGCCCCTCACCTGCGTGCGCGGAGGAGCCCCGAGATTGTAGGCGGCGCCGCCACCCGGGGCCAGCACCACCTGCGGGGCCAGGACCTCCTGCTCGGCCAGGAGCCGGTGCCCGGCAGCTGCAGCCTGGGCTGTGTCCAGCAGCACCAGGTGGCGCCCTCGCACCCACGCCCCCGACCCGTTCTCCATTAGTGGCTCCGAAACTCCGCGTTCATCGTCCTTCAGCAGCCTTCGGTGCACCTGGGGGGAGAGTGGCCAGGAGGGGGTGAGAGTCGTGGGTTTGTGGGTGTCCTTGGGCTAGAAACTGGGTAAGGGCGTGTGGGAATGTCAAGAGAAATTAAAGGGTGGGAGGAACAGATGATGAGGTGAGGGTCTGGTAGGGCAACCCCAGCAGAGGCAGGATCCAAGTAGGCATGGGAACCAGGCCGGAGGGAGGTAAGTGCCTAACAGGGGGGCCTGGATATGGCATGTCAGAGCCTGGAGGGAGCCTGGGTAGGAAATGGAGAAAAACGGAGAGGAAAAGTCGCACATAGAAATGGAGTCCTCGGCCGGGTGCGGTGGTTCACGCCTGTAATCCCAGCACTTTGGAAGGCCGAGGTGGGTGGATCACCTGACGTCAGGAGTTCCAGACCAGCCTGGCCAACATGGTGAAACCCCATCTCTACTAAAAATATCAAAATTAGCCAGGCGTGATGGTGTGTGCCTGTAATCCCAGCTACTCGGAAGGCTGAGGCAGGGGAATCGCTTGAACCTGGGAGGCAGAGGTTGCAGTGAGCTGAGATAGCACCATTGCACTCCAGTTTGGACAACAAGAGCAAAACTCCATCTCAAAGAAAAGAAAAGAAAAGAAAAAAAGAAAAGAAAGAAACGGAGTCCTCAGCTTAGTGGGGCCTGAAAGCAGAGAACTGGGCCAGAAACAGCCTTCAAGGTCCAGCAGGGGGCCAGGTTGGGAGGACCCTGGCTCGGATGGGGCTCTGACCCACTCACCATGAGCTCCAGCGAGCCATCTCTCAGGCTGCTTCCCCCCTGGGAGCGGTCAGTCAGCACAGTCAGCTGCATCTTTCCATCCTGGGGGTTGAAGGGTGAGAGTGGAGGGCAGTCAACCCCAACCCCAGACAGCCTTGAGATGCTGCAGATAAGGGGTGATTCCCTTTCTATCGAGGTGGGGAGGTGCAGGGTCGGGGAGAGCTACCGTAATGTAAATCCGGGTGTTGACTGGATAGTAGTTTCCTGCCACGGGCTCCGTCTGGTTCAGTTTCCAGGTGGGTCGATAATCCCGCCTGCGGTTGGGGGTGAGCTGGTCAGGCTTGGGGTCTGGCTCCCCCGCTCTTTTTTATATTATTATTATTATTTTTGAGATGGAGTCTCGCTCTGTTGCCCAGGCTGGAGTGCAGTGGCGTGATCTCGGCTCATTGCAAGCTCTGCCTCCTGGGTTCACGCCATTCTCCTGCCTCAGCCTCTCGAGTAGCTGGGACTGCAGGCGCCCGCCACCACACCTGGCTAACTTTTTGTATTTTTAGTAGAGATGAGGTTTCACCGTGTTAGCCAGGATGGTCTCGATCTCCTGACCTCGTGATCCGCCCACCTTAGCCTCCCAAAGTGTTGGGATTACAGGCATGAGCCACCGTACCCGGCCTGGCTCCCCCACTCTTCACTCTCCCTTCATCCTCTGTCTCCAATGCTCATGTAATCAGCAAACTCCCCCATCAACCCTGGGCCCCAACACACCACAAACAACCCCCTCAGTGCTCTCAGTCACCCCCTACCTCCTCTCCAGGATCTCCCGGCCATTGCTGTCTGTGTAGAAGCGTCCCTTTGTCTCCAGCGGTGTGTCAAAACGGCTAATGACCTCCTTCCCCCAGGTGTCACTGTACCCAATGGGATGGCAAAGTTGTGAGCCTTGGATAAACCCCACTCTGCCCTTGCTTCCACACCCCTCTCCCAGCCTGTGCCACTCACCCCACAGGTATCGGCCCCACCGACCACTCCAACTCCAGATGCCGCTGTCCTGGGTACAGGCGAACCACCTGGGAACACCAGGCTGAGAAGTTCTGGTGCACCTCCTGCACCAAGGGCGTCTGCAGGCACACGGGTGAGGTGGGTGTCAGCCTGTACCTTAGCAGAGGTGAGTCCTACAAATGTCCCCTCACCCTGGCCATAAACCGCATTAAAGCCTACATCAGGGTCAACCTTTAGTCACTGCCACATAATTCTTTTTTCTTTTGAGACAGAGTTTTGCTCTCTTGCCCAGGATGGAGTGCAGTGGCACGATCTCGGCTCACTGCAACCTCCGCCTCCTGGGTTCAAGCAATTCTCCCGTCTCAGCCTCCCGAGTAGAGGGATTACAGGCACCTGCCACTATCCCCGGCTAATTTTTTTTTTTTTTTTTTTTTTTTTGAGACGGAGTCTCGCTCTGTCACCCAGGCTGGAGTGCAGTGGCCGGATCTCAGCTCACTGCAAGCTCCGCCTCCATCCCCGGCTAATTTTTGTATTTTTAGTAGAGATGGGGTTTCTATCCATGTTGGCCAGACTTGTCTCGAACTCCTGACCTCAGATGATCCGCCTGCCTCGGCCTCGCAAAGTGGTGGGATTACAGGCATGAGCCACCGCACCCGGCCTCTTTTTTTTTCTTTTTTTGCTTTTTTTGAGACAGGGCATCACTATGTAGGCACCTGATCAGCAAATGCTCCCACCTGGTCTTGAACTCCTGCACTCAAGCGATCCTCCTGCTTCAGTCTCCCAATGTGCTGGGAGTACAGGCATGAGCCACTGCACCTGGCTTGCCACATCACTCTTGAGTGTGGCATAAATGCCTCCTGTTCACCATTGCCCCATAGAATAGGATTCTAGCGTGGCACATGGCTACCTAGGATAAAGACTACATTGTCCAGTCTTCCCTGAGGCTATCAGTAGCTGAGTGACCACAGTTTGCCCCATAGAAAGTGATCCAAGTGGTGTCAACAATGTTCCTTGCTCCTGTCCCTCTGCTACTGACTCAAATACAGATGTGGCGGTTGGAGCTTTAGCAGCCATCTTGGACCATGAGGTGGAAACTGAATACTGGAGAAGGCAGAGCAATGAGATAGAAGAGGAAGTCCTGGGTGATTATGGAACTACCCCACCTTCTCTGGACTAACAGCCAGACTGTTTGTTAGAAGAAAAGAATCTTCTATCTTATTCTACTCACAGTTAATTTGGGTAACTCTGTTAGAACAGGCACAACTGTATATCCTAATACAGTGACCCAGATATGCAGACATTCATTTAAAAGGGACTCACATGAAATTCGAGGCTCTTGAATGTGAACAAATGTGAGTTTTGCCATCTATGAAAGTCAAACATCAATGAGAGGCCCTGGGAACCCCCTGTCCCTAGCCAGATGCACCCACAATCATTCACCCTGAGACTCACGCAAACCCAATCAATCCAAGGGTGGACTCTCAAATATCCACTCCAGATATAAGCTCCTCTTACTACAGACTTTGGTGAATTCTTCAAGCAGTGATATTTGGCTCTCCTGATTCACAGGCCAAGTGGGAATGCCCCACCCCCGATTTCTAAAACTAAGTATGTAAATGTCCACAGCGGATGAGAATGGCTTTGTATGTGTCCTACGGGGAGACTCTCATACAACCAGCCATGAATATCAACTCTATGGGAGGACCTTCAAATATTCCCCCCGCTGATCTGTGGGTCTTAGTCCACTGATCTGAAGGAAAAGTAAATCCTCCCCTACCCTCACGCTACACATGGCCCACCACCCTCCTGGGCTCCCTAACTCCCCCATTCCCAACTGCCCACTCATCATTCCTAGTCCCTGACCTTCACCAGGCGGATCTGAGCCCAGCGGCTCACAGGCAGTGGTTTCTGTTGGTTGGGTCTGAAGATGTAGGCACCTGAGGCCTGGTCACTTTCGTTGTCACCTACACTGGCGTTGTACCTGGGGATGGGGGAGGTGAGAGTCAGGTAAGGGGCCCTAGCTCCAAGCTGAGCATCACCACCCCACCCTCAGGCCTGGTGATCCTCCCTTACCAGAAGAAGGTCTGGCGAACAGGCAGTAGGAGTCGCTGATTCATGTTCATAATCTCCATCAACAGCCCTGTGTCAGGATCAAACGTTGCCCGGATGTGCTGGGCAGAGAAGGGTCCACAGATGGGTTTGTGTGTGTGTGTTTGTGTGTTTTGTTTTTTTTTTGTTCGTTTGTTTTTTGACACTGAGTCTCACTCTGTCGCCCAGGCTAGAGTACAGTGGTGCAATCTTGGCTCACTGCAACCTCCACCTCCCGGGCTCAAGTGATTCTCGTGCCTCAGCTTCCTGAGTAGCTGGGATTACAGGCGCCCGCCACCCTCCCTGGCTAATTTTTGGATTTTTAGTAGAGAAGGCGTTTCACGATGTTGGCCAGGCTGGTCTCGAACCCCTGACCTCAAGTGATCTGCTCGCCTTGGCCTCCCAAAGTACTAGGATTACAGGCATAAGCCACCACGCCCAGCTGGACCTTTTTTTTTTTTTTTTTTAAGACGCCCAGGCTGGAGTGCAGTGGCGCAATCTCAGCTCACTACAGCCTCAGCTCCCTGGGTTCCAGCAATTCTCCTGCCTCACCCTCCTGGGTGGCTGGGATTACAGGTGCAAGCCACCATGCCTGGCTAATTTTTGTATTTTTGGTAGAGACGGGGTTTTGCAATGTTGGTCAGGCTGGTCTCGAACTCCTGACCTCAGGTCATCCATCCGCCTTGGCCTCCCAAAGGGCTGGGATTACAGGCGTAAGCCACTGCACCCGGACTGGGTTTTTTTGTTTTGTTTTGTTTTGTTTTGAGACTGAGTCTTGCTCTATCGCCCAGGCTGGAGTGCAGTGGTGTGATCTTGGCTCACTGCAACCTCTGCTTCCCGGGTTCAAGCAATTCTCCTGCCTCAGCCTCCCGAATAGCTGGGACTACAGGCACATGCCACCATGCCTGGCTAATTTTTGTATTTTCACTAGAGACGGGGTTTCACCATATTGGCCAGGCTGGTCTCGAACTTCTGACCTTGTGATACACCTGCCTCAGCCTCCCAAAGTGCTGGGATCACAGGCATGAGCTAACGCGCCGGCCCCTTTTTTTTCAATTTAAAGTTTTTTTAGGGCCAGAACTTTGGGAGACCGAGTTGGGTGGATAACCTGAGGTCAGGAGTTTGATACCAGCCTGGCCAACACAGTGAAACTCTCTCTCTACTAAATTAAAAAAAAAAATTAAATTAAATTTGTTTTCTAGAGATGGGGTCCCACTGTGTTGCCTGGGGCTAGTCTCCAAGCCCTGGGCTCAAGCAGCCCACCATACCCAGCCATTCAACCTGATTTTCTCTTTTTTGTTTGTTTTTGACACAGAGTCTTGCTCTGTCCCCCAGGCTGGAGTGCAGTGGCATGATCACTGCAACCTCCCCGTCCTGGGTTCAAACGATTCTCCTGCCTCTCCCTCCAGAGTAGCTGGGACTACAAACATACACCACCACGCCCAGCTAATTTTTGTATTTTTGGTAGAGACCAGGTTTCACTATGTTGGCCAGGCTGGTCTCAAACTCCTGACCTCAGGTCACCTGCCCACCTCAGCCTCCCAAAGTCCTGGGATTACAGGCATGAGCCACCAGGCCCACCCCAACCTTATTTTCCATCTCACCACCTCTTACCACCTCCGTGGCCTTCCAGGGCTAGGGCAGTCAACCCCTTCCAGGTGCCGGCACTTCCACACTGGCTGCCTACAATCTGTTCCCCACAACAGCCAGAGCACACCTGTGATACCCTAAGTCCCATCAAAGCCCTCCTCTGCTGCAGACCAGGGCTTGGGCATCTGATGTGTGAACCACAATGCCAGAACTCACAAGACTTTTAGAGGCCTGTGGGAATGTTTTAACTTCTTTTCTTTCCTTTTTTTTTTTTTTTCAGACGGGGTCTGGCTCTGTTGCCCAGGCTGTGGAGTACAGTGGTGCAATCTCGGCTCACTGCAAGCTCCGCCTCTCAGGTTCACGACGTTTTCCTGCCTCAGCCTCCTGAGTAGCTGGGACTACAGGCGCCTGCCACCACGCCCAGCTAATCTTTTTGTATTTTTAGTAGAGACGGGGTTTCACCGTGTTCGCCAGGATGGTCTCGATCTCCTGACCTTGTGATCCACCCGCCTCGGCCTCCCAAAATGTTGGGATTACAGGCATGAGTCACTGTGCCCAGCCTCTTTTCTTTCATTTTAATAAAAATATAAAAAAGATGTTTTCTTCCTAACATGAACAGTCCAACTACAAAACTTCTTTTATTTTATTTTTTGAGACAGGGTCTCACTTTGTCACCCAGGCTGGAGTGCAGTGGCATGATCTCAGCTCACTGCAACCTCTGCCACCTGGGCTCAAGCAATCCTCCTTCTTCAGCCCCCAAGTGGCTGGGATTACAGACATTACCACCACGCCCAGCTAATTTTTTGTATTTTTTGTAGAGACTGGGTTTCACCATGTTGCCCAAGCTGGTCTCAAACTCCTGAGCTCAGTAGATCCACTCACCTCGGCCTCCCACGGTGCTAGAATTACAGGTATAAGCCACCATGCCCGGCCTATTTTATTATTATTCTTTTCAGACAGGGTTTCGCTCTGTTGCCAGGATGGAGTACAGTGGGATAGTCACAGCTCACTGCAACCTCAAACTCCCCAGCTCAAACCTCCCATCTGGGCCTCCAAATTAGCTGGGACAACTCCTGGGCTCAAGTGATCCTCCTGCTTCAGCCTCCCAAAGAGCTAGGCTTAGACACATGAGCAACAATGACTGGCAAAAGCCAAAGTCTTCCTTTTGGTCCTCAAGGTCTGACCTGTCACCCGTTCACCCTGCTTCAGCCACACTGGGTTCCTTGTGGCTCCTGGGATTCTGCACACTCTCCTGCCTGAGGGCTTTTGCGCCTGTTATTCTCTCCCCACCTGGATCTCTCTTCCTCCAAACAGCCACATGACTCCTTCCCTCAGGTCATATCTTAAATGTCACCTTTATCAGGAACACATTCCCTGAAAACTGCAAACCACCACCTGCCTCCAGCTCTGACCTATCTGTCAAGTGTCACCCATGATCACACTGGGTCCTCATAACAATCCCAGGAAAGGACACTGAGGCTCCGACAAAGGTCACTTGCTCAAGGACACACAATGATTGGAGTGGTGACAGGAGGTCATGAGCCTAGGAACCTGCTGACCCAGAGTCCACACAGCTTACCATGACACTTCAAATTTGTCACAGGAAAGGGGATTGAAATGGGGTCTCACCTCATTTTCGATGGTTAAAGCAGGGGACCAGGATCTCCTGGGGATGGGCTGGGGTGTGCGGGCCTGGGGCTTCCAACGAGGCACCTGGGCTACTGAATAGGTGCTGAAGCCCAGGGCAGGCAGTGAGGCTGAGAACAGCAGCTCCGGAGGGTGCGCCTGACTGTCTGAGCTGGGATATATCACCACCTTGGATAAAGGAGGAGGGAAACTGAGTCAAGAGTACCCACGGAAAGCCATACATGCATGGAGACAACAAACTCAAGGAAGGAAAAGAGTCCTGAGATGGGGAAAGGAAATGGAGGTGTGTGTGGTAGTAGGGGGACAGTCAGATTCCAAGGAAATGATTGCAGAGAAGATTCACCAGGTGGAAAAAAACCCACTGGGAGGGCAGAGAGACTATGGAGTGAAGGAGTGAAGTAGGGGAGTGAAGGAGGAAGTAGGGGAAGAAACCCTCGAGGCAGGTTCTCAGGAGAGGAAGAGGTTTGGGGGAGGACGTTTTCTGGAATGAAGGAGATGTCCATAAACAGCAATAAATTTTCCTGGGGGAGCAGGGTATTAAAATGGGGGACCAGCCAGGCATGGTGGCTCATGCCTGTAATCCCAGCACTTTGGGAGGCCGAGGAGGTTAGATCATGAGGTCAGGAGTTCGAGACCACCCTGACCAACATTGTGAAACCTTGTCTCTACTAAAAATACAAAAATTAGCCGGGCGTGGTGGCGCATGCCTGTAATCCCAGCTACTCGGGAGGCTGAGGCATGAGACTCACTTGAACCCGGGAGTCGGAGGCTGAAGTGAGACGAGATCACGCCACTGCACTCCAGCCTTGGTGACAGAGCGAGACTCTGTCTCAAAAAAAAAAAGGGAGGACCACTCACAGGAGGCAGATGTTCCCAAGGGGAGACTGATATTAAGGGGCAGAGGGAGAAGATACAAGAGCGGGGAAGAGATATGTATGAGTGGGAGGTATTCATGGAGGCAGGCGGTATCCATGAGGGCGACGAGGAAATGCCCATGTGGGAGGGGTTCCAGCGGGGGAATATTCGTTGTCTGGGCTCACATCGCTGGGTACTGTCCTGCCATTGGGGTCCTTCACAACGAAAACGCCTTCGCTGACCGGCAGCCGTACCATCCAATTCACCTTCCGCCCCAGGGGATTATAAACGATGACCTGGAACTGGGGGGGCGGTCAGAGAGGGCACGGGTCACAGCAGGCCTTCTCCAAACCCACCCACTTTGCACAGAAATGCCCCTGGGTGGTCCTGGTACGGTCACAGCCCATCACGCCAAGCCCCCTCGAGATGCGTTGGTCTCTGTCCTGACCCAGCGTCGCAGCCCACGTAATTTCACTCCAGTATAGTCCTCCAAAAACATTTTCCAACTACCTCCTCTAAAGCCCATCTGCCCAAGATCCACCCCTCCCGTCCCGGCTCACGCGCGCCGCCGTCTGGCTGAGCGGGCAGATGCTGATGTTTAGCTGTCGGCAGAAGGTTAAGTGATCTTTGAAGCCTCTGAGCCGCGCCAACGCGTTGCTCAGGAGAACCTGCGGAAGAGCGCAAAGGGACCAGTGGGTTCTGGACGCCTGGCCTATCTGACTCCTTCCCTCTCCTCTCCGGCTCCGCCCCGTTCCGGTCTGTGTCCCGCCTCCCTCAAGACTCGCCCCACAAGCCCTTCTAGCCCAGCCCTGCTGCCCTTGACTATGCCCCATAGCTGTCTCCGCCTCCTCTTGCCCACGCCCCGCCTCCTTTTCCCCTCCAAGGCCCCGCCCCGTTACTGAATCTTTCCCTGCCTCCTACAAGCCCCGCCCCCACGAGCCCTTGTAGCCCGCCACACCGCTCTCGGTTACACGTCACACCTGTCCCTGTCCCTTCTTTCCCAGGCCCCGGCCCCGCCCCTTCGTGTCTCCACCCCCATGTCTCCCAAGTCCCGTTCCGCGCACCTCGCAAGACCCCCAGCCTGCAGCAAGCTGGCGTGCGTAGTCGTCTGCCACGTGCTGGCGGGAGGTGCCACTGACAGCGTCGTGATGCTGGAGCACGGCCATCGCCTTATCTGCTCATAGACAATGAGTCCGGTGAGGTTCTGGAGGACTCAGCTCGGACCCCAAGGGGAAGCAAAAGGTCCGGTGCTGGTGGGCAGGGTTCTTAGAGGCTTTAAGAAGGAACTCGAGGACGGCCGGGCGCGGTGGCTCACGCCTGTAATCCCAGCACTTTGGGAGGCAGAGGCGGGCGGATCACGAGGTCAGGAGATCAAGACCATCCTGGCTAACACGGTGAAACCCCATCTCTACTGAAAATAGCTGGGCGTGGTGGCGGGCACTTGTAATCCCAGCTACTCGGGAGGCTGAGCCAGGAGAATGGCGTGAACCTGGGATGCGGGGCTTGCCACCGCACCCCAGCCTGGGCGACAGAACGAAATGGCGTGAACCTGGGTGGCGTGGGCGCCACTGAACCCCAGCCTGGGCGACAGAGCGAAACTCCGTCTCAAAAAAAAAAAAAAAAAAAAAAAAGAAGGAACTCGAGAAGGGGCGGCCTGGGGTGGTTTCCAGCTTCAGCCGCAAACCTCTTCCTCTCTTGGGCCCAATGCTTACTGAGAGGTGCACTGTCTCCTGAGCCATAGGGTCCCACGTTGGCCGCCAGGCCCACCAGCGCCTCCAGCTGGTTGCACACCTGGAGGCAGAGGGGTATGTTGGGGTGCCCAGGTCGGGCCTCGGGGCTGTGTGCCCCCTCTAGCCCGGCTCCTACCCACCTGCAAGAAGTTGTAGCTGAGGCGCTCGTAGCGTTTGAGGGCCGGCCGACTAGAAAAGTAACCGGTCCAGAACTGGTGGGGGCCATCGGCGTAAGGGAAGAAGTCGTCATGTTTCACTGACCTACAGCGGCAGGGGCATTGAGGGCAGGGTCATGACCCACGGGGCATGCCAACCCCCCCAAGCTCCCCAGTTTCCCCAAATACCAGGTGAGGTTGGCCTTGTTCAGCTCCCAGAGGTAACAAGCGGGGGTGGAGTAGAGAACATGGACACTGCTTCCTTTTGCCTGCTGCTGGGGGAGGCGATGGAGTGAGCCCTCGGGAGTCCGCACCTTCCCGGGGGCCCACACTTCCACACATGTGTGCACATTCATGCATCCCATAGGTTCAGTTTCTCTAAATACACATTTGGTGGCCAAGCCAATGGTCGGATGTGAAAATGAATTTTGGCTGAAGTCAAACATGACCACTAGCCTTTTTTTTTTTTTTTTTGAGACGGAGTCTCACGCTGTTTCCCAGGCTGGAGGGCAGTGGCGCGATCTCGGCTCACTGCAAGCTCCGCCTCCTGGGTTCACGCCATTCTCCTGCCTCAGCCTCCTGAGTAGCTAGGACTACAGGCACCCGCCACCGCGCCCGACTAATTTTTTGTATTTTTAGTAGAGACGGGGTTTCACTGTGGTCTCGATCTCCTGACCTTGTGATCCGCCCGCCTCGGCCTCCCAAAGTGCTGGGATTACAGGCTTGAGCCACCGCGCCCGGCCAACCACTAGCCTTTTTAAAAAGGATTTCGGAGATGCAAGAATAAACCTGAAATTTTACTAAACTTTTACAATAATTCCAACTTTATTATTAAAAACTTTTGTGGAAAAACTAAGTGTGACATTATAGGGCAGGAATAATCGTTTTGCAGGACAATCAGATTATTATCAAAAGACACAAATTTTTTTTTTTTTTTGAGGCGGAGTCTCGCTCTGTCACCCAGGCTGGAGTGCAGTGGCCCAATCTAGGCTTACTGCAAGCTCCACCTCCCGGGTTCATGCCATTCTCCAGCCTCAACTCCTGAGTAGCTGGGACTACAGGCACCCGCCACCACGCCCGGCTAATTTTTTGTATTTTTTAGTAGAGACGGGGTTTCACCGTGTTAGCCAGGATGGTCTCGATCTGACTTTGTGATCCGCCCGCCTCAGCCTCCCAAAGTGCTGGGATTACAGACGCGAACCACTATGCCCGGCCTAGACACAAATTTTTTTTTTTTTTTTTTTTTTTTGAGACGGAGTCTCGCTCTGTCGCCCAGGCTGGGGTGCAGTGGCCAGATCTCAGCTCACTGCAAGCTCCGCCTCCCGGGTTCCCGCCATTCTCCTGCCTCAGCCTCCTGAGTAGCTGGGACTACAGGCGCCCGCCACCTCGCCCGGCTAGTTTTTTGTACTTTTTAGTAGAGACGGGGTTTCACCGTGTTAGCCAGGATGGTCTTGATCTCCTGACCTCGTGATCCGCCCGTCTCGGCCTCCCAAAGTGCTGGGATTACAGGCTTGAGCCACCGCGCCCGGCCTAGACACAATTTTTATAATGAATGGAGGTGCACTTTCACCTGAGCGAGGTGGAGGAAGAAGAAAGTGACCTATATGAGGAAAAGGATGTTTGTTTTGCACGTGCTGTGTCCCCAGTGTATACAGTAGGTACTCAATAAACTTTTTTTTTTTTTTTTGAGACTGAGTCTCACTCTGTCGCCCAGGCTGGAGTGCAGTGGCACGGTCTCAGCTTGCTGCAACCTCTGCCTCCCAGGTTCCACCGATTCTCCTGCTTCAGCCTGCTGAGTAGCTGGTCTTATAGATAAGTGCCACCACGCCCAGCTAATTTGTCGTATTTTTAGTACAGACAAGGTTTCACCGTGTTAGCCAGGCTGGTCTCGAACTTCTGTCCTCAAGTGATCCGCCCACTTCAGATTACAATCCCAGCACTTTGGGAGACCAAGGTAGGCAGATCACTTGAGGACAGGAGTTTGAGACCAACCTGGCCAACATAGGGAAACCCTGCGTCTATTGAAAATACAAAAATTAGCCAGGGTTGGTGGCACATGCCTGTAGTCCCAACTACTTGGGAGGCTGAGGCAGGAGAATCGCTAGAACCCAGGAGGCAGAGGTTGCAGTGAGCCAAGATTGTACCACTGCACTCCAGCCTGGGTGACAAAGCAAGCCTCTAGCTCAATAAACAAACAAATAAATAAATAAATAAACTTTTAAAAAGAAAAAATAAATAAAAATAAATGACATAAAAGAGCTGTTTTGGTGAAATAGCAGTGCAGGGAGCGAGTGGAAGGTGGGGATGGAGATTGCACTGCAGTGAGGACAAGATTGACGGGAAGGGGTGCCTGAGATGGGAGAGGGGAGACAAGTTTCTGTGCTGATGAGAGTGACTGTGCACACAGCCACAGCCACAGGCCACTTAGTGCGAAACACTAACACATCTGTATTGGGTAAAATGATAACTGCCCAAAAGTGTCCATGTCCTGATCCCCAGAAGCTATTACTACGTTAGATTACATGGCAAAAGGGGGATTAAGATTACAGATGTAATTGAGGTTGTTCATCAGCTAAACTTAAAGTAGGGAAATTAGGCCATACAGTGGCTCAAATCTGTAATCCCAGCACCTTGAGAGGCCGAGCGGGGTGGATCACGAGGTCAAGAGATCGAGACCGTCCTGGCCAACATGGTGAAACCCTGTCTACTAAAAATACAAAAATTAGCTGTGAGTGGTGGCACGCGACTGTAGTCCCAGCTACTTGGGCGGCTGAGGCAGAAGAATCACTTGAACCTGGGAGGCAGAGGTTGCAGTGAGCTGAGAGCACGCCACTGCACTCCAGCCTGGGCGACAGAGCAACACTCCGTCTCTGAATAAATAAATAAATTAAAATGTGGAAGAGGGAGGCAGAAGAGGTGAGAATGAGAGAAAGGGATGTGATTACAGAAACAGGGTCAGAAAGATGCTGTGTGGCTGGCTTCGAAGATGGAGCCAAGAAGAGACTTTGAATGTGGGCAACTTCTAGATGTTGGAAAAAGCAAGGAAATTGTATTCTCTCCTAGAGACTGCAGAAAGAACACAGCCTTGCCAACACCTTGATTATAGCCTGGTGAGACTCAGGCTGGAATTTTTTTTTTTTTTTTTTTTTTGAGACAGAGTCTTTCTCTGTGGCCCAGGCTGGAGTGCAGGGGTGTGATCTCGGCTCACTGCAACATCTGCCTCCCGGATTCAAGCAATTCCTCTGCCTCAGGCTCCCAAGTAGCTGGGATTACAGGCGTGCACCATCACAGCTGGCTAATTTTTGTATTTTTAGTAGAGACAGGGTTTCACCATGTTGGTCAGGCTGGTCTTGAACTCTTGACCTCGTGATCTGCCCGGCTCAGCCTCCCAAAGTGCTGGGATTACAGGTGTGAGCCATCACGCCCAGCCTCATGCTGGACTTCTTACCTACAGAACTGTAAAACGATGTATTTCCATTGTTTTGAGCTGCTACGTGTGTGGTCATTTGTTATAGAATGACCACAATAGAACAATAGAAAACAAAGACAGCACTGAGAGCTATGCACATGACACAAGGCCCCCGGATGCAAGTGCACATGTGCACAAGGGTACCACAGGGTAGGCACACTGACCTGCGCGTTTACCAGCCGGATGAGCTTGTCAAGGTTCTTGAACCACATGTTGGCGTTCTCATACTGGAAGTCCGAGCCCATGGTCATCACAATGTGGTTGGTGCGGTAATGCCGGCCCTGCAGGCAAGAGGGGAGTCCTGAGGCCAGAGGATCCTGGGCCATCCCTGTGTATGGCTGTGTTTTGATGTATATGGGGTCAAGGATGTTGGGTGCACATACAGGCATGGGTGGAGGTATGGCACATGGGAGCGTGGGGACACAGATAAAAGTAGCCACCGGTTGTTGAGCAGCTCTCTTGGACCCACTACCTAGAAGAGGGCATCCAAGCACCATGCCATGTTATCTCTTGCCCAGCCTATGCTATCTCTTCTAATGAGGAATGCACATAAATCCAGGAGGAGGGCCGGGCGCGGTGGCTCAAGCCTGTAATCCCAGCACTTTGGGAGGCCGAGACGGGCGGATCACGAGGTCAGGAGATCGAGACCATCCTGGCTAACACAATGAAACCCCGTCTCCACTAAAAATACAAAAAAATTAGCCGGGCGTGGTGGCGGCGCCTGTAGTCCCAGCTACTCGGGAGGCTGAGGCAGGAGAATGGCGGGAACCCGGGAGGTGGAGCTTGCAGTGAGCCGAGATCGCGCCACTGCACTCCAGCCTGGGCGACAGAGAGAGACTCTGCCTCAAAAAAAAAAAAAAAAAAAAATCCAGGAGGGGGGCATGGTGATGGTGAAGAGAATAGCATCTTCCTCCAAGGGGCATGAGAACATAATTACAGGGGCTCACACTTGTAATCCCAGCTGCTCAGGAGACTGAGGCAGGAGGATCGCTTGAGTCTAGGAATTTAAGACCAGTCTGGGCCACATAGTAATACCCTGTCTCAAGAAAAAAAATATTAATCTGAAACAATTTTTTTTCTTTTTTTTTTCTTTTTTTTTTTTTTTTTGAGACGGAGTCTCGCTCTGTCGCCCAGGCTGGAGTGCCATGACCGGATCTCAGCTCACTGCAAGCTCCGCCTCCCAGGTTCACGCCATTCTCCCGCCTCAGCCTCCCGAGTAGCTGGGACTACAGGCGCCCGCCACTTCGCCCGGCTAGTTTTTTGTATTTTTTAGTGGAGACGGGGTTTCACCGTGTTAGCCAGGATGGTCTCGATCTCCTGACCTCGTGATCCACCCGTCTCGGCCTCCCAAAGTGCTGGGATTACAGGCTTGAGCCACCGCGCCCGGCCGTTCTTTTTTTTTTTGAGACAGAGTTTCACTCTGCTGCCCAAGCTGGAGTGCAGTGATGTGATCTCGGCTCACTGAAACCTCCACCTCCCAGGTTCAAGCGACTCTCTTGCCTCAGCCTCCCAAGTAGCTGGGATTATAGGCATGCACCACCACACCCAGCTAATTTTTATATTTTTAGTGGAGACAGGGTTTCGTCATGTTGGCTAGGCTGGTCTCGAACTCCTGACCAGATGATCTGCCCGTCTCGGCCTCTCAAAGTGCTGGGATTACAGGCATGAGCCACTGCATCTGGCCATCAATTTTTTAAAAAAAGGGAAAAAAAAATTTTTTAGGAGACCATGTTATGCCAGGCATGGTGGCTCACACCTATAATCCTAGCACTTTGGGAGGCCAAGGCAGGAGGATCACTTGAGCTCAGGAATTTGAGACCAGCCTGGGCCACATGGTAAGATGTTGTCTCTGTGAAAAAATAATTTTTTTTACTTATAAAAGTGTTAAAGGCAGGCCGAGTGCGGTGGCTCAAGCCTGTAATCCCAGCACTTTGGGAGGCCAAGGCGGGTGGATCACGAGGTCAGGAGATCAAGACTATCCTGGCTAACATGGTGAAACCCCGTCTCTACTAAAAATACAAAAAAAAACTAGCCGGGCGTGGTGGCGGGCGCCTGTAGTCTCAGCTACTTGGGAGGCTGAGGCGGGAGAATGGCGTGAACCCGGGAGGCGGAGCTTGCAGCGAGCCGAGATCACGCCACTGCACTCCAGCCTGGGAGACACAGCGAGACTCCGTCTCAAAAACAAACAAAAAAAAAGTGTTAAAGGCTGGGCGCGGTGGCTCATGCCTGTAATTCCAGAACTTTGGGAGGCTGAGGCTGGTGGATCACAAGGTTAGAAGTTCGAGACCAGCCTGGCCAATATGGTGAAACCCCCTTTCTACTAAAAAGACATAAAACTTAGCCGGGCGTGGTGGTGGGCACCTGTAATCCCAACTACTCGGGAGGCTGAGGCAGGAGAATTGCTTGAACCCAGTAGGTGGAGGTTGCAGTGAGCTGAGATTGTGCCACTGCACTCCAGCCTGGGCGACAGAGTGAGTCTCAAAAAAATAAAAAAGGAATTCTCAATAAAAATGTTAAAAATAGACTGGGCACAGTGGCTCACGCCTATAATCCCAGCACTTTGGGAGGCTGCGGTGGGCAGATCACCTGAAGTCAGGAGTTCAAGACCAGCCTGGGCAACATGACAAAACCCTGTCTCTACTAAAACTACAAAAATTAGCTGGGCGTGGTGGCGGGTGCCTGTAATTCCAGCTTCTCAGGAGGCTGTAGCAGGAGAATTGCTTGAACCTGGGAGGCAGAGGTTGCAGTGAGCTGAGATCACGCCACTGTACTCCAGCCTGGGTGACAAGAGCAAGACTCTGTCTCAAAAAAATAATAATAAATAATAAATAAATAAGAATGTTAAAAATAGAGGCCAGGTGTGGTGGCTCACACCTGTAATCCCAGCACTTTGGGAGTCCGAGGCAGGCAGATCACTTGAGCTCAGGAGTTTGAGACCAGCCTGGACAACATGGTGAAACACCATCTCTACTAAAAATACAAAAAATTAGCTGGATGTGGTGGTGTGCGTCTGGAGTCCCAGCTACTTGGGAGGCTGAGGTGGGAGAATCGCTTGATTGTAGGAGGTGGAGGTTGCAGTGAGCCGAGATCGTGCCACTGCTCTCCAGCCTGAGTGACAGAGCAAGATTCCAGCTTAAAAAAATTAATTAATTAAAAATAAATTAAAAGTAAAGAGGCATGGTGGCTCACGCCTGTAATCCCAGCACTTTGGGAGGCCAAGGCAGGTGGATCACTTGAGGTCAGGAGTTCAAGACCAGTCTGGCCAACATGATGAGACCCCAGTGCAAAAATACAAAAATTAGCTGGATGTGCTTGTTTGAACCCAGGAGGCGGAGGTTGCAGTGAGCCGAGATCGCACCACTGCACTCCTTGAGACAGAGTAAGACTCTGTCTCAAAAAAATTAAAAATAAAGATAACGTGTTAGGGCGATGCCTGTACCATGGGAAGGGCTCATTGCTTTGTATATACCGGACTTGAAGGTTCTGGACACCAGGGTTACCTGGGCAGTGGCCACATTTAGGAAGTAATCGACCAGCTCCTTGGCGTTGTACTCGGGGCTGCGGGGGTCCTCTACCACTGGCTGATCGACACACAGCACATCCCAGCACAGATTCATTGGCGGGTTGTAACCGTTGGGAAGTACACCTGCAGGTCACACCAGGTTCAAGGGGTGGCCCATCACCCAGACCTGCCGTGGTTTCAAAGCCTGCCATGTCCCACCCAGGATGGGCTTCAGAATTTGCATCCCAGTGCAAAAGGAAATGCAGAGACTTTGTTCCCAGAATATAGAAATTCCAGGACAGTGACAGCAGAGCAGATATTAAGCCCAGGGCCCTTCTGAGTGTGTGGCACCATGGCTGGCCCTGCCCTCACCAAGCCCCCTCACCAGTGAAGAGGTCCGCGGTCGGGGGCTTCAGGCTGGCACTGGCCCGCCACACCTGCTCCATCTCTAGCTTCTGCATCCGTACCCGCTTATCTTGATAATCAAGGCGCCCGAAGAAGAAGCCGTCAAAGCCCATCTGGGGATGGGGGAGGAAAAGGCAGTGTGAATTAGCGCCCAGCCCTCTCACCACCAAACTCCCCTTTGCTTGGGAGGGACAGGTCAGAGCACAGGTTAAAAAGCAGAGCTAAGTCAGTGTGATGGCTCTTGCCTGTGATCCCAGCCTTCCGGGAGGCCAAAGCAAGAGGATCACTTATACCCAGGAGTTTTTGAGACCAGCCTGCACAACACAGACAGACTGTCTCTACAAAAAACTTAAAAATTAGCCAGGCGTGGTGGTGCGCTCTTGTAGTCTCATCTACTACGGAGGCTGAGACAGGAGAATGGCTTAAATCCGGAGACTGAGGCTACAGTGAGCTAGGATTGCACCACTGCACTCCAGCAGGATGATAGGGATGTATCAACAAAACAAAACAAAAAAACGTAGGGCTGAAACAGAGCGGCCTCCAGCTTATTTCCAAGCTTGGGGAAGTTTCAGAACTCACTACCCTGGGCTAGCAGGGAGAGGGCGGGTCCAACATCAGAAACCAGGTTCACCTCCCCAGCGCTGTCAAAGCTCAGAGCAGGCCTGACTCCAGGAATGAGGTTCCCCCTTCCACAACCTGAGGATGGATGGGGTCTGAGCACAGGTAATGAAGCTGTTTTTAAGGCAGCCTAGGCATCCACTTGCCACCCAGTTTAGGGAGGAGCCATGATCCTAGCTAGTGGGTGGGGCCAGAACACGAAGGGGGGCCTATTAGGGGAGAGGGTGGAGTCAGCCGGAGCTGGGTCCGCCTGGAGCTGGGCATAGCCGGCTGAGGCCAGAGCTCAAAAGTCACTGGCCTTATGGCCTCACTCAAGGGGCAGGGCTTCAACAGGCTTGGGCCTGGTCCTTGTGAGATTGCAGGGAGAGGGCGGGGTTTGAGTGGGCGAGGGAGGAGCCAGAGTGAGTGAAGAGGTGGGCCCAAGAGAGGTCCCGGGTCGCACCTGCGCAAACAGCGAGGCCTGCTCCCGAGAGTGGCCGAAGGGGTCAATGTGCCAGGCCACACGGGGTCGCCCGTCACTGCCAAATGTGTCCTCCAGAAAGCGCAGCCCGAGTGTCATCTGGTCCACGATGGCACCGTAGTGGGTGGCTGCCTCATCGTTCATCACCCAGCCACCGTTGGCGAACTCCAGGCGCCCTGTGCCAGGACAGGCAAGGTCGGGGTCAGTGGTCACAGCCAGGAGTGGGACCAGGGTGGGTGATACTGGGAATGTGAAAGCCTGCCTGTGCACTCATTTCTGGCGGAAGGAGAAGAGGGGTCGCCCCCAGGCCATAGTTCCCAGATAAGGGAAAGAGGCCCCCCTGCATGGCAGGCTTCCCAGAGGATGCATGGCAGATGGGGCCTTGTGGGATGTATAAGAGTTCTCGGCCGGGCGTGGTGGCTCACGCCTGTAATCCCAGCACTTTGGGAGGCCGAGGCGGGTAGATCATGAGGTCGGGAGATCGAGACTATCCTGGCGAACACGGTGAAACCCCGTCTCTACTAAAATACAAAAAATTAGCCGGGCGTGTTGGCGGGCGCCTGTAGTCCCAGCTACACGGGAGGCTGAGGCAGGAGAATGGCGTGAACCTGGGAGGCGGAGCTTGCAGTGAGCGGAGATCGCACCACTGCACTCCAGCCTGAGCGACAGAGCGAGACTCCGTCTCAAAAAAAAAAAGAGTTCCCCAAATGGAGAGTCCAGGCAGGCGGAGCGATATGCATGTTGCACAACTTGCACATGGCATGATAAAATCTAAGAAACCAGAAATGCAGAAGCAGAAGCTGGACTGGGCTTCCTCTTTTCACTTCCTTGGGGCAGACTCACCCTGGCGCACAAGGTCTCGCACGACTTCCCGCATGGCATTTGTCTGCTGGTGCCACCAACGGGAGAAGAAGGCAATCTCCACGTAAATGAAGCGACGGGTGGAATCTGCCAGCAAGGCAGAGATGACTGAGTCCAGGATGTACTGCACACCGGCGTGCTGGATGTCATTCTTGACTGTGGATAACAGGGATAAGGCTCTCAGGGCACAGCAGAGCCAAGGGGGTTATTCCTAGACACAGGAGCCCAAGTCCTGGATCTTAGGGTGACACTGGCTCCACCCTAATGTCCAGGACCCAGAAGGGATTACACGGACCATGGGGATCCCAGGGACCAGTCCCCATCCTCTACTCACTTCCATAAAAGTACTGGTCCACGGTTTTGAGCCAGCCTACGTCATCATGTGTGTGAGGCACCAGGTGCACGTTCAGCATGTTCGGCTGCACTGTGGGGCATGTCTGCACAGGGACCCCAAACACACATACCTTGTCAATAACCCTGGATGTCAGGGGCTGCAAAGTAAGTCTTGATCTAGAGGTGAGGGACTCAGAGAGGCCTGATCTCGCCTTTGTGCCGAGGAGGCCAGGCCCTCCCAGGCAGGACACACACATACATAGTTGTGCTCACAGATACAACCCCCACTTTGCACAAACCCATAGGGCAGCTCTCATTCACACTCTGGGAAAACAATAATAGAAGTAGCTGACGTTTGTTCAGCACTTGCCAACAGCAGACGGTCACCCTGGGAGGTGGGGTGATGTTATCCTCAGTTTCCAGATGAAGGCACTGGGACTCAGAGAGGATAGGTGACTTGCCCAGCGTCACACAGTTAGGAAGTGGAAGAACTAGGCTGGAATTTCAGGCAGACTCTAGAGTCCCAGCTCTCAGCCCGCACCTCCCCCCACACATACACTGCTCACCTCCTGCCACCTCCTGCCCCTCCAATCCCACAGTTAAGTGCAGGCAAAGTCCAGGCAAGCATCCCGGAGACACAGAGGCAGGTACAATCAGACACAGTCCCATACTCAGATGCGCACAGCCAGACCTCGCAGTGACACAAAGCACGCACTAAGACCACACTGTCATATCATCAGCCATTCACTAGACACCCGCAGGACAGACCCACCCACACCTCTAGACTGTATTTGGTGTTTCACTCTGCCTCCTGTACGTTTCCGCTCGGAGGCCCCACTCACCTCGTATCCCCCGGCCCGAGCACCGGGAGCCGCCAGCAACAACAAAAGGAAAAAGCAGAGAGGCGGGAGCGGTGGCCGCAGGGCGCGGGAGATGGTCCAGGGGCCTGCTGCGTCCAGGCAGCCGCGAGCGCTGACCCCCGCAGCCGGCGCGTAGGCACCCATGGCTCAGCAGCTTCCTCCTGGGGTTCCACGGCCCTGGAAAGGCCGAGCAAACGCCCCGCCCCGAGACCCGGCCGGGCCAATCGGGGGGCAGGGGCGGGGCCAGGGCGCGGTCTGGCGGCTCACGGGACAGAGGCTGTAGCACTCGGCAATCCCGGGGGTCCTCATAGGAAGGTAGGAAAATGCCACCCTCAGGGCACTTGTTGGGCTAAAGGTGACTTTGACGTCTCACGGGCTATAACGAGTCTTACAATGCTTGGAATCCTGGAAGGACCTAGCTTGCCTAAGAGGAGGATTTGATAAGAGTCCTATACTGTGGGGATTGGGACGTTGGGTAAGTACCCTTGGAGTACCGGGGATGGGATCCAGCCTGGTTGAGAAGGATCCCTGGGTGTTCCGGAGAGGAAAGGGGGTCTGATAAGTGGGGAAAGACCCCGAGTCTTTCACGCCTTTCCCAATTCCTACCAGTTCATTCTCTGATAGAAAACAAAGCCCAGGCCAGGGGCAGTGGCTCAAGCCTGCAATTCCAGCACTTTGGGAGGCCCAGGCTGGTGGATCGCTTGGGTCCGGGAGTTTGAGACCAGCCTGGGCAACATGCGTTGTTTTGTAGAGACGGGTTTGAAAACACAGAATTTGTAATTTTACACAAAATGCAAAAATACAAAAATTAGCCGAGTATGGTGGCACATGCCTGTAATCCCAGCTACTTGGGAGACTGAGGCAGGAGAATCGCTTGAACCTGGGAGGCGGAGGTTGCAGTGAGCTGAGATCAAGATCATGCCATTGCACGCCAGCCTGGACAACAAGAGCAAAACTCTGTCTCAAAAAAACAAAAATAACTGGGCATGGTAGCACGCATGTGTGGTCCCAGTTATGTGGGAGGCTGAGATGGGAGGATTGCTTGAGCCCAGGAGTTTGAGGGTGCAGTAACCAGAGATTGTGCCACTGCACTCAGCCTGCATGGCATATCTTTTTTTAAGAAAAAAAGAAAAAGAAAAGGAAACCAAAGCCCAGATTATCTAGGTCATCAGGGCCATCTGGTCAGTTGCCAGAGGGCAGAAGTCACTGTCTTGTTCCTAGCACCTGACTTAAGACACAAAGTTTATGAAGTAAGCAAGCGAACAGCCAGAAGTCTCCAGACTGGGGCTCCACACCAGGCCTATGGAGCTAGAGCCCTTTCCCCCAGCTAGAAGGAACGCCCCAATGAACAGAAGAGGCTGACAGCCAGAGTGAAAAACTTTATTATTAACAGGCGACAACAAGAAAGCAAATGAATACCCTTAGAACATGGACAGCATCTCCCCCAGCAGCAGGCAGGGGAAAGGAGGCAGGAGGGGTAGGCCTAGGGTGTTCCCTAGGAAAGGGCCAGGTTCCCTCCATCCAGCTGGAGGCACTGAGACGGCCTCATTCAGGGAAGTCCAGGATGGCAGCTGAGGGCAGCAGGTTGAGCAGCCAAAGCCCAGGCCTAGTGGATAAACAGGGTCCAAAATGTGACCTTTCTAGGCTGATATCACCACGGGGGCGTCATGGGCTGAGGATTCTGCAGATAGGACATCACCACGGCAGAGATGGACAGCCTGAGACAGGAGAGAGGTGTCAGTCCAGGATGGGCAGGCTGGAGTCCCCCCACCCCTTACTCAAGAGTCACTCGTTCTCTAGGCCAAGTCTCACATGAAGCTACTCATCATTTGCTTCGTGTCCTCCGAGCTCCGAGAGTTGGCAAAGCTGATGAAGGAGCAGTAGACAGCGACCCAAGCACACCACTTCAGCTGGGGAAAGGTAGGTGGGTGGGCAGGTCAGTGAAAGGCACAACAATGAGTCCCGAAGCCACCTTTCCAGACACCAGATCTTGCCCACTGATTCCATCTGATGCAGCTGGGACCTTGCCCCCCGGAACTCCTCAGTCCCACCTGCTCATGGCATACTCCAGATACATGGTTTCTAGTCCTACTGCCTGGACTGCGTCTCTCAGGGCCAAGACTCTGACATCCCACATGCTTAAGACCCTGCCCCTTTCCACGAGTCCCCTCCAAGTTGCTTCAAAGCCTGGCCCCACCCGCAGACCAATCTGCCACATCCCCGCCCTGACCCGAATTCTTGACTTCACCAAAGACTGGGGCTTTCTTGGCCCAGCGTCATCCCAGCCCCACTCCCGGCCGATCTCAGGTCCTGCCTCATCAGCAATGACAAGACGCCCGGCTTCATTCCAAACCCGCCCCCGGGCCTCGTTCTCAGGTCTAACTACACCCACAGAAGCTCAATCCCGCCCACCTTAAGCATGAGGCCGCACATGCTGAAGATCATGCCCAGCAGGTTCATGTAGTCCGGCGTCGGGTCGTCCAAGGCCGGGTTACATTCGCTGGGCGGGGGCTTGTACCTGCGACAGGCTCGAGGGTCAGGGGCGCTCAGGTCCTGTCCCCGGGATAGACAGCCGCTTCCCAGGGCCCCGATCCACACCCCCAACCCGAACCCGTGGCCACGACGCTGGCGTCCTCACCTAAGCACTTTGTTCGGCCTCCGTGGGTCCGACATATTGTTAGTAGACATAGCGAGTCGAAGGCCAGGTCACGCCTCTTCCGCTGCAGAAATTGCAGCTTCCGGCGTGCAAGCTGAGGGCGGATTTTAGAGTCACACCCGAGGCCCTCACATTTCCGTTCCTCATGACAGAGGCTTGGACTCCTCCTACCCAGAGATCGGAAATTTAGGAGAATCCAGAAGCCTTCCTTGCAAAGGGGAAATGGGGAAAAGAACCTGAAATCGGGCTTCAATAGTTCCAAGAAGAGCACCCAAATGCCAAAATGATGAACCCGGAAGTGATAAACAGGAAGTAGTTCAGGAAGAACAATAATAAGGTTACACCCAAGCGTGGGTTTCGAAGGCGCGGAATCTTCCATACAGACCGATTTAAGGCGGCGAGGAAGGGGTCCTGGGACTATGGCTTTCCCTGAGCCAAAGCCGCGGCCTCCGGAGCTGCCGCAGAAACGGTTGAAGACGCTGGACTGCGGGCAAGGGGCGGTGCGAGCCGTACGATTTAATGGTGAGCGCCTTAGTCTTCATTCCGGGTCCTCCTCCCGCCTCCTGAGGTCGGCGGCCCAGTAACCCCCGCCTGGTGTTCCCCAGTGGATGGCAATTACTGCCTGACGTGCGGCAGTGACAAGACCCTGAAGCTATGGAACCCGCTTCGGGGGACGCTGCTGCGGACGTACAGCGGCCACGGCTACGAGGTGCTGGATGCGGCCGGGTGAGCCGGGGGCCAGGCTGGGATGGGAGCGCTGAGGCTGGGATCCGAGGTCGATGCTGATCTTCTTCCTCCTTTACTCCAGCTCCTTTGACAACAGCAGTCTCTGCTCCGGCGGCGGGGACAAGGCGGTGGTTCTGTGGGATGTGGCATCAGGACAGGTCGTGCGCAAATTCCGGGGCCATGCAGGGGTGAGTGAAAGCCTGGAGACCCTCATTCGAGCGGAGGGGACCCGTATTAGCGCACAGGTGGTGATGAAGCCACCCCCATTACACCGTAAGGATCCCTTCCCCAGATGACGATCCCCCGCTCCGCATGCCAGGCTAGGCAGTCACCAACCCCTGTCCTTGCTGTTCCCCCAAAACCTTTCACCTCCCCTTCTAACCTTTGCCCTTGCTTTAACCGACACTGGGAACCCTGCCTTTATCCCAGTCCTCCAAAGTCCAGCCTCCTCTGAGTGGCAATAACTTTCTCAGAAGGTGAACACGGTGCAGTTTAATGAAGAGGCCACAGTTATCCTGTCCGGTGAGTCTGGGACCTACGCAGGGGGGTCCAGGATGCTGCCCTTCCCCTCCAAACCTGACCTCACCATCATGCTGGCCTCACAGGCTCTATTGATTCCAGTATCCGCTGTTGGGATTGCCGCTCACGGAGGCCTGAGCCAGTGCAAACGCTGGATGAGGCCAGAGATGGCGTGTCCAGTGTGAAGGTGTCAGACCACGAGGTCCTGACAGGGTGAGTGGAGCCAGGACCTGGTCTCAGCCGAGGTGCTACTGGGAATCATAGCTGCCCCCATGCTCAGATTAAAACCTACTCTCAGCTGGGCACAGTGGCACACAGCTGTAGTCTCAGCTACTTGGGAGGCTGAGGTGGAAGGATCACTTGAGCCCAAGAGTTTGAGGGACCACTGCACTCCATGCTGGGTGAAAGTGAGACTGTCTAAAAAATAAAATAATAATCAAGCCGGGCATGGTGGCTCACACCTATAATCCCAGCACTTTTGGAGGCCGAGGAGGGCAGATCACTTGAGGTCAGGAGTTTGAGACCAGCCTGGCCAACATAGTGAAATCCCGTCTCTACTAAAAATAAAAAAATTAGCCGGGTGTGGTGATGGGAGCCTGTAATCCCAGCTACTTGGGAGGCTGAGGCAGGAGAATCACCTGAACCCGGGAGTTGGAGGTTGCAATGAGCCGAGATTGTGCCACTGCACTCCAGCCTGGGCAACAGAGTGAGACTCCGTCTCAAAAAAAAAAAAAAGATAAAATGAAACGATTTAAAAAGTTAAATAAAAATAGACCGGGTGTGGTGGCTCACGCCTGTAATCCCAGCACTTCGGGAGGCTGAGGCAGGCGGATCCTGAGGTCAGGAGATCGAGACCATTCTGGCTAACACGCTGAAACCCTGTCTCTACTAAAAATTCAAAAAATTAGCTGGGCGTAGTGGCAGGTGCCTGTAGTCCCAGCTACTTGGGATGCTGAGGCAGGAGAATGGCGTGAACCCGGGAGGCAGAGCTTGCTGTGAGCCAAGACTGCACCGCTACACTCCAGCCTGGGCATCAGAGCGAGACTTCGTCTCAAAAATAAATAAACAAAACAAATTTAAAAAAATAATCATAAGGAAATTTTTTTTTTTTTTTTTTTTTTTTTTTTTTTTTTTTTTAAGATAGAGTCTGTGTCGCCAGGCTGGAGTACAGCGACGTGATCTTGGCTCACTGCAACCTCCAGCTCCCGGGTTCAGGCAATTATCCTGCCTCAGCCTCCTGAGTAGCTGGGACTACAGGCATACGCCACCACGCCTGGCTAATTTTTGTATTTTTAGTAGAGACGGGGTTTCACCATGTTGGCCAGGAGGGTCTCCATCTCTTGACCTTGTGATCCGCCTGCCTCGGCCTCCTAAAGTGCTGGAATTACAGGCGTGAGCCACCGCGCCCGGCCGAAATAATATATTTTCTATTCATTAAGTGGAAGTGAAGAGATCATCATAAAGATCTTCACATTGAGAAGGCGGAGGAGAAGGAGGAGGAGGGGTTGGTCTTGGTGTCTCAGGGCTGATAGAGGCAGAAGAAAATCCACATATAAGTGGACTGCTTCAGTTCAAACCCTGTTGTTCATGGATCAACTGTACTTTGAAAAGTGCTCCCTCTGGTGGCTGTGGGGGTGCAGGGAGACCAGAGCAGTCTAGATGATGGTGCTGGGTAGTGGGGAAAGTGGTGGGACTGAGTACTGAGGAGGAGGAGCTGGAGAATACAGAAGGGGGAATTGGGCCAGGTGGGGTGGCTCATGTCTGTAATCCCAGCACTTTGGGAGGCTAAGGTGGGCGGATCACCTGAGGTTGGGAGTTCAACACCAGCCTGACCAACATGGAGAAACCCTGTCTCTACTAAAAATACAAAATTAGCAGGGCATGGTGGTGCATGCCTGTAATCCCCTCTACTCAGGAGGCTGAGGCAGGAGAATCGTTTGAACCTGGGAGGCAGAGGTTGCAGTGAGCCGAGATCAGGCCATTGCACTCCAGCCTGGGCAACAAGAGCAAAACTCTCTCAAAAAAAAAAAAAAAAAGAAAGAAAAGGGAGAATCGGAAGGTCGCCAAGGGTTTGGAAAAGGGGTGTGGGTCTTGGAAACGATGCAGTAAGACCTGACTGGCCCTGGGCCTGAGTCTCAAGGCCAGAGCTTCAGAATTCCACTCCTGTGCACTGGAAGAGCAGGCCCAGCGGGCTGGGAAGGCACAGGGCTGCCTGGAGCCATGGAGCCTAGGCAAGGCTCCCGCTGGATCTACCCTCTCCCGCAGCTCCGTGGATGGCCGCATGAGACGCTATGACCTGAGGATGGGCCAGCTCTTCTCAGACTACGTGGGCAGTGAGTGTGGCCGGAGATGTGAGACAGGCAGGGAAGATGGGGGGCCAGCCAGGGGCACCCCAGCCTCACTCACCTATCCGTCCCTCCTCCAAGGCCCCATCACCTGCACCTGCTTCAGCCGGGATGGGCAGTGCACCCTGGTGTCCAGTCTGGACTCCACATTGCGGCTCCTGGACAAAGACACAGGGGAGCTGCTGGGCGAGTGAGTCCTTGTGGTGGTGGGGATCTCTTCCCTCCTCTCCCACCTCTGGAGAGGACCAAGCCCCCCGATCCTGTCCACCCTTAGGTACAAGGGCCATAAGAACCAGGAGTACAAGCTGGACTGCTGCCTAAGCGAGCGTGACACACATGTGGTCAGCTGCTCTGAGGACGGGAAGGTGTTCTTCTGGGACCTGGTGGAGGTGAGGTGACCCCAGCCTTATTTCATACCTGAAGGCTAGGATCTTCTTTTTTCTTTTTTGAGACAAGTCTTGCTCTGTCGCCCAGGCTAGAGTGCGGTGGCCCGATCTTGGCTCACTATAAACTCCGCCTCCCAAATTCAAGCGATTCTTCTGCCTCAGCCTCTGAGTAGTTGGGATTGTAGGTGCATGCCACTATGCCCAGCTAATTTGTGTATTTTTAGTAGAGACAGGGTTTCACCATGTTGGTCAGGCTGGTCTTGAACTCCTGACCTCATGATCTGCCCACCTCAGCCTTCCAAAGTGCTGGGATTACAGGCCTGAGCCACCACGCCTGGCCCTTTTTCCTTTTTTTGAGATGGAGTCTCATGCTGTTGCCCAGGCTGGAATGTGGTGGCGCCATCTCAGCTTACTGCAACCTCTGCCCCCCAGGGTTCAGGTGATTCTCATGTCTCAGCCTCCCGAGTAGCTGGGATTACAGGCCCCCACCACCACACCTGGCTAATTTTTGTATTTTTAGTACAGACAGGGTTTCACCATGTTGGCCAGGCTGGTCTCAAACTCCTGACCTCAAGTGATCCACCCGCCTCGGCCTCCCAGAGTGCTGAGATTACAGGCCTGAGCCACCGTGCCCAGCTTGGGCTAGATGAGAAGGTGAGGCAGGAAGGGCATTCCAGGCAAAGGGAACAGCATATGTTGTATAGAGGTGTGGCCAGCGCATGCGTCAGTCAGGAAACAAAGGCTTCAGGGTGGCGGCAGCTGCGGCAAGATCCAGGTTAGGCTGGGCCACAGATGCCAGGCCAAGCAACTGGCACTGACCCCTGGGCAAGGGGGAGCTGACGGCCATGTCTAACCCTGGGTGAGACAGGGCTGTAGTCATTCAAGAAACTGGAGCTACATCTGAGCATCCCTGTGCATGTTTTCAAGCCCTGAGCCCTGTCCTTGACATGTCCCAGCCTGGTGGGGAGTTAGGCCAGAAATAGACCATCCTGGTGTAGTGGGGTCAGAACTGGGGGAATCTTGGCCAAGGAGACATCAGCGCTGGGCTTGGCCAGGGGAACTAAGGCCCGTAAGAGGATGGAGGGAACCGGAGGCCCCTGGACTTGGCAGACAAGCTGTTGCTTTAGGAACTAAGATAGCAAGAATGTTCCACCTATTTCTTGTGGGCCCAGTAGAACAGAAGTTGCACTGGAGGGCAGACACATCAAGGGACATTTTCAAGGTGGAAAGAGGAACCATGGCTTGCTTGAGGAACTGTTTGCATTGGTGGTGACCAGGGGAAGTGGGGATCATGGGTGCTGCCAAGTGGACAGGATGGAGCCCAGCTTGTGGCAGGGAACACGCAAGCTGCGAGCAAGGCATGCTCCAAGCATGGTAGTGGCAGAAAATCAGCGGTCTCTGGACACAGTGTAGAAGCAGAGCCAAGAGGAATGACTGATAGAGGAACGTGTGGTACAAGAAAAAGACTCCCGGCCAGGAGCAGTGACTCATACCTGTCATCCCAGCACTTTGGGAGGCCGAGGGGGGTGGATCCATGAGGTCAGGAGATAAAGATCATCCTGGCCAACATGGTGAAACCCCGTCTGTACTAAAAATACAAAAATTAGCTGGGCATGGTTGTGTGTGCCTGTAATCCCAGCTACTCAGGAGGCTGAGGCAGGAGAACCCCTTGAACCAGGGAGTTGGAGGTTGCAGTGAGCCGAGATTGCACCACTGCACTCCAGCCTGTCAACAGAGCGAGACTGTCTCAAAAAAAAAAAAGAAAAAGGCTCCCAAAGCCAGGCGCGGTGGCTCACACCTGTAATCCCAGCACTTTGGGAGGCCAAGGCAGGAGGATCACTTGAGGCCAGGAGTTCCAGACCAGCCTGGTCAACATGGTAAGACCCCATCTCTGTTATTTTAAAAAATGAAAAGTCAATAAAAGAGGCTCCCAAGACATGCAGCCTGAACACCTGGTAGGACAGAGCTACTGTGGGTCTCAGTCTGGGGTAGGTTCATTTTGCAGTGTCCAGGAGGCAATTAGAGGCAGGTGACTGAAGGTCAGGTGAGAGGTGACTGAGAGCTTCAGGCAGGACTGAGATGGGGGGTGCCCAGGGACCTCAGGAACGAGGGGACAGCCCAGCCACAAATAACCACTCCCTACCCCTCGCTCCACAGGGTGCCCTGGCTCTGGCCCTGCCTGTGGGTCATGGCGTGGTGCAGTCGTTGGCCTACCACCCCACAGAGCCCTGCCTGCTGACCGCCATGGGGGGCAGCGTCCAGTGCTGGCGGGAAGAGACCTATGAGGCAGAGGATGGAGCAGGCTGAAGCCAGGGGACCCACCAACAGGACCAAGGACCGAGACACAGATGCGGAAGGACTGCAGAGACCATTTTATTCTAGAGACGTGGCTGACCAAAAAGTAGGGGAGGGGCTGGGTCTGCAAATTAATAAATAGAGGAGGGGGTAAGACCTTGGGACAGCAGCTGCTCAGTCCTCGTTCTTCTCATGCATGAAGGCATCTATCTTCTGGGCAAAGGTTTCAGCCACGAGCAGGGGGAAGACCAGGGAAGCGTCGGCATAGACCTGGGTAGGGGGGAACCTGGGTAAGCCATGGGTCCCACGCCCAAGGTCCCAAAGACCCTGTGCCCCACCCAGTCAGCCCTTACCTTGACGGGCTGTGCATCTACCCGGATCTTGCCCCAGGAGACAGCCTCGTCTGGTCGGGCACCCGAGTCGGAGCCATCAAACTCCTGGGCTGTGTTGATGTAGACAGCATAGTCGGCCCCGTTCCGCTGTGGGGAGAGGAGGGGCACGGTGGGCCCAGCCAGCCAGTCACAGGAGACAGACACAGAGGGAGGACACCATAGCCAAACAGGCTGAGAGGTGTGTCCCAGATGAAGGAAGCCCTTTGCAGGCCCTCGCTCCCAGACAGGGCCCATGTCAATGTCTGGGGTCACTAGAGCTGCCGGGCAACAACAGCCCGTGTTTCCCCAGACCCAGCAGCCAGGTGTCAACAACCTGCCCCATCGGCAAGGCAGGAGCTGCCAGCAACTGTATCCTCAGAAGCCCTCCAAATCCAACCACCTCCTGCCTCCATGGTGCCCATCCTGATCCCTGCATGGTCACCACCGTCCTGGACTGGAGTTCTCACTCACCTGCCACCATCTGTTCACCACATGGCCACCAGGGGGAGCATGGGAACCCGAGTCAAGTCCTCTCCCACCTCCCTCAGGGCAAAGACCAAAGCCGCGCCTCAGCCCACAGGGCCCAGCAGACTGCCTGTGGCACCTCGCTGCATCACCTCCTGGCCCTCACCACTCCACTTCCCCTCACCAGGTTCCCAGCTGTTCCTGGATTACTTCAGGCACCCCAGAGCCTTTGCACTGGCTGTTGCCTCTCCTGAGAACTTTGCAATCCAGAAGCTCAATCCTACCACAGCAGCTGCAACTCCTGGCACGGGAGACAACCACATGGCTCCTGGGAGATGCCTCCCCAAACCCCTGCTCCCAGCTCATACTTCCAGAAGCCTCCTTCCAAAACCCCTTGTTAGACAGAACCCCTTTCTCTTATCCCATCATCTAGTATTCTCCATAGCAATGACTGCCCCGACATGGATGTCACTTGTTTGCTATCTCCCCTACTAGAACATCAGTCCCAGGGGAGCAGGGATCCTGGTTTGTCTAGTTCATGCTGTCTCCTCAGCGCATGGCATAGGCCTAGCACACAGCACGTCTGCACAGTGGGCCGAAGCACCACCCCCACTCACCATGAGGTTGGCATTGGCGATGTGGTGCTTGACCACGCCCCCGCCCAGAATGATCATCCCAGTGCCCTTGGCAAAGATGGCCTGCGTGTTGATGAGCCTCAGGTCTGGGGAAAGAGGGTCTGAGTCAGGCCTTGGACTCAGCCGGCCCTCCTTCCCATCTCCTCTGTGGCCCCAGCGCCTCACCCTCAACGATGTCCAGGACCAGGCCCGGGTTCTTGTAGGAATGGAAGAAGATCATGTCGCCCAGCGAGCCGTCTGTAAGTGCGGGACTAAACACAGGGATGTGGTTCTGCAGAGAACATAACAGGACAGTGGCTGGAGCTCAGAGCCTCGTCCCCATGCCGGCTGCATCACTCTCTGACTGTGGGCGGGGTGCCTAATTTATCTAGGACTGTTTCCTCAATTATAAAATAAGCGTAACAGTAACACCTCTCACAGATGAGGCCTATATGAGAAAACCCACAGAAAATACTTAGGATAGTGCCCGGCACGTAAAGAACCAGCCTATTCTTAGCTTGCTGAGCTGTTTCTTTCTCTTTTTTTTTTTCTGAGATGGAGTTTCACTTGTTGCCCTGGTTGAAGTGCAATAGCACAATCTTGACTCACCGCAACCTCTGCCTCCTGGGTTCCAGTGATTCCCCTGCTTCAGCCTCCGGAGTAGCTAGGATTACAGGCATGTGCCACCACACTCAGCTAATTTTGCTTTTTTTTTTTTTTTTTAGTAGAGATGGGGTTTCACCATGTTGGCCGGGCTGGTCTTGAACTCCTGACTTCAGATGATCCACCACTTTGGCCTCCCAAAGTACTGGGATTACAAGCATGAGCCACTGTGCCCGACCCTCTATCTCTTTTCTAAAGAGCCAGCTTGTGGCCGGGCGCGATGGCTTGCACCTATAATCCCAGCACTTTGGGAGGCCGAGGCGGGTGGATCGCCTGAGGTTGAGAGCTCGAGACCAGCCTGACCAACATGGAGAAACCCCGTCTCTACAAAAAATGCAAAATTAGCCAGGCATGGTGGCACATGCCTGTAATCCCAGCTACTTGGGAACTTGGGAGGTTGAAGCAAGAGAAATGCTTGAACCCAGGAGGTAGAGGTTGCTGTGAGCCAAGATCGCACCATTGAACTCCAGCCTGGCCAACAAGAGTGAAACTCTGTTTAAAAAAAAAAAAAAAAAAGAGCCAGCTTGTACAACATGGTGAGTCCCCATCTCTACAAAAAAAATTGGCCAGGCATGGTGGCAAGCACCTGTAGTCCCAGCTACTCAGCAGGCTGAGGCAGGAGAATCGATTGAGCCCAGAAGTTCAAGACAGCAGTGAGTCATTATTGTGCCATTGCACTCCTGCCTGGGCAACAGAGTGAGACCCTGTCTCGTAAAAAAGAAAGAATAGGTAGGCTGGGTGTGGTGGCTCACATCTGTAATCCCAGTACTTTGGGAGGCCAAGGCGGGCGGATCACTTGAGGTCAGGAGTTCAACACCAGCCTGGCCAACATGGTGAACCCCCATCTGTACAAAAATACAAAAATTAGCTGGGCATGATGGTGGGCGCATGTAATCCCAGCTACTCAGTAGGCTGAGGCGGGAGAATCACTTTAACTTGGGAGGCGGAGGTTGCAGTGAGCTGAAATCATACCATTGCACTCCAGCCTGGGTGACAGAGTAAGACTCTGTCTCAAAAAAAAAAAAAAAAAAAAAGAGGGCTGGGCACAGTGGCTCACGCCTTTAATCCCAGCACTTTGGGAGGCTTGCAGAGAGCCAAGATCGCCACTGCACTCCAGCCTGGGCAACACAGCGAGACTCCGTCTCAAAAAAAAAAAAAAAAGGGTAGGCAGCCTTTTTCTTTTTTTCCAGATTCTGATTATCTAATTAAAGGGAGTGGCTATCTCTTATTTTATAGCCTCTGGGAGTGTGGGACCCAGAGCCAGGCCCCAGGGGAGTCGCTAAGTGCTGCCCCTACTGTTCCAGAGATAGTCTGGGAGGAACATAAGGATGCTGAGGCCCCACTAGTTATCTGTGTGACTAGGGACAAAATTACCTAGCCTGGCCAGGCACAGTGGCTCATGCCTCTAATCCCAGCACTTTGGGAGGCCAAGGTGGGAGGATTGCCTGAGGCCAGGAGTTCAAGACCAGCCTGGGCAACATACGGAGCCCCCCCGCCCCATCTCTACAAAACAATTTTAAAATTAGCTGGTCGGCCGGGCGCGGTGGCTCAAGCCTGTAATCCCAGCACTTTGGGAGGCCGAGACGGGCGGATCACGAGGTCAGGAGATCGAGACCATCCTGGCCGACACGGTGAAACCCCGTCTCTACTAAAAAAATACAGAAAACTAGCCGGGCGAGGTGGCGGGCGCCTGTAGTCCGAGCTACTCGGGAGGCTGAGGCAGGAGAATGGCGTGAACCCGGGAGGCGGAGCTTGCAGTGAGCTGAGATCCGGCCACTGCACTCCAGCCTGGGCGGCAGAGCGAGACTCCGTCTCAAAAAAAAAAAAAAAAAAAAAAAATTAGCTGGTCATGGTGGCATGTGCCTGTGGTCCCAGCTACTCGAGAGGCTGAGGTGGGAGGACTGCTTGGCCCCAGGAGGTTGAGGCTGCAGTGAGCTGTGATCACATCACTGCACTCCAGCCTAGGTGACAGAGCCAGATCCTGTCTCAAAAAAAAAAAAAAAAAAATTTACCATGCCTATCTGTGTTTGAGTCTCCTCATCTAAGCGTGAGGATGCTGAGAATAACAGTGGTGAATCCCCAGGTGGCTGGAAAGATGAAGTAACACATGTCAAAGTCTGGCTACTTTGCCCCCGCTTAGGTCCTCACCTTCTGGGCCCAGTAATACACGGACTCTGGGTTGTTGATCTCCTTGCCCAGCCGGGCGATCATCTTAGAAGGCGTCCACTTTACACCCTAGGAGAGGAGGTGAGCTTCAGGCCATGCCTCCCCTGACTCCCACTGGACTGGCCCCTCCAGGTTGCCCCAGCCCCACCTCTGTGTTCTGCTCCAGCACCATCTGGTCCAGAATGGGCATCAGCCAGTCCTCAAACTTGCAGTAATTGTCATTGGGCACCAGCAGGTTTCCGATCCTGAGGACGGGAAGCATGTGGGCATCAGGCCCCAGGACCCTTGGTCCAGCTCCCCTGCCCAGCACCACTCAGGGTTCTCACCTATTGATTCCGTTCTCCCGGAGCTCCTTCCCCCTGAGGCTAAACTCGCCCAAGTATGTGGGCGCCAGGCACTTGATGAGGTCCTCCTCCACGCCGCCAGCTGTGGTCACCAATACATCCACCTGCAGCCACAGGGCAGTGAAGTTGGCCCAAGAAGGAAGCCCCGGCCCTCATTCTGGGCAGGACTTCTAACCTCATCCTTGTCCAGTGACTCCTACGAGGGAGCTCTGCTACAAAACAAAACTCGATTCTGTTCCTCTGCTTGTAACAGACTCCTATCTCCCCATCTCACTTAAACGATCAATAACTGCATCGCCCATTGACCCAGAGGCCAAGGCCACGGCCCCACCAGGTCCCCACCATGTTGTGCTGCACAAGGTAGCGAATGGTCTCACGGATGCCTGAACTGATGAGGTTGGATGTATATCCCAGGAAAATGGTGCAGCCGGTAAGTGGGCGGCGGCTCTGGGTCAGGTCTGCATGCTGGTCTTCATCCTGTGACAGTGGTTCCAGCTTCTTCTCGATCTGAGAGTAAGAGCCAGGTCGAGTTAAGCACTGGCGTTAAATCCCAGACCCAGGACTCCAGGTGGGGTCCAGAAACAGATTTCACCCCAGGCCCTGCACAGTCAGGGATACAGGACCAGTTCTACAGGAGACCAAGGTACATCTCCTGTGCAAACTCTGCCCCTTCCCAGACCAGATCTCAGGACACGTGTTAAGGATTTGCCCCCACCCATTTTTTTTAGACAGAGTTTCACTCTTGTTGCCCAGGCTAGAGTGCAATGGCGCAATTTTGGCTCACCGCAACCTCCGTCTCTCAGGTTCAAGCAATTCTCCTGCCTCAGCCTCCCAAGTAGCTGAGATTACAGGTATGTCTTTTTAGTAGAGACGGGGTTTCTCCATGTTGGTCAGGCTGGTCTCGAACTCTCGACCTCAGGTGATCCGCCCGCCTCAGCCTCCCCAAATGCTGAGATTACAGGCGTGAGCCACCGTGCCCGGCCTTTTTTTTTTTTTTTTTTTGAGACAGAGTATGGCTCTGTCACCAGACTGGATTGCAGTGGCGCGATCTCGCTGCAACCTTCCGGGTTGAAGCGATTCTCCTGCCTCAGCCTCCGGAGTAGCTGGGACTACAGGCGCGCATCACCATGCCCGGCTAATTTTTTGAATTTTAGTAGAGACAGGGTTTCACCATGTTGGCCAGGCTGGTCTCGAACTCCTGATCTAGTGATCCACCCGCCTCGGCTTCCCAAAATGCTGGGATTACAGGCATAAGCCACCGCGCCCAGCCAGCCCCCACGTTTTTAGGAATCAGAGAGCATCTCCTTTCAGATCCGGTCCCTTCCCCGCTGGGAAAAGCAAATCTAAATTCAATCACCGCCCAGACTTAGGCTCCTCCTCCCAAATCCTCCCTTAACTTGTATAGCCTCAGGCTCCGCCCATTCCAGAAAGCTGTAAATTTACCTGGAACCCGCTCCCACACCGAGAATCAGTCCTTGCCTCCTCGGGCTACCGTACTACCCTGTAACTACTACAGTGCAAAATCCCCTTCCCAGGACAGAAACTCCCGCCCAGAATAGGTCCCGCCTTCCTCCAACTATTGGGCCGCTCAAATAAAAGACACATCCCCTCCACTGGAAGCCCTGCCCCGTACCGCACTGGTTCTGCAAGCCACGCCCCTCCGCGTCCCTAGAAGTCCCGCCCCCGTCCTCACCATGGCATTGACTTGCTGTACAGCGCGCCCGAAGTTGGTGGCCTGGAAGCCGGTGGTGCCGAAGGCTTTCAGCAGCGCGCGGTAATCCACACCGCGGTTGAAGTCGTAGCCCCGAACCTGGGTGCTTTCGGGCGGCAACGTCGAGCTGTGCTTTAGCACGGCGGCCAGCGCCGCCGCTGGCGCCTCCCGTTCCGGGGAACCTTCCATGCGCCTGTAGCCAGCTCTCGAGTCACAGCGGCCCCTAGCCGGGCTTACGGCGGCCCAGAAACGCGTTAATCCCCGACGCGCGCGTCTCGCAGGAGCACAGGAAGTAGGGAATGCGTTTTTGGAAGAAAGACCGGAAGTTGATTTTTCACGTGACCATTTTTAGGCCCTGTAAACCTGGTCGCCGCCATCTTTGCGCATGTGTTCCGTAATACGGAAGCCGCGAGGAGCCTTTAGGTCTTGTCTTTTTCTTTTTTCTTTCTTTCTTCATTTCTTTCTTTTTTTCGTTTCTTTGTTCTTTCTTTCCTTCCTTCCTTCCTTTTCTTTCCTTCCTTTCTTTCCTTTTCCCTCTCTCCCTCCCTCCCTCCCGTCCTCCTTCCTTCCTTCCTTTCTTCTTTCATTCGATACAGGGTTTCACTCTTGTCGCCCAGGCTGGAGTGCAATTGCGCAATCTCAGCTCACTGCAACCTCCACCTTCCGGGTTCAAGCGATTCTCCTTCCTCAGCCTCCCAAGTAGCTGGGACTACAGGCATACACCACCACGCGCGGCTAATTTTGTATTTTTAGTAGAGACAGGGTTTCCCTTTGTTGGTCAGACTGGTCTCGAACTTCCGACCTCAGGTGATCCGCCCGCCTCGGGCCTCCCAAAGTGCTGGGATTACAGGCGTGAGCCACCGCGCCAGGCCTTTACGCCTTTTCATGTGTTCCCGACTTCGCATGAAGATTCTTTTTTATTTGTATTATTTATTTAATTTATTTTTGAGACAGAGTTATACTCTTGTTACGCAGGCTGGAGTGCAGTGTTGCAATCTCGGCTCACGGCAAACCCTGCTCCCCTAGTTCAAGCGATTCTCCTGCCTCAGCCTCCCGAGTTGCTGGGATTATAGGCACCCACCACCACGCCTGGCTAATTTTCGTATTTTCAGTAGAGACGGCATTTCACCATGTTGACAAGGCTGGTTCTGACCTCACGTGATCCGTCCGCCTCGGCCTTCCAAAGTGCTGGGATTACAGGCGTGAGCCACTGCCCCCAGCCAAGATTTTAATGCCGCCTGCTGGAGACCCACCGCTTTGCCGGCGCTCGCCCATTCGTTTCTGTTCTGTCCCCTCGGGAGGAGACGCTGGTTTTGTTGTTGTTACCTTTTTTTTTTTTTTTTTTTTTTGAGACGGAGTCTTGCTCTGTCGCCCAGGCTGGAGTGCAGTGGCCGGATCTCAGCTCACTGCAAGCTCCGCCTCCCGGGTTCACGCCATTCTCCTGCCTCAGCCTCCCAAGTAGCTGAGACTACAGGCGCCCGCCACCTCGCCCGGCTAATTTTTTGTATTTTTTAGTAGAGACGGGGTTTCACCGTGTTAGCCAGGATGGTCTGGATCTCCTGACCTCATGATCCACCCATCTCGGCCTCCCAAAGTGCTGGGATTACAGGCTTGAGCCACCGCGCCCGGTCTGCTGTTGTTTGATAGGGTCTCACTCTGTCGCCAGGCTGGAGTGCTGTGACGCGATCTCGGCCCACTGCAACCTCCGACTCCCGAACTCAGGTCATCTTCCCACCCCAGCATCCCGACAAGCTGGGACTACAGGTGTGTACCACCGTCCCCAGGTAATTTTTTTTATGAGGATCGCTTCTTAAGCGTCACCCATGGACAGGATTTCCATCACCAGGCAGTGTTAGATATAGTTCCAGCCTTCCTCGGCCACTTTTCTCTAATGGGATAGTGAGCCCAGTTCGTGCCCTCACAAGTCTCCAAAGCCTTCACATGCTGCATAACGTTTTGTTCTTCCTTTATAGCTGCAGCTATCACCTCCACCTCCTCTGGGAAGCCTTCCCTGAACTTCCACTGGGTCAGTGGCCTCTTCTGGGACCCAGGGCTGCCTTTCCCACCAGCAAGACTGTGAGACCCTCAATGTCGTCTGCACCTCAAACGCACCCTCCTAACAGTGCATACGGTCAACAGGATTATTCACTCACTGTACAATTCATGCAGTCTATTCTCTATGGTGGACTCTGTGTTAGGCACTAAGGATTTCGTGGTGAACAAGACCAAGATGTGGACTCTTTCCTACTGGAGCTCACAATCTGATTGGGAAGATAGAAAGCTAACAACAATGGTGAGTACAATCAGCTTTTTTTTTTTTTTTTTTTTTTTGAGACGGAGTTTCACTCTTGTTGCCCAGGCTGGAGTGCAATGGCATGATCTCAACTCACTGTAACCTCTGCCTCCCGGTTTTTCAAGTGATTCTCTTGCCTCAGCCTCCCAGGTAGCTGGGATTACAGGCATGCACCATCACGCCCGGCTAATTCTTGTATTTTTAGTAGAGACAGGGTTTCACTATGTTGGTCAGGCTGGTCTCGAACTCCTGACATCAGGTGATCCACCTGCCTCGGCCTCCCAAAGTGCTAGGATTACAGGTGTGAGCCACCGCGCCCAGCGCAATCAGGATTTAAACAGGATGATTTGAGTCTTTAGGTGGAGGAGTTGGGTATTTTAGTTGGAGTGATGGGTGAAGAACGCCAAGGAGGTGAGATTTGAGCCAAAGCCAGAAGGCTGAGAAAATCTCCATATGTGAAGATGCAGGGAGGCCATTCCCTGCACGTGGGTGGACAGAACAGCAAAAGCCCTGAGGCTGGAATGAGCCTACCTTGTTGGAGGAGCCAGACATCCTCCTTGACATCCTCACTTGGATCTCAAAGTTGCCCCCTCAGTTCCCTCTCTACCTATCCCTGGTCTTTCTGCATCTCAGCAAATGGCCCCACCCTTCACTCATCCACTAGACTGAAAAATAGGGATTGGGGCTGGGCACGGTGGCTCACACCTGTAATCCCAGCACTTTGGGAGGCCAAGGCGGGCGGATCACCTGAGGTTAGGAGTTAGAGACCAGCCTGGTCAACATGGCAAAACCCCGTCTCTACTAAAAAATACAAAAATTAGCCAGGTGTGGTAGCACACACCTGTAATCCCAGCTACTCAGGAGGCTGAGGCAGGAGAATCACTTGAACCCAGGAGGTGGAGGTTGCAGCGAGTCGAGATGGTGCCCCTGCACTCTAGTCTGGGCAACAGAGCAAAACTCCATCTCAAAAATAAATAAAAATTTAAAATGAGGAGTGGAGCTTGCTGTCTCCCCTTTTTGCACACCCCACATCCATCCTTCTCAGCATGTCTACCAACCTCTACCCATAAAGTAGGTCCGAAATCCAGGTATTTTCTTTATCCTCATAGCCTACAAGGTGGCTTTGGTCTTCTTCAATCCATCTCCCACCTAACAGCTAAGATCAGAGAGCTTTTTTTTCCTTTTTTTTTTTTTTTTTTGATGCAGGGTCTCACTCTATCATCAGGGCTAGAGTGCAACAGGACAATCACACCTCACCGCAGCTTCAACCTCCTGGCCTCAAGTCATCCTCCCACTTCAGTCTCCCCAGTAGCTGGGACTACAGACACATGCCACAGCTCCTTAACCATAAATCAAACACGTCACGATTAAAACCTCCTAATGGTAGCTTCCCCCTGGGAGTAAAATCCAAGCTTTTCACAGTGGCCTTAAAGGGCACCTCTCAACCTCCCTGCTTCCACCTCCCACCATGTTGGCCCTCCCTCCCTCTCTCCTATCCAGCTACATGGACCTCTTTGCTGTTCGTGGAACCCACCAAGCTCTTTTTTGTCCAAGTAGCCATGTACTTGCTGGTCCCCCTGCCTAGAACACCCCATTTCTCAGTTCCTTCTCCTTTGGGCCTAAGTTAAAATGTCACCTCCTCTGAGAGGCCTGCCCTGACCACTCCTCCCCCCTTTACCTTGATTTTATTCTTCTTTCATATTCTCTTTCAGATGTATGCTCTTTCACTGAGTACATTTTCTGCTGTCCATCCCTGCCTGACTAGAAAGGCAGCTCCATGAGGGCAGGGTTTTGTCTTGTTTCATTGCTCATTTTGGTTTTTTGCACAGTGCTGGGCACATATTAGAATCTCAGGTGGGGCAAGGCTCAGTGGCTTATGCCTATAATTCCTTTGGAAGGCCAAGGATCGTTTGAGGTCAGGAGTTCAAGACCAGCCTGGGCAACATAGTAAGAACCATCTCTACAAAAAGTTAAAAACATAAATTAGCAGGGCATGGTGGCTCACGCCTATAATTCTAGCTAATCAGGAGGCTGAGGTGAGAGGATCACCTGAGCCCAGGAGTTTGAAGTTACAGTGAGCTATGATTGTACCATTGCACTCCAGCCTGGACAGAGCGAGAACCTGGGCTTTACAAAAAAAGGCCAGGCATGATGGCTCACACCTGTAATCCCAGCACTTTGGGAGGCCAAAGCAGGTGGATCACCTGAGGTCGGGAGTTCAAGACCAGCCTGACCAACATGGTGAAACCCCGTCTCTACTAAAACTGCTAAAAATTAGCTGAGCATGGTGGCACATGCCTGTAATCCCAGCTACTCGAAAGGCTGAGGCAGGAGAATCACTTGAACCCAGAAGGTGGAGGGTGCAGTGAGCTGAAATCGCGCCATTGTACTCTAGCCAGGGCAACGAGCGAAACACCATCTCAAAAAAAAAAAAAAAAAAAAAAATTAGCCGGGTGTGGTGGCTGGCATACGCCTGTAATCCCAGCTACTCAGGAGGCTGAGGCAGGAGAATCACTTGAGCCCGGGAGATGGAGGTTGAAAGTGAGCTGAGATCGCACCACTGCACTCCAGCCTGGGTAACAGAGCAAGACTCTCAAAAAAAAAAAAAAGAAAAAAAGGACGGACGCGGTGGCTCAAGCCTGTAATCCCAGCACTTTGGGAGGCCGAGACGGGCGGATCACGAGGCCAGGAGATCGAGACCATCCTGGCTAACACAGTGAAACCCCGTCTTTACTAAAAAAATACAAAAAACTAGCCGGGCGAGGTGGCGGGCGCCTGTAGTCCCAGCTACTCGGGAGGCTGAGGCAGAATGACGTAAACCCGGGAGGCGGAGCTTGCAGTGAGCTGAGATCCGGCCACTGTACTCCAGCCCAGGCGACAGAGTGAGACTCCGTCTCTTTTTTTTTTTTTTTTTTTTTTGAGACGGAGTCTCGCTCTGTCGCCCAGGCTGGAGTGCAGTGGCGCTATCTCGGCTCACTGCAAGCTCCGCCTCCCGGGTTTACGCCATTCTCCTGCCTCAGCCTCCCGAGTAGCTGGGACTACAGGCGCCCGCCACCTCGCCCGGCTAATTTTTTTGTATTTTTAGTAGAGACGGGGTTTCATTGTGTTAGCCGGGATGGTCTCGATCTCCTGACCTCGTGATCCGCCCGTCTCGGCCTCCCAAAGTGCTGGGATTACAGGCTTGAGCCACCGCGCCCGGCCGTAGAGACTCCGTCTCAAAAAAAAAAAAAAAAAAAAAAAAAAGAGAATGAAGGTATTGGAGATTTGGGCCTGAGCAGTGGTGAGAGCAGGAGAGGCAAGGCTGCATGTCGGAGATGGCAGAGTCTGACAAAGCAGATGTGTTGGGAACAGTTAGCAGGAGATCCAGCAGGTCAAGGGGAGGCCAGGGCCTCCTCGCTCCCCCAGCCAAGGCACACAGCCCACAGGGACCCAGGTGACACATGACACCAGGGCAGCCACAGGCCCTCCTGGGACAGGGACCCCCTCAGCCGAGGCAGCTGCTGCTGCTGCAGCTGGTGACATTTCACTCCATGAGAGTCCTGGCTTCAAAGTCTCTGCAGGGGTAGCAGAAGGAGAAAAGAGGTTTGGAGAGGACAGGCCGGATTGGGGAGGGAGCCAGAGCCGGGTGGCCGCCAGAGGACCAGGCAGCCAGAGGTGGCTTAGCCGAGGTGCGTGGGCCTCACAGGTCCAGGAGCAGCCACCCTCATCCTGCAGTCCCCAAGGAACATAGGACGAGGTGCGGGAACCCTCGGGCAGCCCTAGGCTCCCCCTAGGGGACTGAGGTTGGGCCTGCTGCCCACAGCCCTGCCCACTTTCCCCAGATGTCCAGCAAGGTGACCATCAGTGGTGACATTGGGCAGGCCTGCCAGGCAGTGGAGCAGCTCCGGATAAAGGTGGGCATCGACCGAGTGAAGGTGAGGGTCGGGGCCAGTGCAGAGTGGGAAGAGGTGGAAACACATGGGCCAGGGGACAGGTACATGCCCGTGTCTGATCTGACTGACCCAGTTGGTCTGCAGGTGTCCAAGGTGGCCGCCGATCTGCTGCAGTTCTGCACAGAGCAGGCCAAGAGCAACCCCTTCCTTGTAGGCATCCCAGCCGCCACGAACCCCTTCAAGGAGAAGAAGCCCTGGGCCATCCTATGAACCCAGGACAATGCCACCCTGTGGCCTGGGCAAACCAGGGGACCTCAATAAACATGAAGTGAATAATTCTCAGGGCATGGCTGAGCCCGGCTGAGATGGGAGACCAGAGGGACTTTGGGCTTGCAAGGGCCAGGTACACACCTGGCCCAGCCTCCCTCCCCGGCCTGACCCCAGGGTCACAGCCACAGCAGCACACACAGACCCTAGAGCCCCAGACGGAGAACACGCCATCCCCCTTGCCGTCCCCAGCACTCATGGGATAGCCTGAGCAGTTACCCTTTCAAATGGCCAGGATTTGAGTCATAATCTACACACCACACACATCACACATCACACACACACAAGTGACATCATAGACCCAGGTGACCATGATCCCCAGGAATCTCCCTCTTCAAATAAACACACAGCAACAGCTGACACGCACCCCCCAGCCCAGACTTGCTATCTCTCCCAGTCACTCCCACGAAGGCCCGCAGTCCCCCAACCCCAAGCAGGCGCAGGCAGAGCCCCAGCAGGCTAACCACACTCACACTTCAGGCCCAAGCACCAACATGTCAGGTTTATTTCTCCTTTGCTCTCACCTGAGAGCAGGGCATCCAAATCATAACAAAACCAGGGCCCAAGAGCGGGGCGCGGCCCCCTGGGTGGGCCTGAACCCCAACTTCACCCTTCCCCCAGGCATAGGGCCCAGGCCAGGACCCTCACCCGAACGTGGCCAGGACTCCTTGTGCCCTAGGCCTGCGGGGCGGGGGCGGAGGCAGCACCAACATTGGGGATGGTCCCCTAAGAACAGAGGAGGAAGCCCAGCCTCCGGTAGGCAGTATCCACATCCACATCCACCTGCTCAGGCCGGCAGCCTCCAGACCTCTAGCGACACGTCCCCAGAGCCGGCCACCACGAGGTTGCCCTCAGCACAGACCTGGGACCGGGGAAGGACATGAGGAGTCAGGGACGATGGCGCTCTGGCCAGCTGGGCAGGGCACATGGGGCAGGACCTTACCCTATTGAGCGTACTGTCGTACTTTCGGGTGCAGATGGTCCTTGGTGGGTCTGTGGGCACGTGCACCTGGTGAGGGGCAATGGGCCAAGGTCAAGAGGTATGCCCCTGGCTGATGGGAGGTGGGGGAGGGGCAGGGACTGGGCAGGAGCCTCACCCGGATAGACCTGTCAGTGGATGTGGTGTACAAGGCTCCCACTGAGTACTGGATCCCAGTGATGGGAAAGCTGTGGCCCACGTCAAAGGACTGCGGGAAGGGGATCAGGAAACACTCAGGCGAGGCTCTCCCAAGGCCCACCCTCCCCCACACCACCAGGGGCTCAGGGGTAGGAAGGAGGCCCAGGGGGAGGAACAGGCAGGGGCAGGAGCTCCAGCAGACCCGGATAAGCTGTAAGCAGCCGTTGCGGTTGACGAAGACGTGCAGCAGGCCGTGGTTGTCACCAGCCCAGAGCTGGGGTTCCTGGTAGGACATGCAGAGCAGGTAAGAGTCCAGCTATGAGAGGGACAAGGGACAGGACAGCTCAGGCCATGCTGGGCCTGCGACAGTCCCCATCTCTCCAGGCCCCTGGGGAGGGCCCACCTGCAGACGCTGCAGGACTCTGTTGGCTCGGCGGTCAACCACTACCAGGGTGCGGTCCTCGCTGCCTGAGATGATGTGCTGGTCATCCGCCATCAGGGCCAGCACGGGTCTGGAGTGTAGTTGCTGGCACTTCAACAGGGCTGGGCTGGCTTCATGGGTGATGGGCCGGGGAGGAGGGATATCAGAGCCCCTTGAAGGCCCCCTCTCCCAGCCCATGGGAGCATCCCGTGTCTCCATCCTGTCCGGCAAAACCCTCGATCTGCTCATTCCCCTACCCCACAGAGTGACCCCTCTCTCCTCTCCCACCTCAGCTAAACCCAGGCCTCCACAGGAGCCCCAGGCTTCTGCCCATCCCGGTCCCCATCCCATATCCCTCCTCCGATCCCATCTATTGTTCTTAGCACAGAGCTGACCAAGGGGGTCTCAGTTTTGCATCCACCCTCAGGTTGCCATGAAACATGCCTCTATCCCGCAGCCCTGCTCCAGCTCTGCCTGGACAAGGTACACTGGCCCTTCAATTAACGAAGAATGAATAAATAGGCCGGGCACAGTGGGTCACACCTGTAATCTCGGAACTTTGGGAGGCTGATACGGGCAGATCACCTGAGCTCAGGAGTTCAAGATCAGCCTGGGAAACGTGGCAAGACCCCGTCTCTATTTGAAAAAAAAAGAAAAATGGCCAGGCGCAGTGGCTCACGCCTGTAATCCCTGTACTTTGGGAAGCCAAGGTGGGTGGATCACCTGAGGTCAGGAGTTCATGACCAGCCTGGCCAACATGGTGAAACCTCGTCTCTACTAAAATTTCAAAAATTAGCCAGGCATGGTGGCAGTCTCCTGTAATCCCAGCTACTCGGGAGGCTGAGGAAGGAGAGTCGCTTGAACCCAGGAGGTGGAGGTTGCGGTGAGCTGAGATCGCGCCACTGCACTCCAGCCTGGGTAACAGTGAGACTCCATCTCAAAAAAAAAAAAAAGAAAAGAAAAAAAAAAATGAATGGATAAATAACAGAAAATACTTATGTTCCAGGCAGTGTTCCTTCTAGGTGCTTATGTAAATGAATTTATTTATATATTTTTAATTACTTTTCATTTAGATATGGGGGTCTCACTATGTTGCCCAGGTTGAACTCAAATTCCTAGGCTGAAGCAATCCTCCTGCCTCAGCCTGCGGAGTCGCTGGGACTATAGGTGGGCACCACCACACCCAGCATAAAAAAATGTACTTAATCTACCACTGTTACTATTATCATCTTCCCCCATTAACCCATGGGGCTGGCGTGGTATTATTATCTGGATTTCACAGATGGGGAAACCGAGCTTCAAGCTTGTCTGGGGGTCACACAGGTAGGAAGTGGGACAGCCAGGATTCTAACCGGCCCCCAGGGCTGCCCAAACTTCATCTGCACCCGCTGCCCAAGTTGCCTATATTGTACCAGCACAGCACGGCCACTCCGAGTGGTGAGTATGTGGTTATGTGACTATGACCCCAGCCAGGCTGTGAAGCCCCATTGTCTCCTTCCCCAACATGACATCTCCCAACCTGGGCCCCAGGATTCTTGGCCCACCTCTGGGGTCATAGATGGCCACCTTCTTGTCATAGGTGCCAGTCACCAGGACGTCAGACAGGTAGGAGAGGCACAGCACGGCTGAGCTGGTCCTGGGGACACACAGACCACAGGGCTTTGGCTGTGGCCCGGCAGGGTCCTATCCCCCCAGATCCCCTGCCCAGACCCCCTCACACTTTATCTCGCCGAACTGCTGCCCATCTGCTGCCAGGTCCCAGAGCTTCACTGTGCTGTCCCAGGAGCCAGAGCACACGCGGTGGTCCTGCGCTGCCAGTGACCACACCCAGCCCTGTGGGATGGGAGCAGCAGTCACACACCTGCCACAGCCCATGGGGGGTCCCAGACTGGGATTGTTGTGTTTTTGCAGGTAAGGCTCAGAGAGGTCAAGAGACTCACCCAAAGCCACACAGCTCTTCCTCCCCAATGCCCACTGTGATAGATGCTGCAGTAAGTACAATACCCAACTTTGGCTCCAGGTGATCATCCCCATTGCACAGACGACAAAATCAAGGGTCAGAGGAAGGAACCCAGAGCAAGAACCCAGAGCAAGTTCCAGTTGATTACAGATTAAAGTTTGTGTCCATAGGTCAGCCTGACTTCACACCCCACCCAGAAACATTTTTTTTTTTGGGAGGGACGGAATTTCACTCTTGTCATCCAGGCTGGAGTGCAGTGGCTTGATCTTGGCTCACTGCAACCTCCGCCTTCCGGGTTTAAGTGATTCTCCCGCCTTAGCCTCCCTAGTAGCTGGGATTACATGCTTGTGCCACCACGCCCGGCTAATTTTTGTATTATTAGTAGAGTCGGGGTTTCACCATGTTGGCCAGGCTGGTCTCAAACTCCCAACCTCAGGTGATCCACCCGCCTCAGCCTCCCAAAGTGCTGGGATTACAGGTGTGAGCCACTGTGCCTGGCACAGAAACACTTTTTTTTTTTTTTTTGAGATGATGTCTTGCTCTGTCACCCAGGCACGAATGCAGTGGTGCGATCATGGCTCACTGCAGCCTCCACCTCCCAGGCTCAAGTGATCCTTGTACCACAGCTTCCCAAAGAGCTGGAACTACAGGTGCATGCCACTATGCTCTGCTAATTTTTTTTTTTTTTTTTTTTTTTGAGACAGAGTCTTGCTCTGTCTCCCAGGCTGGAGTGCAGTGACGTGATCCTGGCTCACAGCAAGCTCTGCCTCCCAGGGTCACGCCGTTCTCCTGCCTCAGCCTCCTGAGTAGCTGGGACTACAGGTGCCGGCCACCACACCCGGATAATTTTTTGGTATTTTTTGTAGAGTCAGAGTCTCCCATGTTGCCCAGGCTGGTCTCAAACTCCTGGGTTCAAGCAGTCCTCCTGCCTCAGCCTCCCGAAGTGTTAGGATTACAGGCCTGAGCAACTAACTGCACCCTGGCCCAATAACATTTCTAAGTCAAGTTTTGCAGAGACTCAGCACCAGTGGTGGTTTGAAGCCCCATGACAAGTGATTAAGAGTATGGCCTCTACTTTGTGACCTGGCAAACCGTATCACCTCCCTCAGTTCATTCATCAGCAAATTGGGCAGAAAACATCCCTTGCCTCAGGAGCTAATACGCACAGGGTGGTGGATGCTGACTTACTGCCCACCAGTCCCACAGAGGAGGGCACTATCATGTATCTCAGTTTACAAATGGGGAAACTGGGCCCCAGAGAGGTTGAGTTTCTCACTCAAGGTCACACAGCCAGGAAGCAGCACAGTGTGAATTTGAACCCAGCAACCTGGCCCCAAGCCCGAGCTCTCAGCCACCGGCCTGACCACCTTAGCGACTGGTAGAGATGCTCCTCCACAGTCACTTCTCACGAGATGACAGTCATGCTCAGAGTCGGCTGATCTCTAAGGGCAGTCTCATAACTGCTCTGCACTGGGCCTCTCAAGGTGTACCTGACATCTATTGAGCACCTACTGTGTGTCAGAGCCTGAGCTTGGCCGGGCACCGTGGCTCATGCCTGTAATCCTAGCACTTTGGGAGGCTAAGGCAGGCAGATAACTTGAGGCCAGGAGTTTGAGACCAGCCTGGCCAACATGGCGAAACCTTGTGTCTACTAAAGATTAAAAAAAATATATATATATACACACACATATATATATATATACACACACATACAAAAAATTAGCTGGGCATGGTGGCACATGCCTATAATTCCAGCTGCTCAGGAGGCGAGGTTGCAGTAAGCTGAGATTGTGCCACTGCACTACAGCCTGAGCAACAGAGTGAGATTCCATTAAAAAAAATTAGCTGGGCATGGTGGCAGGCACCTGTAATCCCAGCTACTTGGGAGGCTGAGGCAGGAGAATCACTTGAACCCCGGAGGCAGAGGTTACAGTGGGCCGAGATCATGCCATTGCACTCCATCTTGGGTGACAGAGCGAGATTCTCTCAAAAACTATATAAATAAAGGCCGGGTGGCTCATGCCTGTAATCCCAGCACTTTGGGAGGCTGAGGCAGGCAGATCACGAGGTCTGGAGATGGAGAACATCCTGGCCAACATGGTGAAACCCCGTCTCTACTAAAAATACAAACATTAGCTGGGCATGATGGCGGGGCACCTGTAGTCCCAGCTACTCAGGAGGCTGAGGCAAGAGAATTGCTTGAACCTGGGAGGCGGAGGTTTCAGTGAGCCAAGATCGCACCACCACACTCCAGCCTAGCAACAAAGTGAGACTCCATCTCAAAAAAAAAAAAAAAAATTAGCCAGGTGTGGTGGCATGCACCTGTAGTCTCAGCTACTTGGGAGGCTGAGGCAGGAGAATCGCTTGAACCCGGGAGGCAGAGGTTGCAGTGAGCTGAGATCATACCACTGCACTCCAGCCTGGGTGACAAAGCAGGACTCCATCTCAAAAAAAAAAAAAAAAAAAGACTGAGCTTAATGTATGTCCACATTAATGCATAATGCATCTCCTTCATCCTCATGCTAATCACCCACTGGACAGAAGTAGAAACTGAGGCACGGAGAAGACACAGATCTCACCCAAAGTCACACCAAGGATAGAAAAGTCAGATTCAAATCTGTGTGATCCTGTACCAAAACCTGGGGCCTTAACCAAGATACCGTACTCAGGCCTCACACCTCCTATCCCCACCTGACCCCTCACCTCGTGGGTACTATTCCGCTTAGTACCCAAGGTCTTGACCAGAACCTGGCTGGGCTCCGTCCCCAGCTGCCGCAGGTCCCACAAGTTGACAGTGCGATCTCGGGAGCCCGACAGACAGAGTGACCCACCCTGGAAAGGGAGCAAGGTGATGTTGTCAGGGCCACCCTGGCCCACCCCTGCCTGGCCCCCCACAGACCCCGTCTCACCTGGAGCAGCAGCACTGAGTCAACGGCAGCCAGGTGCCCATCGGCCAAGCAGAAGTATTCGGCCCGGCGCCCATCCTCTGCCCAGCGGGACAGGTGCTCCTCCAGCGCAATGCAGGCTGCCGGCCAGTCAAAGTTCTTCTCTGTGGGTTACCACGAGTAGGGTGCCCGGTGGGCAGGGACCCTAGCACCCACGCCAGCTGGCCAAGCCCAACCCTGGCTTCCAGGCAACCCACCCTACACCAGACTTGGACAGAACCCCATGGAGATCCCTACTCCCGCCCCAAGCCAACCCAGGCTCAGGTCTTGGGGCCAACTGCCTGCCCATTTCCCAGGCAGGTCTAGGACTACTACTCACTCCAATTTCCAGAAATTGGGAACTGGGGTCTCAGAACTACCTCTCCAGGCCCCATCCCCCAACCCAAACTCAGGGGACAGCGGTCTCAGGATGTTGAGGTCTGACCTCAGGCTCAGCATAGAAGCTGGGGCCTCATGACTAACCCTTCCTGCCTCAGCCATCTGAACCGGACCAAGGGGGCTGTTCCTCAAAGAGTATCTGGAAACTAGGGAGCCTTGTCAATATGCAGAATGCAAACCCCAGATGCAGATTCAGTGGTATGGACAGGGTCCAAGCATCTATGTTTATTAAGCTGTTTGGGAGAGTCTGACCTAGGGGGTTGAATGGCAACACCTTGAGAATCACTGATCCCGGAGTGATCCTGATTCCTCTCTAAGGTTGAGTGTTTGATTACCTTGACCTGGAAGCAGAATCAAAGCTTCCAGGTTAAGGATATCAAACACCCAAGCTGTAATACATCTTGGCTTAAGGGCCTGAATTTCCAGCTGTATCAGGATCAACAATATCGATTCAAAGGTCACAAGCTGTTCTCCCTCAGGAACCAATCAACTCAGGGCCAAGAGCCACTGTCTCACCCCTAACTGGGTCAAGGCTCTAGGGCTCAGAAGTTTTGACATCAACAGGTGCTGTCTCAGCTTGTAAGCTGGACTCAGAACCTGAGGATCCTTAGGCTCACTTTGAGCCCTAGCATAAACTCCAGAGCCTAAGGCTTCAAGTCCCTGTGTTAATCCCCAGTCAGGAGTCAGGGGCTTAGTACCACAAGACCCCAAGCCTGAGGATATTTGGATCCTGAGTCGTCCAGGGACCACAGTCTCAGGAAGCCAAGTGCCTGACTGCCTCGTGGTCCACCCAGAGGTCCTCAGGGGCTTCGGCACCACCAGTAACTACCTCAGCCTCCAGCCTGAGCCAGGACAGCCACGAAGCCTGCTCCAGAGGCTGTGTCCAGAACACCCCATGCACCTCTTCCCCGCCCCAAGCCTGACCTGGGAGCCCCCAGTCCCTGGGTGCGCGCACCTTCCACCACTGGGTAGGGCGCGCGTACGCGGCGTAGCGCGCGTAGCCTCCAGGTGACACGGTCATACACGAGATCGCGCAGCGCGTGGCACACGCGCGACAGGACGTGGAGCACGAGGCGGGCGTCCAGGTAGGAGCAGATCTCGAGCAGCAGCTCCGGGGGAAGGCTCAGAAGGCCTGGCTCACTTACGGCCGAAACCTTGGACGCGGCCCGAGGCTCCGAAGCGCTCGGGGACGCGGCGGGCGTGGATAGCTGCGAGGGACGCGGGAACGCCAGCCCGGATTTTGGCGGACTGAGAACGCGGGCCACGTAGGCCTCGGCCTGCGCGTCTGGGTCTGTCTCTGACTCTGGGTCCGAGTCATCGTCCCAGGAGCGGGAATCATGGCACTGCCCTAGGGGAAGCTCCATGGCGACCGGGTGGGCGCTGCCGGTCTCGCGTCTTGTCTCCTAGGCAGCGCGAGGGCACTTCCGGCGCTGTCTGATGACGTTTCTGCGCCCACCGGAAGCGAGCGAGCGAAGTGAGACACTGGCTTAGTACAGAACACCGGCGGCTTGCAGGATCTTCTGCAACTGCGTTGGCCGTAGGCTGGAAAATACAGGTTCCTGTTTCTGCGCTTTTTTTTTTTTTTTTTTTTTTTTTTTGAGACGGAGTCTTTGCTCTGTCACCCAGGCTGGAGTGCAGTGGCGCGATCTAGGCTCACTACAAGCTCCGCCTCCTGGGTTCACGCCATTCTGCCTCAGCCTCCCGAGTAGCTGGGACTACAGGCGCCCGCTACCACGCCCGGCTAATTTTTTTGTATTTTTAGTAGAGACGGAGTTTCACCGTGTTAGCCAGGATGGTCTTGATCTCCTGACCTTGTGATCCGCCCGTCTCGGCCTCCCAAAGTGCTGGGATTACAGGCTTGAGCCACCGCGCCCGGCCGTTTCTGCGCTTTTTAAACTAGCATGTCTTGTCGTGCCGATACGGAGAGCCAGCCAACACTAGCTAAAAACGAAACTCAAGCCAGGCGGGGTGGCGCGCGCCTGTAGTTCCAGCTACTCAGGAAGGTGAGGGGCTAGGATCCCTTGAGTCCCAGGAGACTGCAGTGAGCCATGATTGCGCCACTGTACTCCAGGCTGCGCAACATAGTGAGACACTGTCTCTTTAAATGAGACATAAATACTGCTCTGTAAAAAATAAACACTGCTTTATCGAAGGCATCTGTTATATGTGACACTGAGCTCAGAAACCCAAAGGCCCCTTTCCAAGTTTAAGGAGTAGCGATTGGAACTCTTGCCTCTTTTCCCACAGCCAGAAATATGCAGTTACACTGCAGAGGCCTCAGTGAAATTACTTTTTTTTTTTTCTTCAGAACTACCTCTCCGGACCCCATTCCCCAACTCAACCTTGGAGGACAGCAGTGCAGTCCTCCAAGTGGAGTGCTTGGCTCATTGCAACCTCCGCCTCCTGGGCGCAAGTGATCCTCTGCCTCGGCCCCCCAAGTAGCTGGGTCTACAGGAGCGCACCACCACACCCGGCTAATCTTTGTATACTTTTGTAAAGACAGGGTTTCACTACGTTGTCCAGGCTGGTCTCGAACTCCAGAGCTCAAGTCATCCGCCCCCTACTCGGTCTCCCAAAGTACCAGGATTACAGGCGTGAAGGACTGCGCCTAGTGGAAAGTTACCTTTTTCTTTTTTTGAGATGGAGTCTCACTCTGTCGCCCAGGCTGGAGTGCAGTGGCGCGATCTTGGCTCACGCAACCTCAGCCTCCCGGGTTCAAGCGATTCTCCTGCCCCTCAGCCTGCCGAGTAGCTGGGACTACAGGCGTGTGCCACAACGTGGAACTAATCTTTACGCTTTTTTTTTTCTTCTTCGTTTTTGTGAAGAACGCAGTATCGCTATATTGCCCAGGCAGGTCTCGAACTCCTGGGTTCAAGCTGTCCTCCCACCTCTGCCTCCCTGAGAGCTGGGATTACAGGCGTGAGCCACCGCACCCGGCCGAACTAATTTTTGTATTTTTAGCAGGGACAGGTTTCACCGTATTAGCCAGGATGGTCTCAATCTCCTGACCTCGTGATCCGCCCACCTCGGTCTCGCAAAGTGCTGAGATTACAGGCGTGAGCCACTGCGCCCGGCAGAAAGTTACTTTCAACAGTAACATCACTTTTTTTTTTTTTGAGACAAAGCCTCACACTGTCGCTGTGGCTGGTGTGCAGTGGAACGATCTCGGCTGGCTGCAACCCCGCCTCCCGGGTTCAAGCGATTCTCCTGCCTCAGCCTCCCAAGTACCTGGGATTACAGGTGCCCGCGGGGTTTCACCATGTTGGCCAGGCTGGTCTCCAACTCCTGACCTCGTGATCCGCCCGCCTTGGCCTCCTGAAGTGCTGGGATTACAGTCGTGAGCCACCGTGCCCAGCCTAACATCACACTTGTTAAAACAACTGACCACACTTTTTAAAACAGCATGTTGGCTGGGCGCGGTGGCTCATGACTGTAATCCCACCATTTCGAGAGGCCAAGGTGGGTGAATCACCTGAGGTCAGGAGGTCAAGACCATCCTGGCCAACATGGTGAAACCCCATCTCTACTAAAATTACAAAGAATTGGCCGGGCGTGGTGGCAGGCACCTGTAATCTCAGCTGCTCAAGGTCAGGCAGCTAACCAATCCACATAGATCATCTGAGCAGTCCTTGCTGTTTCCTCTACTTGACACTCTTCTCTACGTGGCTCTGTTCAAACATCATCTGTGTGGCCTTTCCAGGTCACCCTACATAAGATTTTAACCGTTTCCCCCATCATTCTCTGCCTTTCTGTTTTTCTCTATAGGACTTAGCACAGTTCCACTTCTTTTTATTTTTTTTTTTGAGACGGAGTCTCCCTCTGTTGCCCAGGCTGAAGTGCAGTGGTGAGATCTCCGCTCACTGCAAGCTCCGCCTCCCGGGTTCACGCCATTCTCCTGCCTCAGCCTCCGGAATAGCTGGGACTACAGGCACCCACCATCACGCCCGGCTAATTTTTTTGTATTTTTTAGTAGAGACGGAGTTTCACTGTGTTACCCAGGATGGTCTCGATCTCCTGACCTCGTGATCTGCCCGCCTCTGCCTCCCAAAGTGCTGGGATTACAGGTGTACGCCACCGCGTCCGGCCAGTTCCACTTTTTATAGTCTGTCCTCTCACTAGAATGCCGGCCTTATTTGTTGAATATTGGATGTGTGTATTTTTTAATTTTCTCACGTTGATCTTCGGGCCACAACAAGGTTGCAGTAAGATTTTATTCTGGCTGGGGGTGGTGGCCCACATCTGTAATCCCAGCACTTTGGGAGGCTAAAGCAGGTGGGTAGCTTGAGCCCAGGAGTTCAAGACCAGCCTTCGCAACATAGCGAAAACCACCTCTACAAAAAATACAAAGATTAGCCAGCATGGTGGCATGCGCCTGTGGTCCCAGCTACTTGGGTGGCTGAGGTGGGAGGATTGCTTGAGCCACTGCACTCCAGCCTGGGTGACAGAGCAAGACCCGGTCTCAAAAAAATATATTTTATTCTGAAGATTGTGGTTTCCCCCCCCCCACAGCTGGAACTACTTCTCATTTTCCTGAGTAATTGTAACTAATATTAATAAATTTCCCGGCCGGGCGCGGTGGCTCAAGCCTGTAATCCCAGCACTTTGGGAGGCCGAGACGGGCGGATCACGAGGTCAGGAGATCGAGACCATCCTGGCTAACACAGTGAAACTCCGTCTCTACTAAAAATACAAAAACTTAGCCGGGCGAGGTGGCGGGCGCCTGTAGTCCCAGCTACTCGGGAGGCTGAGGCAGGAGAATGGCGTGAACCCGGGAGGCGGAGCTTGCAGTGAGCTGAGATCCGGCCACTGCACTCCAGCCTGGGTGACAGAGCGAGACTCCGTCTCAAAAATAAATAAATAAATAAATAAATAAATAAATATCCCTCAGGCCTGGGGCTGGGCTGAGCCTTCCACGAAAACCTTGACCCAGGGTTAGCTGATGATAAGAGTGCGGCAAGGCCTCAGCCCTTACCACTCCGTTTAGAGTACAGCAGAGGGGCGTCTTGAACCTGGGCTGTGATACTAATGGCTCACCCTTAGTGAGTTGAAGTCCCAGAGAATGAGCTGCACATTTCATATATGTTATGAATTTAATCTTCCATCTTTCACATTCATCTATCTTCCCACTCTCAAGTATCCCGGGTGCCCCCCACATTTCTTTACTACCAAAGCCAAGGACACACGAAGCCACAGACTAAGGAGTTCACAAGAAACTGATCTTTACTCAACAAAGTTCTACACAAGTTGAATATCACGCCACCTCGGCGCCAATCTCCAGCACAGCACAGTAACAAATGGACAGACCCGGGAGCCCGCAGGGGGAAGAGGGTGAAGAGGGAAAGAGGGACTGTGGCTCAAGGCCAGTCTGGGTCCACAGCCCTGGTTAGGGGAGAAGGTTGAGAAGCTGAAACTTCATTGTGCAAAAAATAACCAAAAATAAATTAAAAAATTAAATAGTTTTTTTAAAAAAAAAAAAAAAAAAAAAAGGAAAACGAGAAGAACCAGGCTCCCCTTCCCTGAAGGTGTTTGTATCCCCGCATCTTGAGTAGTGAGGGGTTACCAATCCCATCAGACAGCCAATCCATCCACACACCCCAAGACCCAGCAGAGGATGCTCCAAAGAACTGGAATTACCAGAAAATTAAAGGTATTTTTAAAACTTTTTTTTTTTTTTTAAACAAATGGCTTCCAGAGACCTGCTCAAGTTTCATGGGGTGGGCGGGCAGGGACACCCAGCTAATTTATGGAATGTGTACTGAGTGCCCCTTGGAATAGAGGCGGGGCCTGACCCTGCCTCTGGAAAGACACAGGGCTAGGATGGAGGGTCTGGGGCCCAGGAGGAATGGATGGAGCAGGCCCCAGGATGCGAGACTCCAGTCAAACTCCAAAACACAAGGGGCTCCCCAAAGAAGTAAAAAGCAAGGAAGGAAAAAAAAGGGAAAAAATGCTAAGGGCCCAGTTTTCTGACCAACTGGGAAATAACTACACCCCCACCCTCTCTAGGGGAGCCCCTGCCACCTTGACCGTGTCCCCAGACTATTCCGGAAGGTTCTCTAGAATTGCTGACCCAGTCTAGTAGGATCTCTGGGCTCACTGGGTACTATGATGAGCAGGAAGTCCCAGGGAGATGGAGTAGGGAACAGGGGACACACCACCTTTCCCTTCCGCCAAGCCTCGGTTTTCCTTCTTGCTGGCAAAGCATAAACCTGTGTCCTCTGTCATCATCAATCAAATGCCCCTGCCCTGGCCCTTGAGTTAAAACTCGGGCCTGAAACGTAAGAAGGGGGCTTTCAGAAGCACAGAGAAACGGACTGCCCCTGAAGCTGCTTACAGAGGGAGATGCTAGGGGTAGGTGCCAGAAGCTCTGGCTACACCCAGCTCTCTTCAGGAAAAAGGTCCCAGCCCAGTGTCTTCAAAAGCCACTGGAGCACACAGGAAGCAGAAAGGGTGACCTCTGGCCAGCCCCAGCCACTCCAGTGGTTCTCACCCTGCGAGTTAGGCTAGGACAAGGACGGAGACACACCAGCTGAGGCTGCAACAAAGCTGGCAGGGAGTGTGTGGAGCAGGTCCCAAGCATGTGCGTGCTGACAGGGCAACCCCCAAGGTCACCATCCTCCTCCCCCCGCCCCGAGATCCCGCCTGAGGCCCCCCACCCACCCAGCCCTCCCCAGTCACCGCCAATTCCGGCAAAACAGCAGAAGCTTCTTAAACTCTAGATGCAGGTTACACGGAAGGCCTTACGGGTTAACTCAGGGGTTCACTAATTCTACTGTCTCCATGCAGTCGGGGAAATGGTGGAGCGGCTGGCCCAGCCTCGCCGGTTATGGCACTCGCACATGCGTGTGGCCACGTGTGTCCGTGTGAGTGTACGCGTCCCTACAAGGGTCCCCTTCCTGACCTGCTCCTCCCTCACCTCATCCGAAGCTGGATTCGGTCAGCTGTGTAGATTCCTCCCTCCCATGTAGCTGGCCCAAGTGGGCTGCCAGAGATGACCCTATTAGAGCCCAGGGGCCCTTGCCCACCAGAAGTCCCCCCCACCTCCCCATTTGTAGGATGAGCATGGTGGCCCCACCCACCTGCCAGGAGGGCAAGTGGACGGACGGACGGACGGACGGGGAAGGCATCTGGATTTGAGTCCCACTCACTCCTCCCTAACCCCCCTCAACCAGGGCACAGCGACTTCTGGATGCAGCGCACTCCCCAGTAATCCCTCCAACGACAACGCAGACAGAAACCTGCAGGGGGAGGAGGAAGGTCATGGTCTGGGATCCTTTGGCCCCCAAGACAGTGCTGGCTCGCCAGCTGCGGCCTCCTCACCTGGCAGTCTCCATGATCACCTAGACCCCGTAGAAAGCCGCCAGCCTCTCCTTGAGCAGCGGCGGGAATTGCTCAGAGAACTGCTGCCAGTTATCTTCCCCAACTTGGTCTTTGAAGCCATGGAGAATCTGTGGGGAGGGTGGTGGTGAGGGGTAGGCAGGAGGAGAACAAGGGGAGTGCACCTCTTCCCCCAACCCGAGGCCCCGTTGTTACCAGATGGTCTCACCCCTGCCTGCTCCCAGAACTAGATCAGGGCCCAGAGCCTCACCTTATAAAACATGTCCCGAAGGTCATCCTTCGGGCTCACCCAGGAGGCTACAGCGTCGCAGAAGAAAATAAAGTCCTGAAATGTGACGGATCCCAGGTGAGGGGCCGCCCGAGCCCAGCGCCCGCGCCTGCCCTCAGAGCCCAGCTGCCCCAACCTGCACAACGCCCCCCGGGTTGACACCGATCATCATGCAGATGCCGCGGAAGGCTGAGTCCTTCTCCTCGTTGTCCCTGATGTTCCTGAGGGACGTGCACCTGTGGGAAGGTGAGCAGCTGGAAGTCAGAGGGCAGGCAGGGCATGCATCTGTGGAGGGCTGGGTCACTGGGGATCAGTGAGTGGGCCTGGGACATGCATCTGTGGGGGTGGGGCAGGGCAGGGAGTCAGTAGGCAGATGGGGCTGGAAGTGCACAGGTGAGGGAGGGAGTTGGGCCCGTCCCGCCCACCACACAGCAGGCTTGACACGTGGACACACACCAAGGCCGGATGAACTGCTGCAGCATGGGTGCCACCTCCTGGGGGCACACATAGCCCAAGCGGCCGATGGTGATGGCTGGAATGGCAGAGGGACTCGTCAGACGACCTGCAACCCCGAGCGGCCCCGGGACGGTACGTGGCGGGGCCTCTGGCACGAGGCACCAAGCCCCGCCCCATGAGCCCCAAGGGAATGGTTATTGCAGCCACCCTGGTCCCCCAAGCTTGGCCCAGCCAGGGGTCCTCCCCATCACACCTGAGTCTCTTCCCAGGTCTCTCTGCATATATCTTTCTTTCCTTTCCCTTTCCTTTTCTTTCCTTTTTGGTTTCTTTGGTGGTTGTTTTGTTTTGTTTTTGAGACACAGTCTTGCTCTATTGCCCAGGCTGGAGTGCAGTGGCATGATCTTGGCTTACTACAACCTCCATCTCCCAGGTTCAAGCGATTCACCTGCCTCAGCCTCCTGAGTAGCTGGAATTGCAGGCACGCACCACCACCCCCGGTTAATTTTTGTATTTTTTAATAGAGATGGGGTTTCACCATGTTGGCCAGGCTGGTCTTGAACTCCTGACCTCAGGTGATCTGCCTCCCAAAGTGCTGAGATTACAGGTGTGAGCCACTGCACCCAGCCTGAGGCTGCATCTTTCTTGGGGCTTCTCCCAGTGCCTCCTTCCAGTTACTTCCAGACACCCTCCTTGGTTCCTTGACAAGGCCCTTTCTGATGCCCCTCCAAGCCCAGAACCCCACCTCCAGAAGACGGGCAGGGGTGCAGGCAGCAGCGGGGCCGGGTGCCCACCTGTGTTTTCCAGCAGTGTCTTGGGTGTGTTGGGTCGGTTAATGATCTCCACCAGGTTGTTGAGGACCATCTGCACATAAGGCTGCATCTCTGCCCCTGGGGGAGCACCCAATCAGAGCCCTGCACAGCCCCCTTCACCCACAGGGGGGGCTCGGGGCTGCCCCCGTCACTCACTGACCCCAGTTCTAACCAGAGACTGGCCAACCACTACCAGTGAGGGAACAAAAGACCTTCTCCGGCTAATCCCCACCCAGAATCCCTGGTCAACCAGGAACAGATCCACACCCTTCAAACATCAGAGACTTCTCTGGAGTCGCTAAGGTGAGAATACGCTGCCCAAGTCAAAGGAAAAGAAGCCAAAGTCACCCAATCAATTCGAGTGAGGGCCAAAGTCACCCAATTAATCCGAGTGAGTCTTTTAGCCAACTACACAAAACGGTCCAATCAGAACAACCCTCCTATCCCTTCTCTTTGGTGAAGCCAATCACAAATGACCTTTCTGCTTGGCTCCACCCATGACGAGCCCCCAGAGACTTCCCGTGTCAGTCAGAGCTAGGCTCCCGCCCCCAGGTTGAGAACAGGCTAATGGGGAGGGGCCTGTTGCCACTTGCAGCAGGCACTCACCCATCTGCATGCAGATTTCACCAATGGCCCAGGTGGCGTTGTTGCAGACCGAGATGAACTCTGGGTTCAGGTTGGTGCCCAGAATGGGCATGAACTCGGCTGGTGGGGAGAAACAGGAGTGCTGAGCAGGAGGGCCAGCTGGGGTAAGCTGCAGACCTAGCCCAGCAGGCCCCATCAGACAGTACGAATACATCCCAATGTCACAGTCATCCCTGGGTATTGCTCTCCATCACTTGAGGCCGGGGCTGGGGTCATGGGTTAGGGACAAGGTGAGTGTCGTACCAATACAAGGCTTGACATGGATGAAGCAGGCTTTGGTGAGGTCTCCCAGGAGGGCAAAGGAGCTCTGCCGGACCTCAGGCATCGAGTCCTGGGGATTCAAGAAATATCAGTGTGGTTGGGCTCCCCTCCTCCTAACCACGACAGCTGAGGGGGCACAGTCCCTGGTGCATGTCCAGCCTCTGCCATTTTCCAGTTCTAGGGCTCCTAGGTTTTCCTTAACCTCCCTAGCCTCCAGTCCACATCTGCAAATGGGAGATGGCAGTGCCCCAACGGTCATCCCTCAGTGTCCATGGGGGATTCTTTCCCAGGTCCCTGCAGCTATCAAAATCCACGAATGTGCAAGTCCTTGATATAAAGTGGCATAGTGTTAGGGCCGGGCGCAGTGGCTCATGCCTATAATCTCCAGCGCTTTGGGAGGCCAAGGAAGGCAGATCACTTGAGGTCAGGAGTTTGAGACCAGCCTGGCCAACATGGCAAAACCCTGTCTTTACTAAAAATACAAGAAAGTTAGCCAGGCATGGTGGGACATGCCTGTAGTCCCAGTTTCTTGAGAGGCTGAGGCAGGAGAACTGCTTGAACCCCGGCCTGGGTGACAGAGTGAAACTCTGTCTCAAAAAAAAGGTGGGGGACGGGCGGGGGGCATACTGTTTGCATATGCACCTATGCACATTCTCCTGTACACTTAGTATCATCTCTAAGTCACTTATATCTAATACAATGTCAACAATATGGGAATAGTTGTTATACTGTATTGTTTAGGGAATAATAACAAGAACAAACGTCTGTATGTGTTCAGTACAGATGTAATTTTTCCTCTGAATATTTTCTTTTTTTTTTTTTTTTTTTGAGACGGAGTCTCGCTCTGTCGCCCAGGCTGGAGTGCAGTGGCCCGATCTCAGCTCACTGCAAGCTCTGCCTCCCGGGTTTACGCCATTCTCCTGCCTCAGCCTCCTGAGCAGCTGGGACTACAGGCGCCCACCACCTCGCCTGGCTAGTTTTTTGTATTTTTTTTAGTAGAGACGGCGTTTCACCATGTTCGCTAGGATGGCCTCGATCTCCTGACCTCGTGATCCACCCGTCTCGGCCTCCCAAAGTGCTGGGATTACAGGCTTGAGCAACCGCGCCCGGCCCCTCTGAGTATTTTCTTTTTTATTTTTATTTTTTTTTTGAGACGGAGTCTCGCTCTGTCGCCCAGGCTGGAGTGCAGTGGCACAATCTCGGCTCACTGCAAGCTCCGCCTCCCGGGTTCACGCCATTCTCCTGCCTCAGCCTCCCGAGTAGCTGGGACTACAGGCGCCCGCCACTGCGCCCGGCTAATTTTTTCTATTTTTAGTAGAGACGGGGTTTCACCATGGTCTCGATCTCCTGACCTTGTGATCCGCCCACCTTGGCCTCCCGAAGTGCTGGGATTACAGGCGTGAGCCACCGCGCCCGGCCCCCTCTGAGTATTTTCAGTCTGAGGTTGCTTGAATCTTGGGATGTAGAACCCACAGATATGGAGAGCCAACTGTGCTGGGGCAGGGACTTGGGCTTTCATGTTTTCTTTTTTTTTTTTTTTGAAAGAGACGGAGGCTCACTCTATTGTCCAGTCTTGAATACAGTGGCATGATCTCAGCTCACTGCAACCTCTGCTTCCTGGGTTCAAGCAATTCTCCTGCCTCAGCCTCCAAAGTAGCTGGGATTAGAGGCACCTGCCACTATGCCTGGCTAATTTTTATATGTTTAGTAGAGACAGGATTTCACCATGTTGGCCAGGCTAGTCTCAAAATCCTGACCTCAAGTGATTCACCTGCCACGGTCTCCCAAAGTGCTGGATTACAGGCATGAGCGCTTGGCCTCATATTTTCTATTTTCAATACCGTTTGCTTTTTTAAAAAAAGTTTTTTGGGCTGGGCGCGGTGGCTCAAGCCTATAATCCCAGCACTTTGGGAGGCCGAGGCGGGCGGATCATGAGGTCAGGAGATCGAGACCATCCTGGCTAACACAATGAAACCCCGTCTCTACTAAAAAATACAAAAAACTAGCTGGGCGAGGTGGTGGGCGCCTGTAGTCCCAGCAACTCGGGAGGCTGAGGCAGGAGAATGGCGTGAACCTGGGAGGCGGAGCTTGCAGTGAGCTGAGATCCGGCCACTGCACTCCAGCCTGGGCAACAGAGCAAGACTCCGTCTCAAAAAAAAAAAAAAAAAAAAAAATTTTTAAATTTTAGAACTGGGGTCTCATTATGTTGCCCAGGCTGGTCTCAAACACCTGGGCTCAAGCCATCCTCCTGCTTCAGCCTCCCGGATCACTGTTTAAAATAATTAGAACAGCCCCTTTTCCCTGATTTTCTTTGCGCACAACCAGGCCCTGAGTCCCCGCCAGGGGCAGCCCACGCAGGCTGCTGGGTGTCATCACTGTCCAGGTCCCCACCCACCTGCATGCACTGGAACAGCAGTGTCATGATGTTGCTGCGGGCCACCAGCTGCTCCACGTGACCACCCAGGCCCTCAGCCAGGCCGCTGAGCAGATCCAGCGCTACGATCATGAAGTCCTTGTCGGGAGCCTCATACTGCTCGGGGTGCTGGGTGTACATCTAGACACAGATGGGGACGGGGCAAGGGTGAGTGGAGAGCAGGCCCGAGGCAGGCCAATGCAGAAGCATAGGTGATGGGCGTGGGGGTGCTCACCATGGCCTGAGCCAGCGTCTTCTGCACCAGGGTGACGCAGCGCTGGTAAACGGGCTCACAGTAAGGCAGGAAGCCACTCTGCAGGGCGGTGGCCACTGATGACAGACACTGGCAGGGAGGAAGGCAGATGGGGAGAACTCAGGCGGGGTGGGCAGGATGGGCTTCGGGAGAGGGGCAGGAGCCCACTCACCTCCAGCAGGGGGAAGAGGTCCTTGTCTTCGTCCTTGAGCTCATTCCACTTCTGGATCAGTGGGGGCATCAACTTCTGGATGTATTCCTGGAGAGGGAGCATGAAATTGGCGCTCCCTGGGTCGGGGTGGCAGACTGTGACTCAGGCACCTGTTGCCCGAGTGATGAGGCCTGAGCGCCTTGCTCATGGAATCCTGAAAGGCCTGTCATCTGGCCAGACCTGGAGGCCTTCATTCTTCTCACCTGTCCAAGCACTGTCCTCCCCAACCCACCCCCCTGGGAGCCTGGGTCACCGCCTCCTGGTTCCCAAAGCACAGCACTTACCACGCTGTCTCATAACTGTCTTTCTCCCCCACTAGACTGGGAGCAGGGCGAGGGCGGGGCCGGGTCTGTCTGTCTGCCTGCCGAGGTCATGGCCACGTCCCTGGCATGCAACACGGGGTTGCCACCAGGTCACTGGATGCCCAGGGGCACAGGGATCAGGAGGCAGGAGCCGCTCTGGGGTCTCACCGGCTGGTTGAGGTGGTGGCCTACAGAGTCGGCCAGGGTGCCAATGGCATCGTAGAGGATGAGCAGGTTCTTGTGCTGGTATTTCCCAAAGGCAAAGACGAGTGTGTCCAGGATGTAGCTGAGGTAGGGCACCAGCTCCGTGCAGGCCTCTTCCTCCAGGGTGGCGAAAGCACTGGCAGGAGGGAGGATGAGGCGGGGGGCTCAGTGGACCATGGCAGGTAGCACTGGGCCATGGGCAGTGGGGAAGGGCAACTCAGGATCAGCCAGTACGAATACGAGAGAAATCAGTGACACATCAACAGTCACAGGTGTCATCACTTCCCAGGGGGTGGCTGGGGGAGAGTGGGGGCTGTGGGATCAGGGGTCCAGGGTCACCTGCAGGCCGCCTCCTGCACCCTCTTGTTGCCATCCAGGATGCGTTTGAGCAGCTCTGTCATCAGGGGCTTGAGGTGCATGTCGGGCGGCTGGCTGACCACCCAGTGGGCATAGCGGCTCAGCGTCCAGCAGGCGATGGAGCGGACCAAGGCCTTCTTATCCGACAGGCACTGGATCAGGTGCGGGATCAGCTCGGGCAGGTAGGGCACCATGCCCTGCATGCAGCCTACAAGGAAAGGGAACCAGGAGGGGGCAGTTTGACTGGGCCCCAGGAGCAAGCTAGGCCCAGCTACACCCACCCTATGGAGAGAGAGTCAGCTGCATACAACATATAGGGAAACTGAGGCTTAGAGGTTAAATCACTGACCCAGACTCATTTCACAGAGCCAGGGAAAGGCAGGCGCAGGAGGGGAAACAGCAGAAGCCTCTCATCCCAAAGCCCCAGGTTATCTTTATTTTTTTTTGAGGCAGAGTCTCACTCTGTCGCCCAGGCTGGAGTGCAGTGGTGCGATCTTGACTCACCACAACCTTCACCTCATGGTTCAAACAATTCTCCTGCCTCAGCCTCCCGAGTAGCTGGGATTACAGTCCCCTGACACCATGCCCAGGGAATTTTTTGTATTTTTAGTAGAGACGGGGTTTTACCATGTTGACTGGGATGCTCTCGGTCTCCTGACCTCGTGATCCACCCGCCTTGGCCTTCCAAAGTGTTAGGATTACAGGCGTGAGCCACCGCGCCCAGCCAAAGAGCCCCATGTTAGTTTATCTGGTCATGCATTAATTCAAAATTGGCTCCCTTACATAGTGAGTGGGGTTTTATGGGGCAGCAGTGACCCAAATGGAATAAAGGTACTTTGCATTTGAAATAGTTCTTAAGATGTTTGTGATTTTCTTTTTTTTGAGACGGAGTCTTGCTCCGTTGCCCAGGCTAGAGTGCAACGGCGTGATCTCGGCTCACTGCAGTCTCTGCCTCCCAAGTGATTTTCCTGCCTCAGCCTCCCAAGTAGCTGGGATTACAGGCACCTGCCACCATACCCAACCAATTTTTATATTTTTAGTAGAGATGGTTTAGTAGAGGGGTTTCACCATGTTGGCCAGACTGGTCTCAAAATCCTGACCTCACATGATCCCCCAGCCTCAGCCTCCCAGAGTGCTGTGATTATAGGTGCGCCTGGTCGTTTGTGATTTTTCTTTTTTTTTTTTTTTTTGAGACGGAGTCTCGCTCTGTCGCCCAGGCTGGAGTGCAGTGGCCGGATCTCAGCTCACTGCAAGCTCCGCCTCCCGGGTTCCCGCCATTCTCCTGCCTCAGCCTCCCGAGTAGCTGGGACTACAGGCGCCCGCCACCACGCCCGGCTAGTTTTTTGTATTTTTTAGTAGAGACGGGGTTTCACCGTGTTAGCCAGGATGGTCTCGATCTCCTGACCTCGTGATCCGCCCGTCTCGGCCTCCCAAAGTGCTGGGATTACAGGCTTGAGCCACCGCGCCCGGCCCGTTTGTGATTTTTCTATTTCATGTTATTTTTGTTTAACTTTTTAATTTTTTTTTTTTTTGAGACAGAGTCTTGCTCTGTTGCCCAAGCTGAAGTGTAGTTGCATAATCTCAGCTCACTGCAACCTCCACCTCCCTCGTTCAAGCAATTCTCCTGCCTCAACCTCCCGAGTAGCTGGGACCACAGGCGCCTGCCACCACTCGTAGCTAATTTTTCCTATTTTTAGTATAGACGGGGTTTCACCGTGTTAGCCAGGCTGGTCTCGAACTCCTGACCTTAGTTGATTCACCCACCTTGGCCTCCCAAAGTGCTGAGATTACAAACATGAGCCACTGCCCAGCCCTTTTAAAAAATGTTTTGGCTGGGCGCGGTGGCTCAAGCCTGTAATCCCAGCACTTTGGGAGGCTGAGGCGGGCGGATCACGAGGTCAGGAGATCGAGACCATCCTGGCTAACACGGTGAAACCCCGTCTCTACTAAAAATACAAAAAACTAGCCGGGCGAGGTGGCGGCGCCTGTAGTCCCAGCTACTCGGGAGGCTGAGGCAGGAGAATGGCATAAACCCGGGAGGCGGAGCTTGCAGTGCGCTGAGATCTGGCCACTGCACTCCAGCCCGGGCGACAGAGCGAGACTCCGTCTCAAAAAAAAAAAAAAAAAATGTTTTAATGTTTTATTTGACACAGAGTCTCGCTGTGTCCCCCAAGGAGGAGTGCAGTGGTGTGATCTCCGCTCACTGCAACCTCTGCCTCCCAGGTTCAAGTGATTCTCGTGCCTCAGCCTCCCAATAGCTAGGACTACAGGTATGTGCCACCACGCCTGGCTAATTTTTGTATTTTTAGTAGAGGTGGGGTGTTACCATGTTGGCCATGCTGGTCTTGAAACCCTGACATCAGGTGATCCACCCACCTTGGCCTCCCAGAGTGCTGAGATTACAGGCTTGAGCCACCACACCCAGCCTTTTTTTTTTTTTTTAAAAGATCACGAACACTGCTCTTTTATGTAAAGAGAATGAAGATAATAGCACATCCCCCAACAATCCAAGACACAGGATCTATGTTTACCAGTTTGAGCTCAACTCCTATAGATATTTTTACCATAAACATGTAATACAGGCTGGGTGCGGTGGCTCACACCTGTAATCCCAGCACTCTGGGAAGCTGAGGTGGATGGATCACCTGAGATCAGGAGTTCGAAACCAGCTTGGTCAACATGGTGAAAGAAACCCTGTCTCTGCTAAAACTACAAAAAAATCAGCCAGGCATGGTGGTGGACGCCTATAATTCCAACTACTCGGGAGGCTGAGGCAGGAGAAACTCTTGAACCCGGGAGGTGGAGGCTGCAGTGAGCCAAGACTGCGCCATTGCACTCCAGCCTGGACAGTAAGAGTGAAACTCTGTCTCAAAAAAAAAAAAAAAAAAAAGAAATTAGCCAGGCTTGGTAGAGGATTCCTGTAATCCCAAGCTACTCTGGAGGCTGTGGCAGGAGAACTGCTTAAACCCAGGAGCTCATGCGACACAAGGTCAGGAGTATTGTTGCAGTGAGCCGAGATCATGCCATTGCACTCCAGCCTGGGCGATCAAGAGTGAGACACTGTCTCAAAAAAAGAAAAAAAAGAGGCCAGGCGCAGTGGCTGGCTGGGCAACGTGGTTCACACCTGTAATCCCAGCACTTTGGGAGGCCAAGGCAGGTAGAACATGAGGTCAGGAGATCGAGACCATCCTGGCCAAGGTGGTGAAACCCTGTCTCTACTAAAAATACGAAAAAATTAGCTGGGCATGGTGGCATGCACCTGTAGTCTCAGCTACTCGGGAAGCTGAGGCAGGAGAATCACTTGAACCTGGGAGGCAGAGGTTGCAGTAAGCTGAGATCATGCCACTGAACTCCAGCCTGGCGAGAGAGCAAGACTCGGTCTCAAAAAAATAGATAACACAGCTTATGTAATCTATTAACATATACAAGCGTATTGCGTGATATATACCCTATTAACATGAGATATCAGATACATTAAACACATAATACATGTCGAAACATTTCCTTAGACAAATTTTTTTTGGAGACAGGGTCTCACTCTGTTCCCCATGCTGGAATACAGTGGCGCAATCATGGCTTACTGCAGCCTTGACCTCTCACCTCAGCCTCCCAATTAGTTGCGACTACAGGAACTTACCACCATGCTGGCTAATTTTATCAGGTTTTTAAGGGTTTTTTTTGGTAGATATGAGGTCTCACTATATTGCCTAGGCTGGTCTTGAACACCTGGGCTCAAACGATCTGCCTGCCTCAGCCTTCCAAAGTTCAAGGATTACAGACATGAGCCACCACACCTGGCCTTTTTAAAACAATTTTTGTAGAAAGAGGGTCTCCCTACGTTGCCCAGGCTGGTCTCAGACTCCTGGGCTAAAGCAATTAGCCTGCTTCAGCCTCCTGAGTAGCTGGGATTACAGGCGTGCACCACAGTAACTAGACAAATTTTAAACAAATGTTGAAAGCTTACAAGGTTGAGGGTTTTTGCTGCCATGCCTGAAATTTTTGGCACAGGTTTGGATGCTAAGGCAATGGCATATCATGCCTCCAACGGACTCACAAAGCCCTCCTGTAACAAGTTTTATGTCCCATCGGGACCATGGGAGCCTGAAAACCCCACCGATTACAGGACACCGGGTTGAATTTGATGAAACACCACCTACCACGGTTTACTACTGATTCTGGCAGGCCAGCCTGGCAGCCAGGAACAGGTTTAAGGCCCAGATGCACCCTGGGTGACTGTAAGGAACTGGCATCAATCTTTCTGTACCTCAGTTTCCCCATCTTTGAAACTGGGATCCGGCAACCACCTCATCAGGTGCTGGTGAGGGCCAAGGATGTTTGTCTATATAAGTGCACGGGGCAAGCATGCAGCTGTGCCTGCTGTTATTATCGTTGTTGCTGTAATTATGCTTACAACATGAAAGAACTGCCTGCCTCTGAGAATGAACAAGAGGCCTTGCATTGTGGGATTCCAGGGGATCCTTTCAGGCCCAAAACCAAGGGGAGAATAGAGATCTCAGAGCTGTCTGGAGTGGGGTGAGTAGGCCTCCAGAAAGAACTGAGCCTTTGGTGTGGCTAGTAATGTGGGCCAGCCCTACAGTCTCATGCCAGCATGGGGCTCAGAGATTAGGTGCACTCACCCTCGGCAATGGCTCCCAGCACCAGGATGCCCGATTCCTTGACCACCCACTCGGGGTGGAAGAGGAGGCCTTTGAGTAGCGGGAGTAGGTGGGGCAGCAGTTCCTCCCGAAAGACATTGGCGAGGACGTCCAGTGCGGCCGCTGAGCACTTCCCTGGGGAAGGGCAGACAACGGGAAGGCTCAGGGCGGCCCCTCAGGCAGGTGGTCGACCTCCTTGACTGTACTCCCAGGATCAGAGATCATGATCAGAATCTTCACGATCAGCTTCTAATCAGCTTCTGCCTCAGCTTCCAGTCACCTCCCAAGAGGGAGTCCTGGGCTTGCCACCCCACCCCCACCCCCAGGTAGGGGCACACACTCAAATTCCAGTCGGAGAGAGCATCATCATCGTCGTCATCCTCCGCGTCCTCGGAGCCATCAGGCCGCTCAGCCTCGTGGGGCAGTGTCACCGTGCGTGATTTGTGGAAGCGTGGCTTGATGTCCTGCTCACTGTCAGGGACAGCCTCGTCCTCCTCCACATCCCCCTGGGGGACAGGCAGACTGTTAAGTACTTTGGGGACCACAGCCATGACACCCATGACCACGCCCACCCTTGCTGGGTGGGCCCTGCCTGACCTTGAGCAGGATGATGTCAATTTCCGAGTACTTCATCCCATTCACCAAGATGGGGATCAACCTGCACAGAGAGGGGCTGTTTATGGGGATGCAGGGGCCATGGCAAAAGTTGGGGGGAGGCAAACAGGTGCCAACAGGGTGACCAGCCCACCAATCAGCCACAGAGCAGACCCTGCAGAGCATGATGATACTGCTAGGTGCACATCGATCCATTTCCCTCTGGGGAATTATCAGAACCTGGTCTCTGTCTCTATGATTAAGATATAGGGCCGGGCGCGGTGGCTCAAGCCTGTAATCCCAGCACTTTGGGAGGCCGAGACGGGCGGATCACGAGGTCAGGAGATCGAGACCATCCTGGCTAACACCGTGAAATCCCGTCTCTACTAAAAATACAAAAAACTAGCCAGGCGAGGTGGCGGGCGCCTGTAGTCCCAGCTACTCCGGAGGCTGAGGCAGGAGAATGGCGTAAACCCGGGAGGCGGAGCTTGCAGCGAGCTGAGATCCGGCCACTGCACTCCAGCCCGGGCTACAGAGCAAGACTCCGTCTCAAAAAAAAAAAAAAAAAAAAAAAAAGATATAAATGATGCCGCTCCTGCCTCCAAAGAAAGGCTTTTTTTTTTTTTTTTTTTAAGAAGCAGGGTCTAATCGTATCACCCAGGCTGGAGTACACTGGTGCAATCACAGCTCACCACAGCCTCACACTCCTGGGTTCATGCAATCCTCCTGCCTCAGCCTCCTAAAGTGCTAGGATTAGAGCGTGAGCCATGGCACTCAGCCTGCAGGAAAGCTCTTGACCCAGGCCTGGCCACTCAGTGAATTACAGACCCCTGAATACACTGAAAATCTTGGTGTGGTGCCCAGTCCCTAGCACAACATTAAGGCAGGGACGTGCACTCCTATTCCTGGCCACTTTCCTGAGACAGGGCAGAGACGAGCCAGGGTAGGGGAGCAAACAGACTAGGCAGCCAGCCCCTCAGTTGCAGCCCAGAGTTGGAAGTGACAGAGCCTTCATCACCTGCTGATCTAGGTCTCATCACTCCCCAGGAGCCGTCCACCCAGCCCTAGAGTGTTATCAGTAATAATTTGGGGCCGGGCATGGGAGCTCACACCTGTCATTTTAGCACTTTGTGAGACCAATGCAGGAGGATTGCCTGAGACCATTAGTTTGAGACCAGTCTGGGCAATATAGTGAGACCTCACCTTTAATGAATGATAAATAAATAAATAAATAAAAATACAAAAATATGCTGGGAGCAGTGACTCACGCCTGTAATCCTAGCACTTTGGGAGGCCGAAGTGGGCAGAACGCAAGGTCAGGAGTTCGAGACTAGCCTGGCCAACATGGTGAAAACCAGTCTTTACTAAAAATAAAAAATTGGCCTGGCACGGTGGCTCATGCCTGTAATCCCAGCACTTTGGGAGGCTAAGGCAGGCAGATCACAAGCTCAGGAGTTTGAAACCAGCCTGAACAACATGGTGAAACCCCGTCTCTACTAAAAATACAAAAATTATCTGAGCATGGTGGCAAGCACCTGTAATCCAAGCTACTAAGGAGGCTGAGGCAAGAGAATCGCTTGAACCATCCTGGCTAACACGGTGAAACCCTGTCTCTACTAAAAATACATAAAATCAGCCGGGCTTGGTGGCACACGCCTGTAGTCTCAGCTACTCAGGAGGCAGGAGAATCCGGGGAGATGAAGGTCACAGTGAGCCAAGATCATGCCACTACACCCCAGCCTGGGAGACAGAGTGAGACTCTGTGTTTTAAACAAACAAACAAATAAATAAATAAATAAATAAGGCCAGGCGCAGTGGTTCACGACTGTAATCCCAGCACTTTGGGAGGCCGAGGGGGGCGGATCACGAGCTCAGGAGTTCGAGACCAGCCTGACCAATATGGTGAAACCCCATCTCTACTAAAAATACAAAAATTAGCTGACCATGGTAGCAGGCACCTGTAATCCCAGCTACTCAGGAGGCTGAGGCAGAAGAATCTCTTGAAACTGGGAGGCAGAGGTTGCAGTGAGCCGAGATCGTGCCACTGCACTCCAGCCTGGGCAGCAGAGCGAGACTTCACCTCAAAAACAAAAATTAAAAAATAGTAATAACAATGACTTGGGGGCTGGGTGCAGTGACTCGCGCCTGTAATCTCAACACTTTAGGAGACCAAGACAGGATTGCTTGAGGCCAGGGGTTCGAGACCAGCCTGGGCAACTTAGCAAGACCTCATCTCTACTAAAACTTAGAAAAGATTAGCTGGGTGTGGTGGGATGTGCCTGTAATCCCAGCTACTTGGGAGGCTGAGGTAGGAGGATTGCTTCAGCTGGGAGGTCAAGGCTGCAGTGAGCCATAAGTATGCCACTCCACTCCAGCCTGGATGACAGAGCAAAACTTTGTCTCGAAATAAAAAGGAAAAAAAATTATTTGGAGAGAGGCAAGCAATCCAAGTTTGTCAAGGAGGGTTAGTTTTAGGACTTTTGTTGGAAGCACTGGTCAAAAATTGCTTTACTCGGAAGTTCCTAAGCTGCAAGGGCACAGAAGGCTACAGCACTACCCAGAGGAAAGGTTGTACCTATGTGCCTAAGAATGAAGACAACACAAGGGAAGCAGATCTGAGACCACATAGATGCCTTTCATATCCTTTGAGCTCCTGGATACAGCCACACCTGAAGCCTTTGTTGATTTTTTTTTTTTTTTTTTTGAGACGGAGTCTTGCTCTATCGCCCAGGCTGGAGTGCAGTGGTGTGACCTTGGCTCACTGCAACCTCAGCCTCCCGGGTTCAAGCGATTCTCCTGCCTCACCCTCCTGAGTGGCTGGGACTACAGGCGTGGGCCACCACACCCAGCTAATTTTTCGTATTTTTAGTAGAAATGGGGTTTCACCATGTTAGCCAGGCTGGTCTCGATCTCCCGACCTCGTGACCGCCATGCCTCAGCCTCCCAAAATGCTGGGATTACATGCGTCGGCCACCGTGCACGGCCATTGATTTTTCGTTTCTTTCCACCTAACAGTTACCTAATTTTGAAGTCTTTAAAAAGTGGCATTCTTGCCACTTACACATAAATATACACTGAATATAAACTGACAAGGATGTGGACTGAGAGAAGCATAGCAGGTGACCAGAAGGGAAGGCAGAGGCATAGAAAGGGGTCGAAGCTGGGGTGGGACAGTAGACAGCAGCAGTACTCACTGGACCAGATGGGAGGCCAGGACTTCCTTGCAGATGGGCTGCTCGGCCAGCGTCAGCCAGAACTCACAGGCCTCAAGGGCAACGTTCTCGTCATGGTCCTGGGTCCTCTGCAGCATGTACTGTGATAGCGGGGAGAAGCTGAGGCCTGGCCTGGGTAGGGGTGGCTCCCTGACCCTTGCCACCGGCCCCTTGCCTGCCTTCCTGGGCTGGCCTCGACCATGCACACCTGGATGATGCTGTGCATGTGGGGGATGAGCCTGTCGATCCGCACTTCCAGAAGCATCACCAGGGCGCGGCACACATTCTTCCGCACCTCGGGGTCATCATCCACGGCCAGGGCAAATAGGTGCTGCAGGGAGGAAAAGGGTCAGCTGTAGGGGCCCTTGGTCCTCACCCTGTCCACCCCCAGCCCAGCGTCCCACCTCAATGAAGGTGTCAATATTGTCCATCAGCGCCTGAGCCCGGTCCATGATGAACTGGTTCACGCAGGCGATGGCGTGGGACCTGGCGGGGAGCAGACACACGGGTCACCCTGAACCTGCCCACTCCAGGCTCCCTGAAGCCCCCAGAGAGCTGCACCCACCGGATCTTGGGACTGCAGTGCTTGAAGAACTGCAGGAACTTGGGGATCATGATGTTGAGGGGCCTGTTGAGCGCGTCACTGTCCAGAAGCTCTGATGAGTCTTCGCAGATCTTCTGCAGGGCTCCAAAGGCTCCCTGAGTGCAGAGGGGCAGAGAGACAAAGGTGGGTGGTGGGTGGTGGTCCCAGCCCCCCATACCCGCTCCGGCCATCTATGGCTTCTCGCCTACCTCACAAGTGTTGTAATCCTCCGAGTTGAGCAGGTTGCAGAGCTGGGGCAGCAGCTCGGGCCACATCTGCAGCTCACCCTTGGAAGCGATGGTGGTGATGAGAATGCCTGGGGCGGCCAGGAAAGGACGCTGCCTGAGGCCGGGCGGGGGCTGCCCAGCACCTCCCCTCCCACTGGGCACCCCCAGTGCTGCCTTTCTGTCCCCTAGCCCATGTATGCCCTCCACATCCCCCCCCTTTTTTTTTTTTTTTTGAGACGGAGTCTCACTCTGTCGCCCAGGTTGGAGTGCAGCGGCCGGATCTCAGCTCACTGCAAGCTCCGCCTCCTGGGTTCATGCCATTCTCCTGCCTCAGCCTCCCGAGTAGCTGGGACTACAGGCGCCCGCCACCTCGCCCAGCTAGTTTTTTGTATTTTTTAGTAGAGACGGGGTTTCACCATGTTAGCCAGGATGGTCTCGATCTCCTGACCTCGTGATCCGCCCGTCTCGGCCTCCCAAAGTGCTGGAATTACAGGCTTGAGCCACCGCGCCCGGCCTGTTTTTTTTTTTTTTTTTTTAAGAGATAGAGTTTGCTCTGCTGCCCAGGCTGGACTGCTGTGGCACAATCATAGTTCCCAGCAGCCTCGAACTCCTGGCCTCAAGCCATCTTCCCGCCTCAGCCTCCTGAGTCGCTGGGACTGCAGGCACATGCCACCATGCCCAACTAATTTTTAACATTTTTTGTAGAGATGGGATCTCACTATGTTGCCCAGGCTGGCCTGAAACTCGTGGCCTCAAGCAATCCTCCTGCCTCGGCCTCCAAAAGCACTGAGATTACAGGCGTGAGCCACCGCTCCTGGCCTTGACATAGGTAGAAGGGTACTCCTTGACTCAGTAAGCACCCTGAACCTTACTGTGAGTCAACTCTGTTCCAGGCCCTAAAGCACAGCACAGAGCAAAACACAAAATCGTCACCCTTGGGAGCTGGAAGTAAGCTACGAAGTAAAGATAAATTAGCAAAAAAACTGGGACGGGCCGTGCATAGCTGGCTCATGCCTGTAATCCCAGCATTTTAGGGGATCTAGGTGGGTGGATCACTTGAGGTCAGGAGTTCGACACCAGCCTGGCCAACATGGCAAAACCCCGTCTCTACTAAAAATACAAAAATTAGCTGGCTGTGGTGGGGGGCACCAGTAATCCCAGCTACTCGGGAGGCTGAGGCAGGAGAACTGCTTGAACTTGGGAGGCGGAGGTTGCAGTGAGCGGAGATCGCGCCACGGCACTCCAGCCCGGGACGGAGCAAGACTCCATTTCAAAAACCAAAAACAAAAACAAACAACTGGGAGGGGCCACATGCCAAGGACTAAAGGGGAGAAATATAGCAGAAAAGATGGTGAGAAAGGGCTGTAGGTGAAGCTAGCAACTTTAAATTGGGTGGCCAGAGCAGGCCTCATTGAGGTGACATCTTGATATCGAGGCAAGACCTGAAGGAGGTGAAGCAGGCAAGGGAGGAATCATCCAGGTCTCTGGGAAAAGGGCATCTCAGGCAGAGGACTCTATGGTGCGAAGGCCTGGCGTAAGGACAGGCATGATGTGCTAACAGATAGGTAAGGAGCCACTGGGGCTGGGCAGAGAGTGGGAGGGGAGAGAGGGAAAGGAGGTAAGGCAGGAAGGTGGCAGGGATGCTTGTACTGCCTATTAGACATCCAGGAGTCACATACAGCAGGCATCTGAGGTGCCAGGACAGTGCACGTATCTGGTGACAGAGCTGGATATGGGTTCTGTTAAGTGCAGAGATGGTTATTTACTGCCACAAGATGGCACTGTTTCCCAAGGGTGGAAACTGTCCATGACAGAAAGGTGCTCCCTGCAGTGGGTAGGTATAGTGAGGACCGTGGAACCTTAGCCACATCTCCTCACTCTCTGCACCTCAGCGCTTCCAGCCCTCAGAAGAGATAAAGAAAACCAGCCTCGGACACGCGCGGTGGCTCACGCCTGTAATCCCAGCACTTTGGGAGGCCGAGACGGGCGGATCACGAGGTCAGGAGATCGAGACCACCCTGGCTAACACGGTGAAACCCTGTCTCTACTAAAAATACAAAAAACTAGCCGGATGCGGTGGCGGGCGCCTGTAGTCCCAGCTACTCGGGAGGTCGAGGCAGGAGAATGGCATGAACCCCAGAGGCGGAGCTTGCAGTGAGCCGAGATCGCGCCACTGCACTCCAGCCTGGGCAACAGAGCGAGACTCCATCTCAAAAAAAAAAAAAAGAAAACCAGCCTCCTAACTAAGGTTATCAGTAGGTTTATTTTTCTCTTTTTTTTTTTGAGATGGAGTCTCACTCTGTAGTCCAGGCTGGAGTGCAGTGGCGCAATCTTAGCTCACTGCAGCCTCCACCTCCCAGGTTCATGTAATTCTCCTGCCTCAGCCTCTGAAGCAGTTGGGATTACAGGTGCCCATTGCCACACCCAGCAAATTTTCATATTTTTAGTAGAGATAGAGTTTCGCCATGTTGGCCAGGCTGGTCTCAAACTCCTGACCTCAGGTGATCCACCTGAAGTGCTGGGATTAGAGGCGTGAGGCACCGCGCTCAGCCTGGTTATCAGTAAGTTTCAATGACTTAGAGAAGAGCCTGGCACATAGAATGAGCTCAGGAAGTCCAGATCCTATACTACTGGTCTGGGGGTTTTTGCGGGACTAAAAGTCACTTTTTATTTTTCAGATGGAATCTCACTCCATTGCCCAGGATAGAGTACAGTGGTGTGATCTAGGCTCACTGCAACCTCCGCCTCCCGGGCTCACGCCATTCTCCTGCCTCAGCCCCCCAAGTAGCTGGGATTACAGGTACCCCACCAAGCTACAATTCCCAGCTAATTTTTTGTATTTTTAGTAGAAATGGAGTTTCACCATGTAGGCCAGGCTGGTCTCCAACTCCTGACCTCAAGTGATCCACCTGCCTCGGCCTCCCAAAGTGCTAGGACTATAGGCGTGAATTACCACGCCCAGCCAAAAGTCTTTTTTTTTTTTTTTTGAGACGGAGTCTTGCTCCGTCGCCCAGGCTGGAGTGTAGTGCCGCAACCTCGGCTCACTACAACCTCTGCCTCCTGGGTTCAAGCGATTCTTCTGCCTCAGCCTCCTGAGTAGCTGGGATTATAGATGTTCACCACCATGCCCAGCTAATTTGTTGTTTTTTTTTTTTGAGATGGAGTCTTGCTCTATTGCCAGGCAGGAGTGCGGTGGCACCATCTCGTCTCACTGTAACCTCCAACTCCTGGGTTCAAGCAATTCTCCTGCCTCAGCCTCCCGAGTAGCTGGGACTACAGGCGCCCACCACCATGCCCAGCTAATTTTTTGTATTTTTAGTAGAGACAGGGTTTCACCATCTTGGCCAGGATGGTCTCGATTTCCTGACCTCATGATCTGCCCACCTCGGCCTCCCAAAGTGCTGGAATTACAGGCGTGAGCCACTGTGCCTGGCCAGCTAAGTTTTTTTGGTTTTTTTGGTTTTTTTTGTTTTTTTCGTTTTGAGACGGAGTCTCACTCTGCCGCCCAGGCTGGAGTGCAGTGGCCGGATCTCAGCTCACTGCAAGCTCCGCCTCCCGGGTTCACGCCATTCTCCTGCCTCAGCCTCCCAAGTAGTTGGGACTACAGGCGCCCGCCACCGTGCCCGGCTAGTTTTTTGTATTTTTTTAGTAGAGACGGGGTTTCACCGTGTTAGCCAGGATGGTCTCGATCTCCTGACCTCGTGATCCGCCCGTCTCGGCCTCCCAAAGTGCTGGGATTACAAGCTTGAGCCACCGCGCCCGGCCAGTTTTTTGTATTTTTAAGTAGAGACAGGGTTTCACCATGTTGGCTAGGCTGGTCTTGAACTCAACCTCAGGTGTTTTGCCTACCCCAGCCTCCCAAAGGTGCTGGGATTACAGGTGTGAGCCACCGCGCCCGGCCAATTCTTAGTCATCTTTCTGTAACTTCCTCAGGCCACCTTCCAAGAGTCAGAAAAGGGTCTGCTGAAAACCTAATTCACGTTGCACCTGAAACATGAATACCTGCGTATTTTAACTGCTATACCCTTAGCACTCAGCCCAAGGCCTAATACAAAGTTCTAGATGTTGCATGACTGTCTCAGAGGCAAGAAGGACTGTTTCAGGAGGGAGTGGTTCCAGAGCGTGGCCCTGTGCTGCCTCAGCTGTTTCTGACTTCTGCTGCTTACTCAGACAGGTCTCTTAATAGCTCAGTGCCTCAGCTTCCTCATCTATCAAATGGCAATAGTAATAGTACTACCACAGAAGGTGCTGGAGCATTCCATGAAGCACTACACTTAACATGCTGAGAAGCCTCTTGTCTGAGAGTGAGAGTTCAGTGTGTTCTCAGAGGCCAACCCCCGCTGCCCCTCTCACCAATCGTGGCTCGGATGAGCGAGGAGGCGTCGCCAATGTTGTTGAGACACTCCTGTTTGATGAAGTCTGCCACAGGGGGTGGGAAGCTCTGATAGTGCGCCTTCACATTGTTCTTGAGGATGAGGCCGCTAAGAGAGCGCGTTGGCTCATCTGGGAGGAGGAAGGCTGAGGTTCAGGGGCCCACGGGGGAGAAAGCAGGGTCCCGATCGCATGGAAGGGAGCAGAGGGCGTACCTTCTGACTTGAGTCTGGTCAGGACGAAAATCAGGTAGTTGTTGAAGTCAGGAAACTGATTGAGTTGTTTGAGTTTCTGCCAGGCTGTTAAGGGACTTGGAAGACAGAGGCCTTCCCCCGGCCAGGCCCCCTCACTATGTACCTGACACTATCTCTGACCACTGGGACCCGGCTGCTAGCTCCTGGGGGATCCCACTCCCTAATAAGCCCACAATGACACCACTCCGTAATAAGCCCACAATGACACAGAGCATCTCAGACACGTCAAATTCATACAAGGGGCTGGGCGCGGTGGCTCACATCTGTAATCCCAGCACTTTTTGGGAGGCTGAGGTGGGCGGATCACAAGGTCAAGACTAGCCCTGGCCAGCATGGTGAAACGCATCTCTACTAAACATACAAAAAAATTAGCCGGGCATGATGTGTGCGTGCCTCTATTCCCACATACTTGGGAGGCTGAGGCAGAAGAATTGCTTGAACCCAGCAGGTGAAGGTTGCAATGAGCCAAGATCACGCCACTGCAATCCAGTCTGGGCGACAGAACAAGACTCCATCTCAAAAAAAAAAAATCATACAAGGAGTTGGGTAGAAATGTCTGAGTTTCCCATCTATTCCTGAAGACCCAGCCAGAGCAGAAGAGGGAAGGAGAATCCCACTCCTCTTAAAGTGGCAGCTACGCCGGGCGCGGTGGCTCAAGCCTGTAATCCCAGCACTTTGGGAGGCTGAGATGGGCGGATCACAAGGTCAGGAGATCGAGACCATCCTGGCTAACCCGGTGAAACCCCGTCTCTACTAAAAAATACAAAAAACTAGCCGGGCGAGGTGGCGTACGCCTGTAGTCCCAGCTACTCGGGAGGCTGAGGCAGGAGGATGGCGTGAACCCGGGAGGCGGAGCTTGCAGTGAGCTGAGATCCGGCCACTGCACTCCAGCCTGGGCGACAGAGCAAGACTCCGTCTCAAAAAAAAAAAAAAAAAAAGTGACAGCTACTAGTCAGCTCTCCCCAGTAACAGGCCATGGTACCTTTTTTTTAAAAAAAAAAAAAAAAAAAAAAAAGGCGGGGCGCGGTGGCTCAAGCCTGTAATCCCAGCACTTTGGGAGGCCGAGGCGGGCGGATCACAAGGTCAGGAGATCGAGACCACAGTGAAACCCCGTCTCTACTAAAAATACAAAAAATTAGCCGGGCGCGGTGGCGGGCGCCTGTAGTCCCAGCTACTCAGGAGGCTGAGGCAGGAGAATGGCGGGAACCCGGGAGGCAGAGCTTGCAGTGAGCCGAGATCGCGTCAGTGCACTCCAGCCTGGGCAACAGCGTGAGACTCCATCTCAAAAAAAAAAAAAAAAAAAAAGAGGGAATCCAGATTTTGGAATGAGTCATGCTCATGGTTTAAACATTTATGTATTTATTTATTTTGAGACAGACTCTCACTCTTGTCACTTAGGCTGGAGTGCAGTGGCGCGATCTTGGCTCACTACAACCTCCACCTCCCAGGTTCAAGTGATTCTCCTGCCTCAGCCTCCTGACTAGCTGAGATTACAGGCTTCTGCCACCACATCTGGCTTGATTTTTGTATTTTTAGTAGAGACAGGGTTTCTCCATGTTGGCCAGGCTGGTCTCAAAACTCCTGACCTCAGGCGATCCATCCACCTCGGCCTCCCAAAGTGCTGGGATTACAGGCATGAGCCACCGCGCCTGGCCTATATCTTTTTTTTGAGACGTGGTCTGGCTCTGTCGCCCAGGATGGCTGGAGTACAGTAGCACAATCTCAACTCACCTCAACCTCTACCTCCTGGGCTCTAGCCATCCTCTCACTTCATCCTCCCAAGTAGCTGGGACTACATGTGCATGCCACCACACCCAGCTATTTTTTCTATTTTTTGTAGAGATGGGGGAGTCTCCCTATATTGCCCAGGCTGGTCTCAAACTCCTGGGCTCAAGCAATCTACCTGCCTCGGCCTACCAAAGTGCTCTGATTACAGGCATGAGCCACCCTGTGAGGGCCAGGGCCTACTTTAACAGCTAATGGAGTAGATGCTGGCGTTCAATGAACATTAGGAATTTTCATCATTTTCCATAACAATCCCCACAGCTCTGGAAATGGGACCCAGGAATTCTAATCCTTCTCTGTCCAGGGCAGATCCTCCTCACAGCAGAAAAAATCTGGGGACTGGGGGAGTCAGTCCCTTTCTTTCTCTCCCTGGCCTTTGGAAACTGCATACATCTACCCGGTTCCCCCAGCCCCAGAAGGAAGGAAGGATACATCCTGCACGATGCGCTGAGTGGCTGTGTTGGGCGACTGTGAGTCTTTGAGCAGCTGCAGGACCTGCTGCAGGCCCTGCTCGTCTGGCTGCCAGTCCATGGCGCAAGGCAAGCTGCGGGGGTAGGGGCCGGGGTCAGCGCTGGGTCTCTGGGGCTCCGTGTGAGACCCAGGTGGAGCCCCTGAGGCCGCGGTGGCCGCATGACGACGGGAACGCCCTCGGCGGACAGGCGGAGGCCTCCGATCCACGCCCGCCCAAGTGCGGGGTCCCCGCCAGCTGCGCCATCCTCGGCCGCGCAGTCGCGGGCTCGGGAGCGCGGGAGGGGGGATGTGGAAGCGGGCCACAGGCGGCGGCGGCGGGGCCCGGCGGATCCTCACGGGACCCAGCGAAGAGCCCTCGTCCCAGGGTGGCCCATGCCGCCGACCCCGGCTCCGAGCCCGAAGGCTTCTACCTCCCTCGCAGCGGCTGGGCGAGGGCCCAGCCGCCTCCACATCCAGGGGCCCCGCCCCAGACCGTGATAGCGCCCCGGCCCCCGTGGTCTCTTCCGTGCAGGCACAGTCCCTGAAGAGTCCCCTTCCCCCGACACTCGGCCCTTAACCTCTGCCAAATCCCAGAGGCCTCCTGCCCTAGTCCAATTTCTGAGCTTCCCCAGATGCACCGTCCCAAGACGATCGTCCTGATCTCTCCTGTCCCCTGTTCCTGCCCTTCAAGCTCAGCAGATGCCAGATATCCCTCTCTGTGGCCTAGCCAAATTCTAAGAATTCCCCTTAATCAGGCCCAAAGCAGTCCCCAGATAGGTCTCTGTTGCCTCTTCGAATGAGAGCCAGCCAAGCCCGACCAACCCACTATAGGAGCCCCCTGGACAGATCCCAGTCGCCTTTCCCAATCAGGTCTGGCCAAGGCTCTCCCTGAAATCCCCTCCAACCCAGTCAGCAGTAACCCCTGCTGACGGATCTCTGTTGCCTCTCCCAGTCAAGTTCGGCCGAGTCCCCCACCACCTCGTGTCGGTAACCCCCTGGCCCGATCCTTGCAGCCTCCCCCAGTTCGGCCTGGGTGAACACCCCCCGGGGCATTCCCCTCAACGGATCCCAGGGACGCCTCGAAGTCAGATCCAGGAAAACCCTCTAGGCCGAAGTCTGACGCCCCTCCCTGTCAGGGCCCAACAAGCTCCCCTCCCCCCTCCCCGCTCAACTTTTCAGTGCGGCCTCCCCCAATCAGACCCAACCAAGCCCCACCGAAACAGGCCCCTACACACACCCGATCCTCGCGACGTCCCCCAATCAGGCCCCAAGCAGTCCCCAGACGCTTCCCCCAATCAGATCCCCTCCAGCCCGACCCCAGCAGTCCCACTGGCCCTCTTCTTGCTGAGCCCCGACATGGCCTGGCTTCGAGGCCCCACCCCCTAAGCTCTGCTCAGTTCCCCCCCTCCCCCGCCCGACCCGTTCTAGCAGCCAGGAGGATCTGGCCCAACCGGGTTCCCGGCCTTTCCCGGTCGGGCGCGGCCCCGACGCCCCGGCCGCGCGCGGCGCAGGCCCGGTGCCCGGCGGGGGTCGACGCAAGCCGGGGCCAAGAGGGTCGGGCTGAGTGAGGCCCACTTACCCGGCCCCGGGCAGCAGCGGCGGCAACTCGCGCTGCGGCTTCTCCAGAGACTCGCGCGGAAGGAGGGAGCCAAAGAGAGAGAATTAAAAAAAAAAAAAAAAAAAAAAAGAAAGAAAAAAAAGAAAAACGCGGCCGTAGGTGAGCCGCCGCGGCTCCCGTACTCTGTTCAAACTGGTCCCGCCGAGCCAATCGGAAGGTTCAACCTTCACACGTGCCCTGGCACTTGGGAAACCCGGGCTGAGACGAGGCCCGGTCACGTGACGAAAGAGTTGCCGTTTCTTTGGCCTCTCTAGCCGGCCGGTCCTCCCAGTGTCTCGTTTTCCCAGCATTTTACACTGACCTGACCGCAAGCTCTTTAGTTGCAACCAGGAGTTTGGTAGCGCGTGGGGACTTTCTGTGTGTGATGGATCCAGGAACCCCTCGGCCAGAGCCAGCGACCTCCTTGTCACCTTCCTCCACTAAAAATTGAAATATGCCTCCCTTCCCCCATCCAGAGGTACTTGGGAGGAGTACGCTGTGTGCGCGTAAGGAAAGAGTTGAGCATGGTCTTTACAGCCCAGAGACAAAGGAAAGAAAGCAGGACAAAGTAAGTGCCTGAGACAAGCCGGGTTCCTACAGAAGCCTCCACCAATTTTTGCATTATTTTCCCGTACTGTTGGGCAGTTTTTACAAGGAGATAAAAAAGCCACAAGGATATACATTTTTGAATAAAACGAAATGAACTAATAAACTTTGAACCAGGCCTCATCCCTTTCCCTACCTGAAGTTGAATGAGGTGGAACAGCGCAGGAAATTCTGGCAAGAGCAGGGTCATGAAGAAAGAAATCTTCGCGATCCTTGCGACGTCTGAAGACAGTAGGACACCGTTTTTCCTTCTCGAGAGAGGAGCAGATGGTAAAGAGCTGGAGACCCTGGAACGTCCTGGTTTCCCCTCCCTGCCCTGCCGATAACAAAGTGGGAGACCTCCTGCCACTTGAAGCCTCAGTTTCCCCACTTGTCAAATGGGTTAAAGAGCAGTTCGCGCGATTAGAGATCATCCAAGTTAAGCATGACCTGGCCAGCTCTAACTTGTTCCTTAAAAACGTAGCTTTACCCTCCAAGGTTCAAGGCTGTTCTTTTACTGTATTCAGCCCCTCCCTAAGCCGATATTTAATGAATTCACCGGCGCTAATCCCAAAGAACAACCCAGCCCTGATCTGAGGAACTTTTTGACCCTCGAGAGGCACAGGTCAATTTCTGCCCCTGCCTGAAGGAGGGGAACCGCTATCTCAACCCACTCGCCGTAGGCAAAGTCAGTCCCGGCTCCGTTCATTCATGAAAAGCAAGTACTGGGCCTCCAAGGTTAGGGAAGTGTCGGCAGGCGCCTAACTCCACTCGAAGAATCGAGGAAGACACCCTAAAGGAGCAGTTGGGATTCCGAGGTAGCCAGTTGCGCTGGACTGAAACCTGGGCTGAGAAACACGTGCAGAAAGCCGCCACAAACGCATGCGTAAAGGCCTCCCTTCCCCCACCCTCCGATAAACCCTGGAACTACAAATCCCGTCCTGCCATGCGCCAGGGTCGCCGCGCATTGGGGTTTTAGCTGAGAATCAAATTGGGAGGAGGGTCTCTAGACCAACCGAGGTGCATGGGGAACAGAAGAGTGAGACTGGGGAGCTGCGGCTGGATTGGGGGTTCCTGGGGCGGGTGTGAATGATAAGAGCTTTCTGGTCAAATCTGGGGGCTGCCCCAGATAACGATCAGATGGGGAGCGAGTTTGGGATGCAGGAGACAATTTGTTAAGGTTCACCCCCTTCATATAATATGGCAAATTTCCAGCGGCCCTGCGCAAGCCTTGGGGCAGAAGAAAGTAGCCGCTGCTGCATGTATAGTCCACATTGTTGGCCCTCGTGAGGTCACGGAATTTTTTCTTCCTCTCCAGCTGATGAATTTGAGTGCTGAATCAGGACAAGGTTGTGGGGTTTTGTTGTTTTTGTTGTTTTTGTTTTTCTGTCTCTTTTTGTTTGTTTTGTTTTGTTTTTGAGACGGAGTCTCGCTCTGTTGCCAGGCTGAAGTGCAATGGCGCGATCTCAGCTTATTGTAAACTCCGCCTCCCGGGTTCAAGCGATTCTCCTGCCTCAGCCTCCCGAGTAGCTGGGATTACAGGCATGTGCCACCACGCTCTGCTAATTAGCCACGCCCGGCTTTTTTTTTTTTTTTTTTTTTTTTTTTTAGTAGAAATGGGGTTTCACAATGTTGACCAGGATGGTCTTGATTTCTTGACCTCATGATCCGCCCGCCTCGGCCTCCCAAAGTGTTAGGATTACAGGCGGGAGCCACCGCACCTGGCGGTTTTTCTTTGAGACAGTGTCTCGCCCTCATTGTCCCGGCTGGAGTGCAATGGCTCACTGCAACCTCCGCCTCCGGGTTCAAGCGATTCTCCTGCCTCAGCCTTCCGAGTAGCTGGAATTACAGGCGTCTGCCACCACGCCAGGCTAATTTTTTGTATATTTAGAAGAGATGGGGTTTTACTATATTGGCCAGGCTGGTCTTGAACTCCTGACCTCTGGTGGTCCACCGGTCTCGACCTCGCAAAGTGCTGGGATTACAGGTGTGAGCCACTGTGCCCGGCCCAGTGTTTTCCTATTTCTTTATTTCTGAGACGGAGTTGTGCTCTGTTGCCCAGGCTGGAGTGCAATGGTGGGATCTCAGCTCACTGCAACCTGTGCTTCCAGGGTTCAAGCTATTCTCCTGTCTCAGCCTCCCGAGTACCTGGGACTACAGGCGCCCACAACCACGCCCGGCTAATTTTTGTATTTTTAGTAGAGATAGGGTTTCTCCATGTTGGTCAGGCTGTCTCGAACTCCCGACCTCAGGTGATCCACCCGCCTTGGCCTCCCGAAGTGCTGGTATTACAGGCGTGAACTACCACGCCCGGCCTTTTTTCCTATTTCTTTCTTTTTCTTTTTTTTTTTTTGAGACAGAGTCTCCCTCTGTTGCCCAGGCTGGAGTGCAGTGGCCTGATCCCAACTCACTGCAAGCTCCGCCTCCTGGGTTTATGCCATTCTCCTGCCTCAGCCTCCCGAGTAGCTGGGACTACAGGCGCCTGCCACCTCATCTGGCTAGTTTTTTGTATGTTTTTTAGTAGAGACGGGGTTTCACTGTGTTAGCCAGGATGGTCTCGATCACCTGACCTTGTGATCCGCCCGTCTCGGCCTCCCGAAGTGCTGGGATTAGACTTGAGCCACCGCGCCCGGCCCTTTTTTCCTATTTCTTAAGCACCTACTGCATATCAAGCAGTTTCCAAATGTTATCTCATTAACACCAGGTGCAGTGGCTCACACCTGTAATCCCAGCACTTCGAGAGGCCGAGGGCAGATCACGAGGTCAGGAGATTGAGACCATCCTGGCTAACATGGTGAAACTCTGTCTCTATTAAAAATACAAAAAAAATTAGCCAGGAGTGGTGGCCTGCGCTTACAATCCCAGCTACTCAGGAGGCTGAGGCAGGAGAATTGCTTGAACATGGGTGGCGGAGGTTGCAGTGAGCCAAGATCATGCCACTTCACTCCAGCCTAGGTGACAGAGTGAGACTCTGTCTCAAAAAAAAAAAAAAAGAAAAAAGGCCAAATGTTATCTCATGCAAATCTCACAAGAGCCCTATGCCTGGCAAACTTACCTCAGCTCAATTAGAAGCACTCCATGCCAAAAGAAACTCACAGAATTGGTGTCCAACCGGCCGGGCGCGGTGGCTTACACCTGTTATCCTAGCACTTTGGGAGGCCGAGGTGGGCAGATCACCAGGTCAGGAGATCCAGACCATCCTGGCTAACACGGTGAAACCCCGTCTCTACTAAAAATACAAAAAAAAATAGCCAGGCATGGTGGCAGGCGCCTGTAATCCCAGCTACTTGGGAGGCTGAGGCAGGAGAATGGCGTGAACCCGGGAGGCGCAGCTTGCAGTGAGCCGAGATCATGCCACTGCACTCCAGCCTAGGTGATACAGTGAGACTCCGTCTCAAAAAGAAAAGAATTGGGGCCGGGCATGGTGGCTCACGCCTGTAATCCCAGCACTTTGGGAGGCTGAAGCGGGCGGATCAGGAGGTCAGGAGATCGAGACCATCCTGGCTAACACGGTGAAACCCCCGTCTCTACTAAAAATACAAAAAAATTAGCCGGGTGTGGTGGTGGGTGCCTGTAGTCCCAGCTTCTCGGGAGGCTGAGGCAGGAGAATGGTGTGAACCCGGGAGGCGGCAGAGCTTGCAGTGAGCTGAGATCGCGCCACTGCACTCCAGCCTGGGCGACAGAGCGAGACTCCATCTCAAAAAAAAAAAAAGAGCCGGGCGCGGTGGCTCACGCCTGTAATCCCAGCACTTTGGGAGGCCGAGGCGGGCGGATCACAAGGTCAGGAGATCGAGACCACGGTGAAACCCCGTCTCTACTAAAAATACAAAAAATTAGCCGGGCGCGGTTGTGGGCGCCTGTAGTCCCAGCTACTCGGGAGGCTGAGGCAGGAGAATGGCGTGAACCCGGGAGGCGGAGCTTGCAGTGAGCCGAGATCGCGCCACTGCACTCCAGCCTGGGCGACAGAGCAAGACTCCGTCTCAAAAAAAAAAAGAAGAAGAAGAATTGGTGTCCAACCACGAATCTGAAATGCGAGACAAACACGTTCTCAATTTACAATAGCCTCCCTGCTCGAGCCTCTCATCACACTGTCCCCCGAGTTCAAAGGTCAGCACTTAACTGACTTAACACAGTTCCCAAACGCAAGCCAACTTCTTCACCCTGGGAAGCACTAGCTGTTTTCAACAATAGCAGGGTTAGATTCCATGAATATTGCCCTTACTTTAGAACTTGACTCTAGAGATGCTTCTGTATTTTATCCCTATTTGATAGATGAAGAACCTGAAGTACAGAAAGTCTAAGTGACTTACCCAAGATCACACAGTCAACAGGCTCTAGAATAGTTTGAAGCCAGGGCTGTGTGACTCACCAAAACCTGGATTTCATTCTCCTCCCTCTTCAGACTTTTCTAAGGTCAAAGCGGGTAAGTACTGTAAAGGGATGTGCCTGGGCTTTCAGCCTCTCCTGCCTCTTGACACTAGAATAGAGGCTGAGATGCTGCAGGGCGACCTACTTCCCAGGCTTCTGTTGCTTTTTAAAGATCCAGTCTCTGCTGGTGGCTTTGGGGGAGGAGGAGGCAGGGATGGCTCCATTACCTTCCTGTGTTCCTTCCCCCCATAGTCCATCCCCAAGGCCAAAGTCACACCTGAGCTAGCTCCCCAAAGTAGGAGGGAGAGACCTTTTTTTTTTTTGAGACAGAATCTCTCTAGTCACCCAGGCTGGAGTGCAGTAGCGCCATCTCAGCTCACTGCAAGCTCAGCTTCCCGGGGTCACGCCAGTCTCCTGCCTCAGCCTCCCAAGTAGCTGGGACTACAAGCGCCCGCCGCCACACCTGGCTAATTTTTTGTATTTTTATAGAGACGGGGTTTCACCGTGTTAGCCAGGATGGTCTCGGATCTCCTGACCTCGTGATCCGCCCGCCTTGGCCTCCAAAAGTGCTGGGATTACAGGCGTGAGCCACAGCGCCCGGCCATGGGAGAGACCTTTCAGCCCATGTGCAAACTAAAGTAGAAAAACCTTATTGTATGTTAGCAGGAAGTGAAACAGGAAAGGTATCCTATTCTTTTTTTTTTTTTTTTTTTTTTTTTTTTTGAGACAGAGTCTCAGTCTGTTGCCCAGGCTGGAGTATAGTCACCGTAACCTCCACCTCTCCGGTTCAAGTGATTCTCCTGCCTCAGCCTCCCAAGTAGCTGGGATTACAGGCGTGCGCCACCACCCCCAGCTAATTTTTGTATTTTTAGTAGAGATGGGGTTTCATCATGTTGGTCAGGTTGGTCTTAAACTCCTGACCTTGTGATCCGCCCACCTACCCACCTCAGCCTCCCAAAGTGCTGGGATTTTAGGTGCCACCATGACAGCTAGGTTTTTTTTTTTTTTTTTTTTTTGACAGAATCTCACTTTGTTGCCCAGGCTGAAGTACATTGGCACGATCCCGGCTCACTGCAAGCTCCGCCTCCTGGGTTCCCGCCATTCTCCTGCCTCAGCCTCCCCAGTAGCTGGGACTACAGGCGCCCGCCACCACGCCTGGCTAATTTTTTTTTGTATTTTTAGTAGAGACGGGGTTTCACTGTGTTAGCCGGGATGGTCTGGATCTCCTGACCTCGTGATTCGCCCGCTTCGGCCTCCCAAAGTGCTGGGATTACAGGCGTGAGCCGCTGCACCCGGCCTTTTTTTTTTTTTTTTTTAACTTTTTTGAGATGGAATCACTCTGTTGCCCAGGCTGAAGTACAGTGGCATGATCTCAGCTAACTGCAACCTTTGCCTTCCCAGATTCAAGAGATTCTCCTGCCTCAGGTTCCCGAATAGCGAATAGCTGCTATTACAGGTGTGTGCCACCACGCCCGGCTAATGTTTTGTAATTTTAGTAGAGACGGGGTTGTACCACGTTGGCCAGGCTGGTTTCAAACTCCTGGCCTCAAGTGATCTGCCCACCGTGGCCTCCCAAAGTGCTGCGATTACAGGCGTGAGCCACCGCACCCAGCCAGCTTTTATTTTTTCTAGCAAGAAAGGTCTTGCTATATTATCCAGACTGGTCTTGAACTCCTAGGCTCAAGTGATCCACCTGTGTCTCAGCCTCCCCGGTCACTGGGATTACAGATGTAAGCCACCATTCTGGGCTAGGCGGATTTTTGTCTGTTTGGTTAAATGACTTCACATAACAGATGCTCATCATGTGTTACAAGAGTAAATGCCCCACCCCAACCTCCACAGACTGCATCTGGCAAAATCTGAGAGCCTGTGGTGTACCGGGATGGGCCCACCTCAGCCCACTTCCAGGACCACAGCCCTCTACTTGCTGAGGCCGTGTTTCTCTGAGTCTTGGTCCTCTTTTGATTGAAAGTGGAAGGAGGGGCCAGGCACGGTGGCTCATACCAGTAATCCTTAAGGCGGCAGATCACTTGAAGTCAGGAAACCCCGGCTCTACCAAAAAGATAAAAATTAGCTTGGTGTGGTGGCACACTCATGTAGTCCCAGCTACTTGGGAAGCTGAGGCAGGATGATTGCTTGAACCTGGGAGGCGGAGGTTGCAGTGAGCCGAAATCATGCCATTGCACTCCAGCCTGGGCGCAGAGTGAGCCTATCTCAAAAAATAAAAATAAAAAAGTGGAAGGAGGGGGCTGGGTGCAGTGGCTCACACCTGTAATCCCAGCACTTCGGGAGGCCAAGGCGGGAAGATGGTTTGAGCCCAGGAGTTCCCAACCAGCCTGAGCAACGTGGCAAGACTTCGTCTCTACAAAAAAAAAACAAAAAAATGAGCCGTGTCTGATGGCACATGCCTGTAGACCTCACCCAGGAGGCTGAGGTGGGAGGATCACTTCGGCCCAGGAGGTTGAGGCTGCAGCGAGCTGTAATTTCACCACTGCACTCCAGCCTAGGTGACAGAGGGAGACCTTATCTCAAAAAAGAAAAAAAAAGAAAGTGGAAGAGGGCCCAGCCCTAAGCTGGGTAGGAGTGCCAAGGCTGCTTAGCTGCTGCCATTCCTGCCTGGGAAGACTGGGGTGAGCCTATAGCTAGGGGGCCCCCAACATTGCTCCAGGTTCAGCAGGTTTGAGATGGGAAGCAAGGGCATCTTAAAACTCGTGTGGGTTTGGAGAACAGGTGGAGCCAGGCAGCTTCTGGCTCCAACAGGATGCACAATGGAGCCAGGAGGAGGGCATGGAAGGGCTGGGAGGTCTGTGTCAATGATCATGTTCTGCAAGGTTGGACAGAGAACCCCCGCGCCCTCCTTCTCTTGAGGGTGTATGCATATGGAAGGGACAGACTCCAGCCTCCCTGGAAGGGCTTCAAGTAGCTGGAGGACTGAGTGGCCTTTCCCCCAGCAGAGCACACAGCCCCACGGAATCCAGCTCTCAGCATTCCTCACCTCCTCTGCTACCAAGATACAGTCCCCTCCACTCCCCTCCCCAGTCTCCCAGGTTCTACCCTCAGCCCCCTTCAGTCTACTCCCCACAGGAGCCAGAGGGATCCCCTGAAGATATAAAACGTACGATGTTGCTACCTCAAATACCCTCCAAAGCCTTCTCCTCACTTAAAATCCCGGGCATGACATGGTGGCTCAAGCCTGTAATCCCAGCACTTTGGCTGAGGTGGATCACCTGAGGTCGGAAGTTCGAGACCAGCCTGGCCAACATGGTGAAACCCTGTCTCTACTAACAATACAAAAATTAGCCAGGCATGGTGGCCAGCGCCTGTAATTCCAGCTACTCGGGAGGCTGAGGCAGGAGAATTGCTTGAACACAGGAGGCGGACGTTGCAGTGAGCCGAGATCACGTCACTGCACTCCAGCCTGGGTGACAGAGACAAGACTCCGTCTCAAAAAAAAAAAAAAAAAGAATAAAATCCTGGGCCGAGAATGGCTCATACTGGTAATCCTTGCACTTTAGGAGGCTGAGGTGAGAAGGCTGCTTAAGCCCAGGAGTTGGAGACCAGCCTGAGCAACATAGGGAGGCCCCATCTCTAGAAAAAAAAACAACTAGCAGAGCGTGGTGGTGTGAACCTGTGGTCCCTGCTACTCGCGGGACTGAGGTGGGAGGAGGCCGGGAAGTCGAGGTTGCAGTGAGGCAGTGAGCTGTGATTGTAGCACTGCACTCTAGCCTGAGCGACAGAGCAAGACCATCTCCAAAAAAAAAAAAAAAAGAACAAAATCCTGAATTCTCCCCTTATAATCCCTCCGTCCTCCTCCTCACTTCATCAGGCCCAAGCCCTCTCCGACCTGGCTATTCCTCTGCCTGGGGCTCTGTCTCATCCCCTCAGGACTCTAATCAAATGTCACCTAAAAGACATACCCCCTTCCTCCCTAGCTGCAAAAGGGCTTCCCCTTTTTGTTTGTGTCTGTCTCCTTCTGTAAGGGCAGGGAGGGTGTGGTCTGCTGTGTTCCCAGCTGTCGCCCTGGAGCCTTGCAGAACCCTGGCACATAACAGATGCTCCTAAGTGTCTGCTGAATGCACAATGCAACAGCTTTGGCCCAGCCAAAATGGAACTGTGAAGAGAAAGTGAGCCTAAGGTGGCATGGTGGGGATGCAGCAGTGAGGGGAGATGGGTCTTGGGGAAAGTCCAGGCCTACATGAGGGGATGTGCCCCTGTCCTTCCTACCCCCTCCATATCCTGCTCCTTACCAGGCCAGACCCAGGCTTTGACAGGTACAATGCCGGCTACCAGGGGAAGGCTTAGGTCCGACAGCGCAAAGAAGACAAACCAAGCACACAGCTCCGGCACTAAGTCAAGTTCTTTACTTCCCAGAAGTGATGGCTAAGGGAAGGGAGGAGGGTGAGAAGAGGAAGAGAGAAAGAGCCAGAGAGAATGAGGAGGTGAGAAGGGGGGACAGTAAACCACTGTTCTATGAAGTCTCACGAGGCAAGTGCTCAAGGTAAAAAAAGAGTCCTGGAGAATCGTCCACGGCTGCGGGAAGCATCTCGGTTTGCTTCTGCTTTTAAGTCCTCTCGGGGAAGGCTGCCACCGCTGCCACTGCATTAAATAGTTATGTACATCGCAGAGAGTCCCAGGCCATGGGCAGGCGGGGGAGGGGCGTCATTTCACCAGGGGCCGAGTTTTATCATCGTCACCGCACTGGTGGGCTTTGTACTTTTTCACTTCTGCCATGTACTTGGCCCACGCATCACCTTTACTTGTTAATACCTGTGGAAGGGGGATATGGGTTTGGAGGGGGGGGTGCCAGGAACCAGGGTCAGGACTGCCCTGAGACAGGTGACCCATTCCCAGTGTCACCCAGCGGAAGACTCTGGGTTTGAGCTAAAGATTGTAAAGTCAAGTTATCTGGGGACCCTCCTATCCTGCCAGGTACACTCAGCAAAGGCCTGGATACCAGACAGGGAGGGAGAAGGCTGGGCACAAAAGCTGGAAGGAAAAGGCAATGTGGGTGGCCCTCCTGCACCCAGCCGGCTCACCTCATCCTCCGTCTTCTGCTTCTTGGCTACTATTCCCGTCTTGAGGGCTAGTTTGTTCCCGCCTCTGCGTTTGCCCACCTGGGTGAAGGGACAGAAGACTGCAACGGTTACAGGAGCCGGGACCGCCCTTGGCGGCGCTGAGGCCCACTACACCTTCCTAGCCCGGCCTGGTGGCCCGTCCTGACGCCGCGCCCAGCTCCGCCAGCCGGCCGACCTGCGCAGCAATCAGAGAGGAGCACACGCGACTCAGCGCCTGCCCTGGGCCCGCGGTGCCCTCCCAGGGAGCAAGAAGAGTGCCCACCTCAGTAGGGACCAGCTTTGTCCTCACTTTCCATGCCAAAGCCTCACCCTCTCTAGCAGGGACCACAAGAGGTGGCAATAGCTCCCTTTATTGAGCATGTACTGTATGCCAAGCCCTGTGCCAAGTGCTGCAGATGTATCATCTCCTTCCATTTTCACAGCTACCCTAAGATGAAAGTTAGAACCACCCCCTTTTTGACCAGGCGCGGTGGCTCAGGCCTGTAATCCCAGCACTTTTGGAGGTGGAAAAGGGGGGATCACCTGAGGTCAGGAGTTTAAGACCAGCCTGGCCAACATGGTGAAACCCTATCTCTACTAAAAACACAAAAAATTAGTAATCCCAGCTACTCGGGAGGCTGAGGCAGAATTGCTTGAACCTGGGAGGAGGAGGTTGCAGTGAGCCAAGGCTCCACCACTGCACTCCAGCCTGGGCAAGAGCGAGACTCTGTCTCAAAAAAAAAAAAAAAAAAAAAAAAAAGGAACCACCCCCTTTTCCTAGATGAGGAAAGTCTTTCAGAAGGAGAAGTCATGCTAACAACAAACAATGGAGCTGATTCAGGGTCAGGTGGGTCAAAGCCTCTGGACAGCATCCTTAGACATCAAGCAACATTGCCTTCTCTGTGCCTAGCCTGGCATGGCCTCTTTGAGGGTGCAGCCAAAATAGACCCTCAATGAACAAATGAAACAGATGCAACAACTGCTACACCCATTCATGAAGGGATACTCAGCCTCCACTCGCAGGTTCACGCCAACCCTGGTCCTGACGTTTTTCCTTCCTTACCCTTTCCTCAAAGATTGTCTTCCTCTAGCCTTTCATCCTGTATCCCACCTTCTCCCATTGATTGAGGGCTCCTGCGCTCCGGGGGCTCCAACAGGCTTCACAGACAACCAGGCATTCAGTAACCTGGGACTATTTTCTTTTTGTTTGTTTGTTTTGTTTTGTTTGGAGACAGAGTCTCACTGTCCAGGCTGGAGTGCAGTGGCACGATCTCAGCTCACTGCAACCTCCACCTCCCAGGTTCAAGTGATTCTCCTGCCTCAGCCTCCCGAGTAGCTGGGATTACAGGTATGCACCACCATGCCTGGCTAACTTTTGTATTTTTTTTTAGTAGAGTCGGGGGTTTCACCATGTTGGCCAGGCTGGTCTCGAATCCCTGACCTCAGGTGATCTGCCCGCCTCGGCCCCCAAAGTGCTGGGATTACGGGCATGAGCCACAGCGCCCGTCCTGCTGGGACTATTTCACACTGATTTTTTTTTTTTTTTTTAAGATAGTCTCTTGTTCTGTCATCCAGGCTAGAGTGCAGTGGTGCAATCATGGCTCACTGCAGCCTGAATCTCCTGCGCTCAAGCGATCCTCCTGTCTCAGCCTCCTGGGGAGCTGGAGCTCCAGGCATGTGTGGCACCATGCCCAGCTAATTTTTAAATTTTTTTCGTAGAGATGGGTTTTTGCCATATTGTCCAGGCTGCTCTCCAACTCCTGGGCTTAAGCAATCCACCCACCTCAACCTCCCAAAATGTTGGAATTACAGGTGTGAGCCACTGCACCCAATCCACACTCATTTTTAACAAATGAAGAAACTGAGGCTTGGAGGAGTTACATCACTCGCCCAAAATCACATGCAGCATCCAGAACTAGAGCCCCCAATCTGTTAGTCTCAAGTCAACACTTTTTCCTCCACACTGCAGGGACTTGATCTTAACACTACAGACATGGCAAGCTCAGAGCCAAAAATCAATATACGCCCTATTTACTTAGCCCAGAGTTTCTCAACCTGGCACTAATAACATTTTGAGCTGGATTATTCTTTGTTTGGGGGTGGGAGGGCGCTGCCAAACGCATGGTAAGAAGTTGAGCAGCATCCCTGGCCTCTACCCATAGATGTCACTAGCACCCCCTCCCGCAGTTCTGACAACCAAAAATGTCTCCAGACTTTGCCAAATGTGGGGGTGGAGGGAACTGCCCCAATTGACAACCACCAGTTTAGCCCTTCCTGGAAGACAGGCTCTATGCTAACCACTTTTCCAGGATCACCTCATAAAACCCTCACCACATCAAGAGATGCGATGATGTCTATTTTTGCAACTAGGGAAAATGAGGGTAGGCCAGCCCAGAGGCTCCAGGAAAGCAGCGATCTTGTCTGTAAGCTCACCACTGCATACCAGCATCTAGCACAATGCCTAGCACGAGGTAAAGTGCTCAATAAATGGAGGTTGGTCGAATAAGATACAAGGAAGTCAAGTAATTGTCCTAGGTAAGTAATTGTCCTTACACAGTAACTGGTCTGAGTCTAATGCATATAGCTCAGAGTCCAGACTTAATTTACCCCCTTTCCTCACAATTAGTGGTGGTCCCATGACCCAAGGTCCGGGTACCATTCAAACAGGAATCCCGATATCCACGTTTCCTCACTCTCCACAGTGCTGATTCCAAGGGAATTCCTCAGCTTCCAGTTCCCACGGGCAGGCTCCTGGAGTCCCCACTCCCGCCCCCAGACCCCAAGTTCCTCATCCTCAGTGGGTGACCCGGACGGGCCCCTCATTCAGAAAGGAAAGTGGACCTCGGTCCCGATCCCCCTTCACGGGCCCCTACTCCCGCTGCCAGGACAGGCCGTGGCGCCCGCCCCCACCCCCACGGCTCCTTACGAAGCTAAGTGTGGAGCCCGGACCGCCCTTCCTCTTCGGATCCCCGGGGCCAGCGGCGGCGGCCGACTGGTCGGGTCGCTGCGGACCCGGGGGCGGCTCCTCCTGCCGCTGCCGCTGCTCCTCCTCCATCTTCCGCTTGAACAGCTCCAGGAAGCTGCCGTCGTTGGCGAACAAGTTCACGCCGCCCGATACGGGGCTCGAACCCGCGCCCGACACCTCCTCGTCCCCGCTCTCGGGCGACGTCCCCGGTCCCGACTCAGCCCAACGGCTCCCGCCACCGCCACCACCCGCGGGGCCCGGCGCCTCCCGGCCCGGAGGCTCCGCCCGTCTCCCTCGGGCAGCCATTTTGTCGCCAGGTGCCGCGCAAAGGACTCCGGGAAGGCCGCTCCGGCCCCGCGCTTGGCGCCCGACTCGCCTCGTCCGGAGCAATGCATGCCGGGAAGAGCGGTCCGGCCCTTTAGCGTCTGCAGCGGGGCGGGGTGAATGAGGGAATCAACCCAAAGGGGCGGGGCTAGGGGGAGGGGCCCCCGTCTCGCGGGTTTTTTTTTGTTTGTTTTTTTCTTTTTTTTTTGAGACGGAGTTTCGCTCTTGGTGCCCAGGCTGGAGTGCAATGGCGCGATCTCGGCTAACCGCAACCTCCACCTCCCAGGTTCAAGCGATTCTCCTGTCTCAGCCTCCCGAGTAGCTGGGATTACAGACATGCACCACCACGCCCAGCTAATTTTGTATTTTTAGTAGAGACGGGATTTCTCCATGTTGGTCAGGCTGGTCTCGAACTCCCGACCTCAGGTGATCCGCCCGCCTCGGCCTCCCAAAGTGCTGGGAATACAGACATGAGCCACCGCGCCCGGCCTTGTTTTTTAAAAATTAGAGACGGGCGCCTGGCTATATTACCCAGGCTGGTCTCGAACTCCTGGCCTCAAGCGATCCTCCTGCCTTGGCCTCCCCTCCCAAAGTGTTGGGATTACAGGTGTGAGCCATCGGGATAAGTCTTGCTGTTTTTTTTGTTTTGGTTTTTTGGTTTTTTGCTTTGTTTTGTTTTATTTTGGAGACAGAGTCACACTCCGTTTCCGAGGCTGTAGTGCAAAGGCCTGATCACGGCTCACTTCAGCCTCGACCTCTCACGGCTGAGGTGAGCCTCCCACCAAAGCCTCCCGAGTAGCTGGGAAAACAGGCATGCGCCACTATGCCTGGTTTATTTATTTATTTACTTATTTATTTTTGTGGAGACAGGGTTTTGTCATGTTGCCCAAGCTGTTCTCAAACTCCTAGGCTCCAGCAATCCTCTCACCTCAGCCTCCCAAAGTGCTGGGATTCCAGACATGAGCCACCGAGCCCTGCCTCTCGGGTGCTCAAAATTCAGCGGTACTCGGGCTGGTGTTTCCCAGACTGGGGCTCCCGGGGAATGAGACTGTCGTCTGAGACTGGGGCTGTAGCTTGCTCTCTGGAGTTGGTTTCACTTGGGGCTGGGAACAGATTCGTTTTCCAGGGCTAGAATCCCCGTCTGACACCAATAATAATCTCTGTGAGGGGAAGGACCTCATTTGGGGTTGTGTACTCAGCTGACACCTGGGAACTTGAGTCCCTAACTAGGGAATAGAGAGCATGTGTAGCCTGGGCCCCCCAAGTAAAAATAGGGGTATCTTTGGGTTGGGTACTCATCTCTGGATAAAGCTCACATTTTTGGGGGACATAGGGGCTCTGTGGAGCTGAGGTCCCCGTCTGAGAATCAGCTTTTTTTTTTTAATTTTGTTATTGTTATTATTATTTTATTTTATTTTTTGAGACTGAGTCTCGCTCTGTCGCCCAGGCTGGAGTGCAGTGGTGTCATCTCAGCTCACTGCAGCTTCCGCCTCCCGAGTTCAAGCAATTCTTCTGCCTCGGCCTGGTCTTGAATTCCTGACCTCGTGATCTGCCTGCCTCGGCCTCCCAAAGTGCTGGGATTACAGGCGTGAGCCAACGCGCCCGGCCTATTTTATTTATTTATTTATTTTTAATTAATTAAATATTTTTTTTGAGACAGAATTTCACTCTTTCACCGAGGCTGGAGTGAAGTGGCGCAATCTCGGCTCGCTGCAACCTCTGCCCTCCGGATTCAAGCGATTCTCCTGCCTCAGCCTCCTGAGTAGCTGGGATTACAGGTGCGTGCCACCACGCCCGGCTAATTTTTGTATTTTCAGTAGAGACGGGATTTCACCATCTTAGCCAGGCTGGTCCTGAACTCTTGACCTCAGGTGATCCACCCGCCTCGGCCTCCCAAAGTGGTAGGATTACAGGCGTGAGCCACCGCGCCCGGCCAGAGAATCAGATTAGTTTATGAGCTGTAGTATTCAGATGAAGTTGGGGTTATTTCTAGGCTCTAATCTCCCTCTAAAGTTAAGAGTGTCATGGGCTGGGGTCTCCATCAAGGGCCTGGAACCCAGCTTGTGTTCCTGCTCCAGGACAGAGGTTCAAACATGAAATATGGTATACTGGAGTCTTCTCTTGAAATACAAGGCGGCTTTTAGGAATTAGGGTCCCTTCTACCAAACGGAGCGCAATTACAGGCATGGTGCCTGCTAGGCATGGGAGATCAGGGCGTCCAGGACAAAACTCTGGACTCGCCCACTCTAACCCACTGTCAGCCCGGGGACCTATAGCCAGCCAACTGAGTCAATTTGTCTATGATTGGTTTGCGGCAAGAGCCAAGTGGCTCACAGCCTATTGAATAATAGAGGAGGCGGACCTGAGGCGAGGTTGGGACCTAACGTGAATAATAGAGGGAAAATGATGGACATAAAGTTGAGCCTATGGAGGCCAAGGCGGACCGGGAATCTAACTTCACCGAAAGGGCATGGACTGGGTGTTTGGCTGGTTGCTAAGGAGAGGTTGGCGCTACCGGAGCATGAGAGTGATTGGTGGACGTAAGAAAAGATGTAGCCAATGAAAGGAGAGCTGCGAGACTTAGGGCCCAATCAGTGAAGGGGAGTAGCCTGGACCGTACCGATGTGTTCATTAGGTAGGGGGAGCCCTTGGAAAATTATAGACCAGAGGTTGACAAGGTGAACCCTGGAAGCAAAGAATAGTGAAAATGTAATTTATATTTCTCCTAAAATGGAAGTAATGAGGAAATTAACTTATGCTTCTAGCCTCGATAGGAATGTGATAGAGAATTTCCCCTGTAGGTGCTTCGTATGGTGCGCTCCGCTGGATCACGTGAGCCAGTTCCAAGATGGCGGCAGGGGTGGCCGGGTGGGGGGTTGAGGCAGAGGAGTTCGAAGATGCGCCTGATGTGGAGCCGCTGGAGCCTACGCTTAGCAACATCATCGAGCAGCGCAGCCTGAAGTGGATCTTCGTCGGGGGCAAGGGTGGAGTGGGCAAGACCACCTGCAGGTAAGGAGGCTGCGGCGGGGGCCAGGAGGCGTGTAGGATATACTACTGGGCGAAGGGGAGGCCAAGGACCGGCTTTTCCACCACGACCCGGGCAAGGGGGCTGGCGGGGGTCTTTGGGTTTCACTCTCTGGAAGTTACCTGGAGCACATGAGAAAGACCTCTTCAATGCAGCCCTAGCACCCTCTGAATTGGACCATCCATGTTGGGGCTCAAGTGCAGCGCCCGGGGGACGGGGAAGCACTTAGATGTCCCCATCAGCTGGACCGTACCTGAGTGAATCCAGAGTTGTGGGTAGGGGCGGCACCAGAACAAGCAATCGTAGTTTGGTAAACCTTGGTGTTTTATGTCCAAGGCGAGAGTGAGGGTGGAAAGCGAGGGAGAGGGCACATGATCAGACTGTCCCAGGCAGCTACAGGCAGGAGGTGTCCATGCGGCAGATTATCCTGGACAAGTGGACCGAACCATCCTGTGCTTACCAGGGAGTGCAAGGGATCCCTTAGCTTATTAAAGAAGGGAGCACGGAGTCAAGCTATGCTGGCTGGACAGCTGGGCCATGCCACTGTGTGCCCAGCAAAGAAGCATCGGGCACTAGGCCAGACATACTCAGTCATTTGAACCTTATCTCTCTAGTCCACATAGAAGGGTCAGTAGATAAATCAGAGAGGGTTCCTTTGTAGGGATTGAGGCTCAATCCCACCGTAACCCATACTCTCCTCTCAAGGCCCCTGCTGATCCGGGTCACCTGCTCCAGGGAAACTACCACTATCCTTGCAGACCCAGGGAACAGAGCCCAACCCCTCATCCCCTGTCTTTTTACTTTTCCTTTACCCAGCTGCAGTCTGGCAGTCCAGCTCTCCAAGGGGCGTGAGAGTGTGCTGATCATCTCCACAGACCCAGCTCACAACATCTCAGATGCTTTTGACCAGAAGTTCTCAAAGGTGCCTACTAAGGTCAAAGGCTATGACAACCTCTTTGCTATGGTGAGTGGAGCAGGGCTTAGCCCCCACTTCTGGGAAAGGCCTCTTCCAGCCTTTCCTGTGTGCACACACCAGCAGCCACCATGTCCTATCCACTCTTTATCCTGTGTCTCTCCTGTTTCACCCCTTCCTCAACATACTCACAAGAGAACCAATGAGGAATTGCAGAGCGGGAAGCACACCAGAGTGCCTAAAGCTTATTGAGCCAGGGTAGGGGAAGAAGAAGTTGGAGAGACCAATCAGAGCCACAAAGTGTGGTACCTTATGGGCCACGGTAAGAAGTTTGGCATTGACTCCAGGTTCAATGGAAAGCTGTTTGTTTTAAGCAGGGCAGTGTCGTGGCCAAATTCATGTTTGAAAAGTACCCTCTGATGGCCAGGTGGAGATTTAATTGTCAGTCAGTGTAGAAGCAGGGAAACTAACAAGGAGATTGGGGATGTAACCAGTTGAGAGATGACAACATCCTGGACTCTGGTGGAGGCAGAATGCTGGGGGAGAAATAGTCAGATTTGAGATTTTTTTCTTTTTTTTTAAACACTCAGGAATCCTGTGTCTCCCAGGCTGGAGTGCAGTGACCCGATCTAGGCTCACTGCAACCTCCACCTCCCAGGTTCAAGCAATTCTCATGCCTCAACCTATTGAGTAGCTGGCATTACAGGCATGCCCCACCACTGCCTGTTAATTTTGTATTTTTAGTAGAGACAGATTTTCACCATGTTGGCCAGGCTGGGCTTGAAGTCCTGACCTCAAATGATCTGACCGCCTCGGCCTCCCACAGTGCTGAGATTACAGGCATGAGCCACCACATCGCACTAGGGATGTATTTTGGAAGTAAGCCAGTGAGATTACTTGGTTGTAATGGGTGAGAGAAAGAAATGAATTGATTACATGTCTTTCTTGTCTCTCTAAGCAGCTAGGATGGGGAAAACTAGGAAAGGAGTAGGTGTAGAATGGACAAATCAAGAATTTCATTTTCTCCGCAGTGAATCTGAGGTGCCCACTGGAAATCCAAGTGGAAACATCATGACAATAGCTTGTTTATGTGAGTCTGGAGCCCAGAGGAGGTTGGCATTCATTTGGAAGTCACTGTCCCAAGGTTGGCATTTAAAGCTGTGTGAGGGCTGGGCATCGTGGCTCACGCCTGTAATCCTAGCACTTTGAGAAGCCAAGGTGGGCGGATCACTTGAGGTTAGGAGTTCGAGACCAGCCTGGCCAATATGGTGAAACCCTGTCTCTACTAAAAATATAAAACAGGGCCGGGCGCGGTGGCTCAAGCCTGTAATCCCAGCACTTTGGGAGGCCGAGACGGGTGGATGACGAGGTCGGGAGATCGAGACCATCCTGGCGAACACCATGAAACCCCGTCTCTACTAAAAAATACAAAAAACTAGCCGGGCAAGGTGGCGGGCGCCTGTAGTCCCAGCTACTCGGGAGGCTGAGGCAGGAGAATGGCGTAAACCTGGGAGGCGGAGCTTGCAGTGAGCTGAGATCCGGCCACTGCACTCCAGCCTGGGCTACAGGGCGAGACTCTGTCTCAAAAAAATAAAAAAATAAAACAGTTAGCTGGGCACGATGGCAGGTGCCTGTAATACCAACTACTCATGAGGCTAAGGCAGGAAAATCACTTGAACCCAGGAGACAGAGATTCTCCTGCGTCAGCCTCCAGAGTAACTGGGATTATAGGTGCCTACCACCATGCCCGGCTAATTTTTGTATTTCTGTATTTTTAGTAGAGACGAGGTTTTACCACGTCTCAAAAAAAAAAAAAAAATGCTGGGCACGGTGGCTCACTCCTGTCATCCCAGCACTTTGGGAGTCCCAGGCGGGTGGATCACAAGGTCAGGACATCCAGACCATCCTGGCTAACACGGTGAAACCCCATCTTTACTAAAAATACAAAAAAAATTGCCTGGGCATGGTGGCAGGCATCTATAGTCCCAGCTGCTCCGGAGGCTGAGTCAGGAGAACGACATGAACCTGGGAGGCGGAGCTTGCAGAGAGCTGAAATCGCGCCACTGTACTCCAGCCTGGGTGACAGAGGGAGAATCTGTCTCAAAAAACAAAATAAAGGCCGGACGCGGTGGCTCATGCCTGTAATCCCAGCACTTTGGGAGGCCGAGACAGGTGGATCACGAGGTCAGGAGATCGAGACCATCTTGGCTAACGCAGTGAAACCCCATCTCTAGTGAAAATACAAAAAAATAGCCGGGTGCGGTGGCGGGCACCTGTAGTCCCAGCTACTCAGGAGGCTGAGGCAGGAGAATGGCGTGAACCTGGGAGGCAGAGCTTGCAGTGAGCCGAGATCGCACCACTGCGCTCCAGCCTGGGCAGCAGAGCAAGACTCAGTCTCACAAAAAAAGAAAAAAAAGTACAAAAATTAGCCAGGTGTTAGCCGGGCACAGTGGCAGGCGCCTGTAATCCCAGCTACTTGGGAGGCTGAGGCAGAAGAATCGCTTGAACTCGGAGGGGCAGAGGTTGCAATGAGCCGAGATCGTGCCACTGCATTCCAGCCTGGGCGACAGTGAGATTCCATCTCAAAAATAAATAAATAAATAAACTAGCCAGGCATGGTGGCAGGCACCTGTAGTCCCGGCTACTTGGGAGGCTGAGGCAGGAGAATGGCGTGAACCCGGGACATAGAGCTTGCAGTGAGCTGAGATGGCACCACTGCATTACAGCCTGAACGACAGAGCAAGACTCCATCTCAAAAAAAATAAAGAAATAAAAAATAAAATAAAGAGCTGCTGCAGAGTGAGGATGCTGGCAGAGGACAGTCCTCAGGTGGGATGAGCTCCATCCAGTATACAGACCCAGGACTTGGGTGCTGCCAGGGTCAAGGACTGGGAGGGAAACAGGAGGAATTGGGGCACTTCCTCAGCAGAGATGAGGGTGTTGGCAGCCAATGGCTTCTCTTTCTCACCAAGGAACGGGCAAGGGCCTCAGCAGTGAATGGGATAGAAGTTTGAGGAGGGAGAAAATGCCACATAAACGCTTCTTAAGGTAGCAGAGGGAACCAGAATTGTCTGGATCACCAAGTGTCCATTGGAGATTTGTGTTCAGAAGAGAGGAGCAAGGGCCGGGCGCGGTGGCTCACGCCTGTAATCCCAGCACTTTGGGAGGCTGAGGAGGGTGGATCACGAGGTCAGGAGTTAAAAGACCAGCCTGGCCAAGGTGGTGAAACTCCGTCTGTACTAAAAATACAAAAATTAGCCAGGCCTGGTGTCAGACGCTTATAATCCCAGAAACTTGGGAGGCTGAGGCAAAGAATTGCTTGAACCCGGGAGGCAGAGGTTGCAGTGAGTCGAGATTGCACCACTGCACTCCAGCCTGGGCGACAGAGTGAGATTCCATTTCCAAAAAAAGAAAAAAGGGTAGGGAGCAAGATGGAAATACTCTTCAGGAGTGTTCAGACCCTCAAGTGCAGTGATACTAAAGAGCTAGAAAGCCACACTTATAATTTCAGTGCTTGCAGAGACTGAGACAGGAGGATCACTTGAGGGAGGCCAGGAGTTAAACAAAATTAGCTGGGCATGGTGGCGTGTGCCTATAGTCCCAGTAAGTCAGTAGGTTGAGGCAGGAGGATCGTTTGAGCCTAGGAGTTTGAGGCTGCAATGAGATATGTGTGAGATGCTATCTCTTTTTTTTTTTTTTTTTGAGACTGAGTTTCACTCTGTCACCCACGCTGGAATGCAGTGGTGTGATCTCAGCTCACTGCAACCCCTGCCTCCTGAGTTTAAGCGATTCTTCTGCCTCAGCCTCCCAAGTAGCTGTGATTACAGGTGCCCGCCACCACATCCAGCTAATTTTTTTATTGTTGTTGTTTTGTGTTTTTTTGGGGGGGTTTTTTTTTTTTTTTGCTTTGTTTTTTGTTTTTTGAGACAGTCTTACTCTGTTGCCCAGGCTGCAGTGCAGTGGCGCAATCTCGGTTCACTGCAACCTCTCCCTCCCGATTTCAAGTGATTCTCCTGCCTCAGCCTCCTAAGTAGCTGGGACTACAGGTGCCCGCCACCACGCCCGGCTAATTTTTTGTATTTTTAGTAGAGACAGGGTTTCACCATGTTGGCCAAGCTGGTCTTGAACTCCCAACCTCAGGTGATCTGTCCGTCTCCACCTCCCAAAGGACTGGAATTACAGGCGTGAGCTACCGTGCCTGGCCGGATTCTGCATACATGTTGACGACTTCTGTGCCAGACACTGTTCATGTTTCACTGTGTCAGCCAGGATGGTCTCGATCTCCTGACCTCGTGATCCGCCCACCTCGGCCTCCCAAAGTGTTGGGATTACAGGCGTGAACCACCGCACCTGGCCTGTATTTCTTTTTAGTAGAGATGGGGTTTCACGATGTTGGCCGTGCTGTTTTCAATTTCCTGACCTCAAATGATCTGCCCAGCTTGGCCTCCTAATATGCTGGGATTACACATGTGAGCTACCACGCCCAGCCAAGACGCTATCTCTAAAAGAAAGAAAAAAAAACGCTGCAAGTAACCAGAGTGGGGGGATTTTGCCAACAGCAGGGGGAAAGGGAGTGTTTGCAGAGGGAACCTATGGAAGCTGGGCTGGATAAGGGTGCCAGCCAAGAGGAACACTGACAATTTACAGGGGCCAGGTGAGGGGATAAAGTGGCCCAAAGAGGCTTAGAATACGTGAGGCATAAGAGGAGGTTGCGGTCAGAGAGTGGTACTAGGGTGTAGTGATGAGTGGGCAAGCTCCCCAAGAGGGAATGACCCCTAAGGCCAGCGAGTTGGGTCCTTCCCCATGGGACCCATGAAGTCACCAAGAAGAGGTGACAAAGGAGGAGGATGAAGAGGGAGGCATTGGCCGGGCGCGGTGGCTCACGCCTGTAATCCCAGCACTTTGGGAGGCCGAGACGGGCGGATCACGAGGTCAGGAGATCGAGACCATCCTGGCTAATATGGTGAAACCCCGTCTCTACTAAAAATACAAAAAAAAAACTAGCCGGGCGAGGTGGCGGCGCCTGTGGTCCCAGCTACTCGGGAGGCTGAGGCAGGAGAATGGCGTAAACCCGGGAGGCGGAGCTTGCAGTGAGCTGAGATCCGGCCACTGCACTCCAGCCTGGGCGACAAAGCGAGACTCCGTCTCAAAAAAAAAAAAAAAAAAAGAGGGAGGCATTGGCCGGCCATGGTGGCCCCACCTGTAATCCCAGCACTTTAGGAGGCTGAGGTGGGCGGATCACCTGAGGCTGGGTGTTCAAGACCAGCCTGACCAACATGGAGAAACCCCGTCTCTACTAAAAATACAAAATTAGCTGGGGTGGTGGCGCATGCCTGTAATCCCAGCTACTTAGGAGGCTGAGGCAGGAGAATCGCTTGAACCCAGAAGGCGGAGGTCGCCGTGAGCTGAGATTTTACCATTGTCCAGCCTGGACAACAAGAGTGAAACTCCATCTCAAAAAATATATATATATACAAAAAATTAGCCCGGCATGGTGGGGCATGCCTGTAGTCTGAGCTACTTGGGAGGCTGAGGCAGGAGAATCACTTGAATCCACAAGGCGGAGGTTGCGGTGAGCCAAGATCATGCCACTACACTCCAGCCTAGGCAACCAGAACAAAACTCCATCTCAGAAAAAAAAAAAAAGAGGGAGGCATTGAGTCTGAGACTGGCCAGAGACCCCAGCCGTGGTTATCCCTTTATAGATTCTACATACATGTTTGTGTTTTGTTTTGTTGTTTGTTTTTTGACACAGAGTCTCACTCTGTCACCCAGGCTGGAGTGCAATGGTGTGACCTCGGCCCACTGTAACCTCCGTCTGCCGGGTTCAAGCGATTCCCTTGCCTCAATCTCCAGAGTAGCTAAGATTATAGGCGTCCGCCACTATGCCTGGCTAATTTTTGTATTTTTAGTAGAGACAGGGTTTCACCATGTTGACCAAGCTGGTCTCCAACTCCCGACCTCAGGTGATCTGTCCGTCTCCACCTCCCAAAGGACTGGAATTACAGGCGTGAGCTACTGTGCCTGGCCGGATTCTGCATACATATTGACGACCTCTGTGCCAGGCACTGTTCATGCTAAGTGCTGAGGACACAGCAGTGAGCTAGATGGTAAAACCCTTGCCCTTGAGGGGATGCCCCTCCATCTGCTCTGGAGACAGATGATAAACATGATAAGGGAATCATGAGGGATGTGAGGAAGGGCTAATTTTTCTTTTTTCAGATGTGTCTTGTTATATTGCCCAGGCTGGTGTCCAACTCCTGGGTTCAAGCGATCCTCCCATCTCATTATCCTGAGTGCCTGGGACTATAGGCGTGAGCTATCCTGCCCAGCTCCTAAGGACTAAACCTTAAGGAGAAAGGAAGGCAGGGCAGGGGATGTCAGTGGATCTGTGCTGTTATTTAGGGTGGTCAAGGAATCTCTCAGTGGAGGGATGGATGATCTGGAAGAGGTCATGGCCCATTCACGGGAGTATCTGGGGTCGCAAGTGGCCGGTTACAAGTGGGGAGTAGCAATGTAAATGGCCCGCAGTGGGTTTTGGCTTCCCTTCGAGGGCCCTGGCCACAGCTTGCAATTTTCCCGTTGTTTTTCACCCTTTATGCAACCATACAAAACCCTAAGTGCTACCTCAGGGTCCCCCCAGCTGTGACCTAATGAAACGCCTGTGGTCAGAGCCCGCCACAGGCTCCCTCTGGCCCTGTGCCCAGGTAAGAAGGCTTCCCCTGGCCCTGTGCCCAGGTAGGAAGGCTCCCCCAGCAGTAGCAGCAACCTCTGTCTCATCCCTTTGGCCCCCAGGAGATTGACCCCAGCCTGGGCGTGGCGGAGCTGCCTGACGAGTTCTTCGAGGAAGACAACATGCTGAGCATGGGCAAGAAGATGATGCAGGAGGCCATGAGCGCATTTCCCGGCATCGATGAGGCCATGAGCTATGCCGAGGTCATGAGGTCAGGCCCAGCCAGCAGGGGTGGGGGCTGCCTGGGGAAGGGGAAGAGTGGACACAGAGGGCCTGACCCCTGTCTCCCCTCAGGCTGGTGAAGGGCATGAACTTCTCGGTGGTGGTGTTTGACACGGCACCCACGGGCCACACACTGAGGCTGCTCAACTTCCCCACCATCGTGGAGCGGGGCCTGGGCCGACTTATGCAGATCAAGAACCAGATCAGCCCTTTCATCTCACAGGCAGGCGGCGGGGGCCCCCACCTGCACCATCCAGGCAGCCGGGAGTGGGAGTAGGCCCAGGCCCCTAGACCCTCAGACACCTACTAACAATTCCCTTTCCTTCCCACCCCTTCTCTCTCTGGAATTCTCCCTGGAGGGCATGGGAGGGAGCTGTCTTTCCTCCCCCGCAGGCAGGACTCAGTGTCCCTGCCCCTGCCCACTAAATACCCTAGACAGAGCCAGAAAGCACATTTCAGAACCAGGCAACCTGCCTTCAAACCCTCTGCACTCACCATGTGACCCAACTGCTGTGTGACCTCAAGCAAATCACTTCACCTCTCTGGGCCTCAACTTCCTTGTCTTGCAAATGGAGATCATGAGAGTGCCCCATGGGTTGTTATTATTATTATTATTATTACTTTTTTTTTTTTTTTTTTTGAGACAGAGTCTTGCTCTGTCACCCAGGCTGGAGTGCAGTGGTGCAATCTCGGCTCATTGCAACCTCCACCTCCTGGGTTCAAGTGATTCTCGTGCCACAGCCTCCCAAGTAGCTGGGGGTACTTAGCAGACGTGTACTTAGCAGATGTGTACCACCATGCCCAGCTAATTTTTGTATTTTTTGTAGAGACAGGGTTTTGCCATGTTGCCCAAGCTGGTCTTGAACTCCTAGCCTCAAGCAGTACACCCACCTCGACCTCCCAAAGTGCTGGGATTACAGGCATGAGCCACTGTGCCCAACCCCCGTGGCTTATTATTACGATGACAACCCCAAAGCCCCCACAGTGCTTCACACCACCAGCACCAGCCACCATGGTATATGTGCATGTGTGTACCCTGTGAGGACCTGTGCCTCAGGTGGTAACACTGGGCACTTACTGTGTGCCAGACACTGTTCTGAACACATTATATGCATCAGCTCATCTGGTACAACAGGTCTGGGATGTAAAGTTTAGAGATGGGGAAACTGAGGCCCCAGAAGGTCAAGCCCCTTAGCCATAGTTCCCTAGAAATGGCAAGGCTGAGGCCGGTGGCGTTGGCTCACGCCTGTAATCCTAACACTTCGCAAGGCCAAGGCGGGTGGATCGCCTGAGGTCAGGAGTTCAAGACCAGCCTGGCCAAAAATGGTGAAACCCCACCTGTACTAAAAATACAAAAATTAGCCGGGCATGGTGGCCCGTGCCTGTAATCCCAGCTACTTGGGAGGCTGAGGCAGGAGAATCGCTTGAACCCGGGAGGCGGAGGTTGCAGAGAGCCAAGATCACGCCACTGCACTCCAGCCTGGGCAACAGAGCGAGACTCCATTCCAAGAAAAGAAGAAAGAAATGGCAAAGCTGGTATTTGACCAACCCCAGGAATCTGCTCACGGGCCTGAGCCTTTAACCGCTGGGAGGTATCAGGAGTCATCCCTCTGGTGTTTAGTGAACCCCCAACCCAGGAGGTTTAATGAGCCCCAGGTAAGCTATGAGTCCTCCCACATCCCCCCTGCAGATGTGCAACATGCTGGGCCTGGGGGACATGAACGCAGACCAGCTGGCCTCCAAGCTAGAGGAGACTCTGCCCGTCATCCGCTCAGTCAGCGAGCAGTTCAAGGACCCTGTGAGTGGTGGTCTGGCTGGCAGTGAGAGGCCCGGGGGCTGAGGACCGTGGCAGAACCCGCCCCTCACTGTCCTCTCTTGTGCCCTGTAGGAGCAGACAACTTTCATCTGCGTATGCATTGCCGAGTTCCTGTCCCTGTATGAGACAGAGAGGCTGATCCAGGAGCTGGCCAAGTGCAAGATCGACACGCACAATATCATTGTCAACCAGCTCGTCTTCCCTGACCCCGAGAAGCCCTGCAAGATGTGTGAGGCCCGCCACAAGATCCAGGCCAAGTATCTGGACCAGGTGTGCCCACCCACCCAGCACTGGCTCAGCAGAGGCACCTCTGCCCCTTTATTCTCTGACCTTTTGCTCCACCTTCTGGCCCTCTGGCCTAGCCTCCTGCCCTTTGCCCCCACATTTCAGATCCTTCACCCTTATTCTGGCCATAGAGGACTGTGGCTGGCCTGGCCTAGATCCCTGTGACCCTGGAGAGCAGGTGGTCTAGCCCAGTGATCTCTGGCTATACTAACCCAACTCCCACTTATGACACCTTAAGCTCCTGCCCTATATTCTCTCCCTGACCCTGGAAGCTTCCTAGCTTAACCCCTTCTGTTGATCCACACTGTCTCTGCCTTCCTGCCCCCTGACCACTGCCTTCTACCCTCTGCCCTGGCTGCAGATGGAGGACCTGTATGAAGACTTCCACATCGTGAAGCTGCCGCTGTTACCCCATGAGGTGCGGGGGGCAGACAAGGTCAACACCTTCTCAGCCCTCCTCCTGGAGCCCTATAAGCCCCCCAGTGCCCAGTAGCACAGCTGCCAGCCCCAACCGCTGCCATTTCACACTCACCCTCTACCCTCCCCACCCCCTCGGGGCAGAGTTTGCACAAAGTCCCCCCTATAATACAGGGGGAGCCACTTGGGCAGGAGGCAGGGAGGGGTCCATTCCCCCTGGTGGGGCTGGTGGGGAGCTGTAGTTGCCTCCTACCTCTCCCACCTCTTGCTCTTCAATAAAATGATCTTAAACTGCTATATTTGTTGACATTGGGAGGTGAAGGTAAGCACCTTTATGTACAGTTGCACAGATTGTGCGCTGCAAAGAAGTGTCACATCTACAGGGGCCCATTCACAACAGAGACCTAATAGAGATGCATGTTCATTGTGGCAACTTTGGAAGGAGGGTGTCTTGGGTGAGAGATACCTTTGTCTCGTTCTGTATGGGTTAAGGTATCCCTAGGTGTCCCTGCTGGGGCTGTGAGGCCTGGAATGGAACGCAGAGGCATTTGCCCACTTCCTTGGAGGCTCAGAGTGTGGGAACTGGGAGGCCCCTTGGCCAGCCCCAGGCTGGTGGGGAGCGGATTAGGCCGGCAGTGGGCCCAGCGCTGCCTGCTGTTTGGTTTGGGAATTAGTGGGCGTCCTGGGGAGAGGCCAGGCCTGCCAGACTGGGGATTAACAGTCTCCACCCCCCAATTCCTGCCCCCATGGGATGGCATCAGCCCCTCCCAGCAAAGGGCTGCAGCAAGGGGGCTGGTTACTGGGCAGGGTGACAGAGGACTTGGGCTGGAGGGGCTCCTGAAGTCTCATCCTGACTCCAGAGTGGTCTCAGGCTGTGGGCACACAAGCCTGGAAGGCACCTAGTGGACCCCCTTATCCCCTGCCCTTCACTTCTCCCTCTGCCGCTGCCTGCACTGCTATTGTCCCCACTTGGGAGACTCAGAATGGGGCATGACCTTGAGAGTTTGCAAGTTCCAAGCCAGAGCTGGCAAGGGGGGACAGAAAAGGGGTTCCTGAGGACACACACGAGTCAAAGTGGTGTTCAGGCCGGGCACAGTGCCTTACACCTGTAATCCCAGCACTTTGGGAGGCTGAAGTGGGTGCATCACTTGACGCCAGAAGTTCAACACCAGCCTGGCCAACATGGCGAAACCTCATCTCTACTTAAAATACAAAAATTAGTCGGGCATGATGTTGGGGTGCCTGTAGTCCCAGCTGCTCTGGAGGCTGAGGTGGGAGAATCGCTTGAACCCCGGAGGCAGAGGTTGCAGTGAGCCAAGACAGAGTAAGATACTGTCTCAAAAAAAAAAAAAAAGAAAGTGGTGTTCAGGTCTGGGCGTGATGGCTCACGCGTGTAATCCCAGCACTTTGGGAGGCCGAGGCAGGCGGATCACGAGGTCAGGAGTTGGAGGCCAGCCTCCAACTACTTTGTACTAAAAACACAAAAATTAGCCAGGCTTGGTGGTGCCCGCCTATAATCCCTGCTACTTGGGAGGCTGAGGCAAGAGAATCACTTGAACCTGGGAGGCGGAAGTTGCACTGAGCCAAGATTGCGCCATTGCACTCTGGCCTGGGCAACAGAGTGAGACTCTGTCTCAAAAAAAAAAGTGTTCAGACCGTGCACACCCAGAGCCTGGGTGTGCCAGGGTGTGTGTATAAGGGGAACCCCACCAGGAGCCTAGACTTGTCACTCCAACTCCCTGGGGTGTGCACAAACAGGTGTGGGCCTGTTGGGATGGCATGTGTAAACAAACACGATGGTACAGCCGGTTCCGCGCCAAACTTCCAGGTTCCAAATCCCAGCTGTGCTACGAACAAGATGAGATGTGACATCGGAGCCTCAGTTTCCCTACTTGGATAGTAAGCTGACCAACTTAGCATGCCTGTAAGGATTCCATGAGATGAAACGCACAAGGCATTTATACCAGCACCAGACAGGAAATCCCAAGAAATGTTTGTTATTTTTCGTTGTCACAATTAGTAAGCATATCAACTAGCCCAGGAAGCCTGCGCCCAGCCCCTGCGGGAATTCAGCAGTCGGAAGTGTGTGGGGATGCGGGTGAGCTGGGGGAGGGAGGATGAAAAGGAGGAGCCGGCTTCAGTGAGTGCAAGGACACTTCCTAGGGAGTGGGGGCTGCTGGTCGAGAACTGAGCTCGTCAGCACCGAGCCTGCCACCGCCTTGCCAGGTTCCGCAGCTGACGACACCGCCCCAGCTGCCCCCTCGCCCCCATTTATGGGCTGTCCGGCAGCTGGACAGCGAAGGCATGGGTCACAGGGTGGCCAGCCCAGGCGGGTTCCTAATTACCCCGGGCAGGGTGAACATCTGCCAGTCTGGGAACACGGTGTCCCAGCCTGCCAGGCTTGGAACCTCGGGCGGGGCTATGCAGAATGCACGAGGGGCTCCTGAGCACTCTAGGATGCCCGTCCCAGGGTTTTACCCCCAAGCGTCTGCCCCTCCCACACCAATCTGTGTGTTAATGTCCTCCAAGCTGGACAATGGAGGGGGAGTGGGTACTCTCTGTAACAGCCTGGGAGTGTCCCCTTTACAGGTGTGTCTGTGAAGAATGAACATCTGCCCAGAATCCATGCCAAATGCAGGACAAAGTTTTGTGTCCCTAAGCTTGTGTGTCCGTGGCAATGCTGAGAGTATCTGAGACCTGTGTGTGTGGGTATGGGCATGCCGCCGGGAGGGAGCGTTGGAAAGGGGGTTGCCTTCACATATTGGTGTGCAAATGGTGGTGAGTTTCAACAGCGGTGATAGCTAGGGTACCCTTGAGACAGGGGTGGCTGTTGTGTGTGTCTTTGCAAGATTGGTGAACCTCAGGCCCCTCTCTGAGCCTGGGGTTGTGTGCCACCACACTGAGGAAAGGGTTTTTCATTTGGTGTGTGATCATGAGTGTATCTTTGCACAGAGGAGATCAGGAATAAAACCTCCTTGCAGTGGTGTATAACTGTGTGTGTGAAGGCATTCTGAGGGCTGGGTGGGGTCTGTGCTTGGCTGGTTGTGTGAGTGTCTTTGTTACACGGTATGATCATGAGGGAATCCAGACCGTTGGTAGCACTGTGTGTGTGAGAGGGGAGAGCCTAGTATGTCAGGGTCCACCTGCCTTATATATGCATGATGGGGGCAGGGGGGTTGAGGTAGGTGTACCTTGTGTGACTCTGGAAGGTTCTGTGACAGTGTGTACTGCCCCTCTGAGTCACCATAGTTATGTGAGACTGTCTTTTCATTTTTTCAATAGAGATGGGGATCTCACTATGTTGCCCAGGCTGGTCTTGAACTCGTGGCTCAAGTGATCCTCCCACCTAAGCCTCCCAAAGTGCTAAAATTACAAGCGTGAGCCATTGTGCCTGGCTGAGGCTGTCTTAAGAGCAGCTGGATTTGTGTCTGGAATTATGATGTGTGTTTCTGCATGCATCTCTGTGACACTGTGATTACAGGTGACTGTGGAGTGACCCAGCCTCACTGAGCAGTGTGTGTGTGTCCACCATCCCTGCTTCCTCCCCCAGCCTCTGGGTTCCAGATCCTTACGACCTGCCACTGAGTGACTGGGAGGGGAATAGGGAGGGGCAAAGGAGGACAAGGCGGATTTCTCCCCCAGTGCCAGGTAACAAACTTGTGGGACTCCAAACAAAGTTCTGAAGCTGCAGCCCAGCCGAGGGAGGAGAACCAGGAAAGGGGGGCACACCCACTCCCCAGCCCCACCCAACGCCAAAGCCACCCGCCCATTCCATCCCTGTCCCTGTGGGTCCCTGCACCGGCCACCTTCAACACAGGTGAGATGAGCCCAGGCTTGGGGAAATAGGGGGCCCTGAGGGAATAGGGAACCTGCGGGCAGGAATGCATCCGGAGTCCTCCCGGGGTGGGGAGTGGAGGGCTTGGAAGGCTGGAGGGGAATGGAGAGAGGAAAGGTCAAGGAGGATCCGGGAGGAAAAGGGAGTAGGGGGAGCCAGGGCCATTAAGCGGAAGGTGGACAGGCTGGGGCAGGGGGGCTAGGGGACCCGGAGGCTTAGGGACAGGGCTTCAGAGGGAGTGCAGGGAGTGGAATGGGTCAAGACTTGGAGCTGGGGAAGTGGAAAAGGGGGAGACAGAAATAGGGGCTGAGGGAGAGAATTTGGGGGAGGTGGAGCCTTGAGAACCTAGAAACTCAGGCGCTGGGGACTCGCGGAGTGGGGGATGCTACAGGTGGCCTCTAAGTGAAAGGGATCGGGGAAAGGGTGACTCAGGAGCTGACTGCAGGGACTCAAGGGTCTTGGTGGTGGGGGACGGCAGGTACCAGCGCCTGGGGCCAGGAGTCTAGGGAAGGGGACAGCCTGAGACACACACTCTCTGCCACTCAGGGAGTGGCACTGGGGGCTGGACTAGACTGAGTAAAGCTGGGAGGAGAAGGCAACTCAGGCAAGGGTCAGGACTGAAGGGGTGGCCGGCCGGAACATGGGTGGAATCCCTGTGCTCAGTTATCCCCGCACCTCTTCACCCCCACCCGCAGCCCCCACCCGGGCCACCCCCTCTCCCTTGGCCACACCTGCCGGGTGCCACAATGACCGTCACCTACACAGCCCGAGTGGCGAATGCCCGCTTCGGTGGCTTCTCCCAGCTGCTGCTGCTGTGGCGTGGGAGCATCTACAAACTCCTGTGGCGAGAGCTGCTCTGCTTCCTCGGGTTCTACATGGCGCTGAGTGCTGCCTACCGGTGAGGCTGCCCCGGGGTGCTCATGTGCTAGGGGAGGGGGGCAGCTATTTTATATATATAATATAGATATATACACACATATATACACACACATATATATACACATATATAATATATACATATATAGGTATATATCTATATTGGGTTTTTTTGTTGTTTTTTTTGAGACGGAGTCTCGCTCTGTCGCCCAGGCTGGAGTGCAGTGGCGCGACCTCGGCTCACTGCAAGCTCCGCCTCCCAGGTTCACGCCATTCTCCTGCCTCAGCCTCCTGAGTAGCTGGGACTACAGGCGCCCGCCACCACGCCCGGCTAATTTTTTGTATTTTTAGTAGAGACGGGGTTTCACCGTGGTCTCGATCTCCTGACCTTGTGATCCGCCCACCTCGGCCTCCCAAAGTGCTGGGATTACAGGCGTGAGCCACCGCGCCCGGCTGGTATATATCTATATGTATAATATATACTATATATAATATACAATATAATATAATATATAATTTTTATATACTATATATATACATATAAATTTTTTTTAATTGAGATGGAGTCTCGCTCTGTCACCCAGGCTGGAGTGCAGTGGCATAATCTCGTCTCACTGCCACCTCCACCTCCCAGGTTCAAGAGATTCTCCTGCCTCAGCCTCCCCAGTAGCTAGGATTACGGGTGCCAGCCACCACGCCTGACTAATTTTTTTGTACTTTTGGTAGAGACGGGGTTTCACCATGTTGGCCAGGCTGGTCTCAAACTTCTGACCTCAAGTGATCCTCCTGCCTCGGCCTCCCAAAGTGCTGGAATTACAGGCGTGACCCACAGCACCCAGCCGGGGGCAGCTATTATAAAAGAAGCCAGGGTGAGGGGCACAGCAAGAGAGATCTGAAGCTGGGGATGGAGTCACCCCTGTGACCTGTGACCCCTCATCTCTATCCCGCAGCTTTGTGCTGACCGAAGGGCAGAAGCGCTACTTCGAGAAGCTTGTCATTTACTGTGACCAGTATGCCAGCCTCATCCCTGTCTCCTTCGTGCTTGGTGCGGTCCAGCCCCCAAATCCCCTGTTCCCATGTCCCTGAGAAACCCATATCCCTTCATGCCTTTTGAGGAGCCCCTATTCCTGCCCCTCTGAGACTCCTGCCTCAAATCCAACCCCCACAGTACCCCCCCCCATTTTTGGATCCATATGATGAAGATGCCAGATGTGACCCTACACTCTGAGACCTGGGGTGTCACCTGGGGTCACAGTGCCTCCTGAGGTGCCCCCAAGAGAGCTCCATCTCGCCCACAGGGCTTATTCCTGGTCACCCTGGGGATTCTCACCAGTGTCTGTTGTGTTACTAGTGGGGACAAACCCCTAACCCTCCAGGGACCCTATAGGACTTCATCCTCTCGATTCCAGCCTGGGGGCATTTCTCTGACAAGTCCTGGCCCCCCAGGAACCACATGTGACCCAAGCCTACCCAAGGCTCCCTGATGTAGACCCTGTCCCCAACCCCTTCAGAAGTTCCTGGTTCAGGAGCTGGGTATGGCTATTGCAACAAGCTTGACCAGGTGTCCCTGATGTACACCCCCACAAACCAGACCCCTCTCCCCTTGTTTTAGCTCCCTATGCATTCACAACAAGCGACAGTCTGCCCACATGCCCCTAACATCGGCTCTGTGCCTCTGTCCCCATACTGGGATCCCAGTGTCACATCTGAGGTGACTCCCAAGTAGCCAGTGACCTAAAGGGCTGCTCTGCCTTTCTGCCTTCTTTTTTTTTTTTTTTTTTTTTGAGACGGAGTCTCGCTCTGTTGCCCAGGCTGGAGTGCAATGGTGCGATCTCAGCTCACTGCAACCTCTACCTCCCGGGTTCAAGTGATTCTCCTGCCTCAGCCTCCCGAATAGCTGAGACTACAGGTGCACCACCATACCCGGCTAATTTTTGTATTTTTAGTAGAGACGGAGTTTCACCATGCTGGCCAGGCTGGTCTCGAACTCCTGACCTCGTGATACGCCCTCCTCGGCCTCCCAAGGAGCTGGGATTACAGGCGTGAGCCACCGCGCCCGGCAACTGGCCTTTCTGACCTCAGGGCTGGACCCCCAACTTCCCAGCCCAAGCGTAGTGAGGTTGGCCAGCATGCTTGGGTTTCCCTGATGCAGACCTTATGTTGTCCCTTCTCCCACAACCTGGGCCCCCAAACCCCTGGCCCTGGTGTCCCCACTGAGCCCCCATTCCGCTCTCCCGCAGGCTTCTATGTGACGCTGGTGGTGAACCGCTGGTGGAGCCAGTACCTATGCATGCCGCTGCCCGACGCGCTCATGTGCGTGGTGGCGGGCACCGTGCACGGACGCGACGACCGCGGCCGCCTCTACCGGCGTACACTCATGCGCTACGCAGGGCTCTCGGCCGTGCTCATCCTGCGCTCTGTCAGCACCGCGGTGTTCAAGCGCTTTCCCACCATAGACCACGTGGTGGAGGCTGGTGAGTACTCAGCCAGAGGCAGGGCAGAGACCGGGCAAGGACCCGGTGGAGGGGGGCAAGGGGCTAGCTATCTCTGACCTCTTTCCTCCAGGGTTTATGACCCGCGAGGAGCGCAAGAAGTTCGAAAACCTGAACTCGTCCTACAACAAGTACTGGGTCCCCTGCGTCTGGTTCTCCAACCTGGCGGCGCAGGCACGGCGCGAGGGCCGCATCCGCGACAACAGCGCCCTTAAGCTGCTGCTCGAGGTGGGCCCACCAGGAGGTCATTCATATAGAATACCAGGGAAATTGTACCCCTGGAGCTGTGTCAACGGCGGCCCGCCATGCATCCCCCACGAGACCGATTTCAAACACCCTAACCACGTGCACACTTACCTCCATGGGGCAGATTCCAACGCCCTTGATGTACAACCCCTGGGTGCATGGTCCCACATCCAGGTGCACACTCACCACCAAATGCCCTCCCTGAAACCCCCAAAGCACACTCCCAATTCCCACCCACCTCCATCCCAGGTACCCACACTTAATATCCCTGTGTGAGCTCACGGTTCAGGCCTCCTCATGACCTGTATCCACCCCCAGGAGCTGAATGCGTTTCGGGGCAAATGTGGAATGCTCTTTCACTATGACTGGATTAGTGTACCCCTTGTCTACACGCAGGTAACCTCATCGTGCCTCTGTTTATATTCGGTGTCAGTGGCCCTGATGCATGGTTTCCAAGGGGAAACTGAGAACTAGCTAAGACCCCCATCATAATGATGCCCAATCCTAGCCTTGGCCCTCAATGACCCCCTTGAGCCCTGCCCCGCCCTGCCCAGGTGGTGACCATCGCACTGTACAGCTACTTCCTGGCTTGCCTCATTGGTCGCCAGTTCCTGGACCCGGCTCAGGGTTACAAAGACCATGACCTAGACCTGTGTGTGCCCATCTTCACCCTCTTGCAGTTCTTCTTCTACGCTGGCTGGCTCAAGGTAGGTGGGTGATCCAGCCTGGAATTTCGTGGGTGGGGCGGACATGGGGTTCCCAAGTTTCCACCTAACTCCTCCCTCTCCTCTCAGGTAGCTGAGCAGCTCATCAACCCCTTCGGAGAGGACGACGATGACTTTGAGACCAACTTTCTGATCGATCGAAACTTCCAGGTAAGACTCAGATTCCAGGTGAGACTTCCAGGTAGCGACCATTCCGGGGTGCCCAACAGGGTTCTGGTCCCACCCCTGCCAAGTCTTGCCGGGTCTCGACCCAAACCATACTTCCCTCTGTGGTCCTGGCGGATTGCCCTGCCCCCACTTTACCCTGTGTGTTTGCACCTGTAGGTGTCCATGCTGGCAGTGGACGAGATGTATGATGACCTGGCTGTGCTGGAGAAGGACTTGTACTGGGATGCGGCGGAGGCTCGCGCCCCTTACACAGCAGCTACTGTCTTCCAGCTGCGGCAACCTTCCTTCCAGGGCTCCACCTTCGACATCACGTGAGCCAGTTGGGTGGGCAGGGCTTATGGCTTGAAAAGGTTAAGGGGACTCAATTCTAGAGATGGGGATAAGATTGAAAGTCTCAGGACTGTGATAAGGGAAGAAGCTAAGATAGGAGTCAGGGGGCAAGGTCAAGGTCTGAGACCAGGCCACTGACTGGGGACGGAGCTAAGGGCTGAGGTCAGTGAGGATCAGACAGGTCAGAGGTGATTCCAAAGGCGATGAGGGCTGAGGCCAGGAGCAGTGGCTCACGCCTATAATCCCAGTACTTTGGGAGGCTGAGGCGGGAGGATCCTTTGAGCAAGCCTAGGAGTCCAGCCCAGCCTGGGCAACATAGTGAGACCCCTGTCTCTACTAAAAATAAAAAATTAGCCAAGCATGGTGGTGCATGTCTGTAGTCCCAGTTATTCAGGAGGCTGAGGTGGGAGGATCGCTTGAGTCCTGGAGTTCAAGGCTACAGTGAGCCATAATGACACCACTGCACTCCAGCCCGGGCAACAGAGCAAGAGCCTGTCTCTAAAAAAATAAAAATAAAGGCCAGGCGTGGTGGCTAATGCCTTCAATCCCAGCACTTTGGGAGGCCAAGGCAGGTGGATCACTTGAGGTCAGGAGTTTCAGACCAGCCTGGCCAACATAGTGAAACCCTGTTTTTACTAAAAATACAAAACTGGCCGGGCTTGGTGACTCACGCCTGTAATCCCAGCTACTCGGGAGGCTGAGGCAGGAAAATCACTTAAACCCAGGAGGCAGAGGTTGCAGTGAGCCGAGATTATACCATTGCTCTCTAGCCTGGGCAAAAAGAGTAAAACGCCATTTCAAAAAATAAAAATAGGCCGGGTGCAGTAGCTCACGCCTGTAATCCTAGCATTTTGGGAGGCCAAGGTGGGCAGATCACGAAGTCAGGAGTTCAAGACTAGCCTGGCCGACATAGTGAAACCCCGTCTCTACTAAAAATACAAAAATTAGCCAGTGTGGTGGCACGTGCCTGTGGTCTCAGGTACTCGGGAGGCTGAGGCAGGAACCCAGGAGGCGAAGGTTGTGGTGAGCCGAGATCACGCCACTGCACTCTAGCCTGGGCAACAGAGCGAGACTCCATCTAAAAAAATAATTAAATTAAATTAAATTAAAATTAAAAAGGAAATGGGGCTGAGCCACAGCTGAGGTTTGAGATCCAAGTTGAAGTGGCAACAGAGGGTGAGGCCAGGCTCTGGGTTTAGGAGCTAAGGTCTTTGGGGAAAAGTTCTTTGGGGATAAGTGGGACAAAAGAATGGGTGGAGTCAGGGAAATGCCTGGGACCCCGCTCTGTCAACAAGAAGCGAGGCCGCAGCGCTGGCCCAATGTTGGTCCCGCAGGCTGGCCAAAGAAGACATGCAGTTCCAGCGGCTGGACGGCTTGGATGGGCCGATGGGCGAGGCGCCCGGCGACTTCCTGCAGCGCCTCCTGCCGGCGGGCGCGGGCATGGCCGCGGGAGGTCCCCTGGGCCGGCGCCTGTCCTTTCTACTCCGCAAGAACAGCTGGGTGTCGGAGGCGTCTACCGGGGCCAGCTGCTCATGCGCGGTTGTCCCCGAAGGCGCGGCCCCGGAGTGCAGCTGCGGGGACCCGCTGCTCGATCCTGGCCTGCCGGAGCCCGAGCCTCCGCCCCCTGCAGGTCCTGAACCGGTTGCCCTCATCCCTGGGCCTGTCGAGCCCTTCAGCATCGTGACCATGCCCGGATCCCGGGGTCCGGCGCCACCCTGGCTGCCCAGCCCTATTGGCGAGGAGGAGGAGAATCTGGCCTAAGATCTTAGAGCCCAGCCGCCTAAGGACAGGGAACCAGGTCCCTGCACGGCACACAGGCAGGTGTCCCGGTCTGCATAAGCCTCGTGTGCCTTTGTAAAGTCCACCTACACTTTTGACCAGCTCTCGCTGCCTGCCTGGGTTTGGCGCTGTGCTAGGGGCAAGAGTTCTTCCAGACTCTTGGACCAGCCCGCCTGTACCACCATCTCTACTTCCCAACCCCCACTGCCTGAGAGGTCATCAATGTCCTGCCTGAATTCTTTCCTTCAAGTGAAGATGTGACTGACTATCTCATCGAGTTGTCATGAGGATGAAAGAATGGCATTAAAGCATTTGGTATACAGTAGGTGCTCAATAAATTGCTAGTGGTTTTTATTCAAACGTTGCTAGTCTGATTTCTCCTGCCAGGCATTATCCATTATCCTAAGTAAAATGTGGGAGTTCTTGCAGGTTTCTTATTTATTTATTTATTTATTTATTTATTTATTTATTTATTTTTGAGATGGAGTCTCCCTCTGTCACCCAGCCTGGAGTACAATGGTGTGATCTCTGCTCACTGCAACCTCTGCCTCCAGGGCCCAAGCAATTCTCCTGCCTCGGCCTCCCAAGTATCTGGGATTACAGGCATGCACCACCACGCCCAGCTATTTTTTTGTATTTTTAGTAGCGAGGGGGTTTCACCATGTTGGCCAGGCTGGTCTTGAACTCTTGACGTCAGCTGATCCACCTGCTTCTGCCTCCCAAAGTGCTGGGATTACAGGTGTGAGCCATCAAGCCCGGCCACAGATTTCTTCTTCTTCCTTCTCCTCCTTCTCCTCTTCCTCCTCCTCCTCCACCACAACCACCATGCCCAGCTTATTCCAGGTTTGGTTGTTTTTTTCTTTGAGACAGAGTCTCACTTCATTACCCAGGCTGGAGTGCAGTGGCACCATCTTGGATCAGTGCAACCTCCACCTCCCTGGTTCAAGGGAGTCTCGTGCCTCAGCCTCCCAAGTAACTGGGATTACAGGTGCACACCACCACACTTGGCTAATTTTTTGTATTTTTAGCAGAGACAGGGTTTCACCTCTTCCAGGTTTTATGATGGTGCCCTGCTTACTTCTTCCCAAACTCTGCTCTCTGAAATACCCACATCAGTGCCCTGGCATTACTTATTAATGAGGCAGCCACTGTCCCAGGATCATGGGTTCTTCTTCCCTCAAGTCACAGCATTCTCAGGCCCTCTGGGCTTCAGGTTTTACTAATTTAATCACACAGACTCCTGATGAGTCCTGAATATAAAAGTCCAGCCAAGGCCGTGAGCTATGATCACACCACTGCACTCCAGCCTGGGCAACACAGTCAGACCCTGTCTCAAAAAAAAAAAAAAAAAAAAAAAAGGCCTGACATGGCGGGGCTCATGCCTGTAATCTCAGCTGGGAGGCAGAGGTAGGTGGATCATTTGAGGTCAGGAGCTCAAGACAGGCCTGGCCAACATGTTAAAAGCCCGTCTCTACTAAAAACAAAAATTAGCCAGGCGAGGTGGTGGGCACCAGTAATCTCAGCCACTCAGAGGCTGAGGCAGGAGAATCGCTTGAACCTGAGAGACAGAGGTTGCAGTGAGATTGTGCCACTGCACTCAAGCCTGGGCGGCTACAGAGTGAAACCCCATCTAAAATAGAAAAGAAAGAAAAGGAAAGAAAAAGAAGAAGGAAGAAAGAAAACAGAAATTCAGCCAGGATCCCTTCTCTAACTGTAGACCCAGAAAGCCAACTGCCTCTTAGATGTCTCCTTGCAGAGATCTCACAGACGCTTCAAACATAACACACCTGAAATCCAGCTCCTAATCAGCCCCCCAATCTGCCCCACCCTGTGTGTTAGCTTTGTCCTTCCAGGTACTGAGGCCAAAAGAAGTCATGTGGATTCCTCTTCCCACCACAGGCCATCACATCAACCCAGCGGCCACACCAACCCAGCAGCAAATCTTACCAGCTTTGCCTTTATTTTTATTTTTATTTTTTATTTTTGAGACATAATTTCGCTCTTGTCACCAGGCTGTATTGCAATGGCACGATTTTTGCTCACTGAAACCTTCACCTCCCGGGTTCAAGTGATTCTCCTGCCTCAGCCTCCCAAGTAGCTTGAATTACAGGCGCCCAGTACACCCAATTAATTTTTGTATTTTTAGAGACAGGGTTTCATCATGTTGGCCAGCCAAAGTGCTGAGATCACAGGCGTGAGTCACCGTGCCCTGCCAGCTTTGCCTGTAAATCGTATCTAGAATCCAACCATTTCTCACTCCTCCAGGGCCCCCAGCCTGGCCAGAGCCTCACTATCACCCACCCACCCGGACTACCAACCTGGTCTTCCAGCTCTGGCCCTGGCCTCCTAAGCCTGTTTCTCCCAGAGTGGCCACCAGAGGGCGCCTATGAACACCAGGGCCAGGTCACATCCCTCCTTTGCTTAGACTCTTCCATGGCTCCCACCTCACTTAGAATAAAAGTTAAAGTATTCTCTGCAGCCCACAAGAACCTGAATAATCTCCCCACCCTCGTCTGCTTTCTTTCATTTTTACTTTTATATTTTTTTGAGACGGAGTCTTGCTTTGTCTCCCAGGCTGGAGTGCCAGTGGCGCCATCTTGGCTCACCGTGGCAAGCAAGCTCCGCCTCGCAGGTTCACGCCATTCTCCTGCCTCAGCCTCCCGAGTGGCTGGGACTACAGGCACCTGCCACCATGCCCGGCTAATTTTTTTGTATTTTTATTTATTATTATTATTTTTTTGAGACGTAGTTTTGCTCTTGTTGCCCAGGCTGGAGTGCAATGGCGTGATCTCGGCTCACCACAACATCCGCCTGCCGGGTTCAAGCGATTCTCATGCCTCAGCCTCCTGAGTAGCTGGGATTACAGGTGTGTGCCACCACATCCGGCTAATTTTCTGTGTTTTTTTTTTTAGTAGAGACGGGGTTTCTCCATGTTGGTAAGGCTGGTCTCAAACTTCTGACCTCAGGTGATCCTCCCGTCTCAGCTTCCCAAAGTGCTGGGATTACAGGCGTGAGCCACCGCGCCCGGCCGCATTTTTTTGTATTTTTAGTAGTCACAGGGTTTCACCGTTTTAGCCAGGATGGTCTCGATCTGCTGACCTCATGATCTGCCTGCCTCGGCCTCCCAAAGTGTTGGGTGGGAGCCATCGCTCCCAGCCTTCTGCTTTCTTTTTTTGTTTGAGACGGAGTCTCGCTTTGTCACCCAGGCTGGAGTGCAATGGCATGACCTCAGCTCACTGCAACCTCTGTTTCCCGGATCCAAGCAATCCTCCCACCTCAGCCTCCCGAGTAGCTGGGATTACAGGCATGTACTACCATGCCCTGCTAATTTTTCTATTTTTAGTAGAGGAGGGGTTTTGCCATGTTGGCCAGGCTGGTCTCGAACTCCTGACCTCAGGTGATCCACCCATCTAAACCTCCCAAAGTGCTAGGATTACAGGCATCAGCCACCATACCTGGCCGCTAAGCTTTTCTTAAAAGCAATGGGCTAAGCCTCTGGCCCATTTTCTCTCCCTCACCTTGGTGCCCAGAGCATAGCCAGGGCAGATTGAAAGTCTTTATTTTTCTCAAATATAAAATCAGAGTCTCCCCAGGCAGCACATGAACTCCAGAGAGAGAATCAACGATAAGAATCACATTGCTAAAAAGAACAGGCCTATACCTACCTCCCACTCTCCCTCCCCACCAATCTGGGAGAGGGTAGGGCAGAGATCTTGGCCTCAAAGTTCTTGAGCAGCTGGCTGAAGCCCAATGCTGGGCGCCATGTGAGTTGGAGGAAGCCAGGGTGGGTGGAGCCCAGGCTGGCTGGATCCTGAGGTCAGTGCTTGTCAGTGGGGCGAAGGTTTAGAGATGCCAGGCGTCCCAGGGGTCCACGGCGAGCATTGGTTGCCAGCCGCTGCTGTGCCAGGAATGACTGGGCATGGGCAGGCGCCCGCTCTTCCCCAGCTCGCTGCTGCAAGGCCATGCCCTTCAGAAGGAGGTGTGGTTGGGGTCAGGTGAGCTCACAGGACCCCCTCCACCAATACTCTACCCATGAGATCTTAGAGCCCAGACCCCACACTTACCATATTATACCAGGCACTGATGAGCAGCTTTTCTTCCTGCTCCCTCTGACTTCGGCTTTTCTCAAAGTCCATCTGTCAAGAAGGCAAGTGTCAGGGGCCTAGATACGCTGGAGGCCGCGTAAAGGCATGAGGATACCCACCTCCAGGTGCCGGATGCGGACATCGCGTTCTCGGAGCTGTGTCCTTAGGGAACGGAGTTCTGGAGGTCCCCCTGCAGCCGGCCGCTGCTTGGGTTCCATGGTCTGCATGACCTACAGGTTGAGGAAGTCACAGCCAGGTGACTTTGGCCTTGAAACCCAATGGGACATACTGGGGTGTGTGTATTCATTCATTCATTATAGAATGTTGCCCAGGATGGTCTTGAACTCCTGGCATCAAGCAATTCTCCTGCCTTAGCCTCCCAAAGTATTGAGATTACAGGCATGAGCCATTGTGCCCATCCATGCAGTACTTTATTTTTATTTTTGTGATGGAGTCTGGCTCTATTGCCCAGGATGGAGTGAAGTGGCACAATCTCAGCTCACTTCAACCTTTGCCTCCCAGGTTCAAGTTATTCTCCTGCCTCAGCCTCCCAAATAGCTGGGATTACAGGCGTGTGCTACCACTCCCAGCTAATTTTTCTATTTTTAGTAGAGATGGGGTTTCGCCATGTTGGCCAGGCTGATCTCGAACTCCTGACCTCAAGGGATCAGCTGCCTCAGCCTCCCAAAGTGCTGGGATTACAGGCGTGAGCCACTGCGCCTGGCTGTGCAGTACTTTTTTTTTTTCAGATGGACTCTCACCCTGTTGCCTAGGCAGGAGTACAATGGCACAATCTTAGCTAACTGCAACCTCCACCTCCCAGGTTCAAACGATTCTCCTGCCTCAGCCTCCTGAGTAGCTGGGATTACAGGTGCCCACCACCATGCCCAGCTAATTTTTTTTTTTTTTTTTTTTTTTTTTGAGACGGAGTCTTGCTCTGTCGCCCAGGCTGGAGCGCAGTGACCAGATCTCGGCTCACTGCAAGCTCCGCCTCCCGGGTTCCCGCCATTCTCCTGCCTCAGCCTCTCGAGTAGCTGGGACTACAGGCGCCCGCCACCTCGCCCGGCTAGTTTTTTGTATTTTTTAGTAGAGACGGGGTTTCACCGTGTTAGCCAGGATGGTCTCGATCTCCTGACCTCGTGATCCACCCGTCTCGGTCTCCCAAAGTGCTGGGATTACAGGCTTGAGCCACCGCGCCCGGCCCAATTTTTGTATTTTTAGTGAAGACGGGGTTTCACCACGTTGACCAGGCTGGTTTCGAACTCCTGACCTTGTGTTCTGCCTGCCTTGGCCTCCCAAAGTGTTGGAATTACAGGTGTGAGCCACGGCGCCCGGCCGGCTGTGCAGTACTTTAATGTGACAATCAGTAGCAGTGGGGAATCATTGCAGAAGTCTGTCACATGGTGGGGTATGACAGGTGTGAACTGGGGCACAGATGTGCAAGCAGGAGGTTTGGCTCAATAGGAGGCACAAAAAGGCGGGAGCCAGGGCAGGCAACTTGTGGGAACACCCAGTGTCCTCACCATGCGGGCCTTGTCCACGTAGCGGCGGTATCGCTCCTCCATGGCCCGCAAGTCCGCGTCCTTCTTCTGCAGGTTATGCTGCAGCTCCTCGATCCGTCGGGTTGCTGGTGGAAGAGGTGGCCCATCAGCTTCACGCTGCTGGGCTTTGCGATCTCCCCAACCCCTGGTCACCAGGTCCCACTTACTGCTGCTGTCAGTGGGTGGCTCCAGCTCCTCAATGTACTCCCGCTTCCTCTGCAACTCCAGATCTGCCTCATGAAGCTTCTGCCTGTGGGCAGGGATGAGCAGCAGTGGGCTGACCTCCGAGCTGGCTTCTGTTTCGTCCCAGCGGTAGCCACAGACCTCCCCGCCAGCCAGAAATGCCCCTACATGGCCACAGAGCCCTCTCTGCCTGCCCCTCATGCCTGGGGGCTGTGTGCCCTGGTCCCACCATCTCCTCAGCCATCAGTCACAACCCTTCGCACCCTTAGCAGGTATCCTGTGGAACAGCCCCCTGCTGTCCACTTCGCCCATCCCAAAGCTCCCAAGTTGGTCCAGACACCATCGTCCCTTGCTAGCTTCTTCTACTCTCAACCACTCCATCTAGCAACCAGGGATCTTTCTAGAATACGAATCTCTTCAATAGCAGACAGGTAAAAGAAAAGAAAGAAGGCCAGGCGCAGTGGCTCATGCCTGTAATCCCAGTACTTTGGGAGGCCAAAGCGGGTGAATCATCTGGGGTCAGGAGTCCAAGACCAGCCTGGCCAACATGGTGAAACCCCGTCTCTACTAAAAATATAAAAAATTAATCAGGCATGGTGGCACACGCCTAAGAAACTCCCCACTACTGTCAAATCCATGCCCCCACCAAGAGTGCCCTCTTTCTGCGACTTACAAATGTTCCTCCAGCTTTCTTTTCAGCAAGACGGACTGGGGGAGAGAAGAGGCAAGGTGAGTGGGGGGTCCAGAGAGGACCTAATTCCTCCTTCCCAGGGTGAGGGTAGGGGGTGCCACCCTGGGCCCATGGTACTTACAATGGCCTGTATGGGGCATCGGGCAGCATGGGAGAGAGAGGAGGGTTACTTCGGGGCATGAGGGAGGGCCAGGCAGGGAGGTGGTGGGTGACACTCACGTCTTCAGTCTTGCCCCCCTGCTCCTGCAGGGCTTTCTGAAGGTCCTCCACCTGGGCCCACAGCTCAGATAGCTGCTGCTGGTTCAGCCTGCAAGGGTGGGGGGCCGCTTAGTGCCTTCGCCCACTTTCGGCCCCCTCTGTCCCTGCTCTGCGCAGGTAGGTCCCCAGGCGCTCACCGGTGCTGCGTCTCCAACCCGTGGCGAGCGCGGTTCGCCTCCTCCAGGTGGCGCTGCAGCTCCTCCTGCCGCTCGCGGTCGGCCGCCTCCTGCCGGCACAGCCGCTTGTTCTCCAGCTGAAGCCGCAGGAGCGTCTCCCTGCAGACCCGGTTGGAGAAAGCAGGGCCAGGGTCGGGTCACCCCGCAGGCTCGCTGGGGCTCAGGGCGGGTGGAGCTAGGGGCGGGACAGAGCCCTGGGGAAGAGCTCAGCCAGACCATGGGGTTGGAACACCGAAGACCTAACTAGGGTTAAAGTGGACGGAGCCCTAAGCTGGGGTAGGGGGTGGAGCTAGGCAGGGGCGGAGCTACAAGAGTGGATTCGAACAGCTGGGATGCGGCTGCTGGAAAGCCGGAAGCAGAAATGGGAAGAATTAGGATGGGAGAGTTTTTTGGGGTTTTTTTGTTTGGTTAGTTTTGTTTTTTTTGTTTGTTTGAGATGGAGTTTCGCTCTGTCGCCTAGGCTGGAATACAGTGGCGCGATCTCGACTCACTGCAACCTCCGCCTCCCAGGTTCAAGCGATTCTCCTGCCTCAACCTCCCGAGTAGCTGGGACTACAGGCGCACGCCAGCACGCCCGGCTATAATTTTTTGTATTTTTAGTAGAGACGAGGTTTCACCGTGTTAGCCAGGATAGTCTCGATCTCCTGACCTTGTGATCCGCCTGCCTTGGCCTCCCAAAGTGCTGGGATTACAGGCGTGAGCCACTGAGCCCGGCCGTTTTGGGGGTTTTAAAATCATTTTTATTTTGTATAGAGGGCCACTGTGTTGCCCAAGCTGCTCTCAAACTCCTGGGCTCAAGTGATCCTGCAGCTCCGGCCTTCCAAAGTGCTGGGATTTAGAGGTGTGATCCACCATGCCTGGCCTGGGAGAGTTAATGCCAGCAGGGCACAGGGGACTGAAACTCACAGAGGCTACACTGACAGGGGTGGACCCTGGGGGAAAGGATCAAAGTCGGCGGGGCTAGGGCATAGGATTTTTGTGCGGGAAGTGGAGCCAGGTGTTGGACATAATGTGTGTACTAAGGATAGACCCTGGAGAGGCAAAGTCATCTGGTAGGGCTGAAAGGAGCCAAATCAGCAGTAAGTGGGCCTAGGAGCCCGGCTAGGACCTGGAGCTGAGACCAAGCAACCCGTGCTAGTAGGTGGGAGGGCGGGGGTGGGGCTGAGGGCGGGCCTTGGCAGGCCTGGGTGGAGCCAGAGTTTTGAGTGACCCCAGGATACCTGAGCTCCGCAGGCAGGATCTCCGCGGCTAAGTTATCCATGGGTGGGGAGGTGGGATCCAATGAGGGGTCTGAAGAATGCAAGAAAAGTCTTCAGGTCTCTTCGAATTCCCTGTCCCCACCCCTAGGGTCTTCTTCCCAAAGATCATCTTTTGGGGCTCAAGTTCAGCCAACAGCCTGGCTTGACACAAGCTCCATCCCCAGCTTGATAGAGAACCAGGAGGGTTGGCCTGGCTTTTTAGCCTTTGCTCCACCCTGAAACCCTGAGCCTCTCTCTTCAATATGACCATGTCACATCTTTCTGGTCACCTCCAGCCTGGCCTAGCTCTCTCCCCAGCCTAGACATGCACTGGGACACAACCTGTTCTGCCCAAACAGTACACCAGGACAGGTAAGGCCCCAGCATGGGGCTTCATCTCACCGGCCTGGGTCAATCCCCGCGGCTGCAGCTGGGCGCAGCGCAGCTCCTCATTGGCCTCCCGCAAGGAGTCCCGCTCCGCCAACAGCCGCTGCAGGGACAGGGTACAAGATACCACACGGGTCAGGCTCGGCTCCCCGGGAAATAGGCTACCCCAGAATTGGCAGGGTGGGGCTTGGGCTGTGGGACCTCAGCCTCACCTCCTTCTCCTTTGTCACCGACTCATACTTTTCCTCCAGGTTGCGGTATTCAAATAGCCATTTCTCGGCCTTCATGGCCTCCTCCTGCCGCTGGCCCTGCAGTTCCTGCACCTGAACACAGAGAGGGGAAGAATAAGGACTGCAGGGGTGGAAGCAGGGGCAGGGGCTGAGTACAGATGGTTCCCAATCCAGGATGGTTTGACTTATGATTTTTTTGACTTTACTATGGTGCTTTCAGCTGTGTATGTTTTTTGCTTGGCTTTTTTTTGTTTTGTTTTTGTTTTTTGTTTTTTGAGACGGAGTCTCGCTCTGTCACCCAGGCTGGAGTGCAGTGGCGCGATCTCGGCTCACTGCAAGCTCCGCCTCCTGGGTTTACGCCATTCTCCTGCCTCAGCCTCCTGAGTAGCTGGGACTACAGGCGCCCGCCACCGCGCCCGGCTAATTTTTTGTATTTTTAGTAGAGACGGGGTTTCACCTTGGTCTCGATCTCCTGATCTTGTGATCCGCCCGCCTCGGCCTCCCAAAGTGCTGGGATTACAGGTGTGAGCCACCGCGCCCAGCCTTTTGCTTGGCTTTTTAAGAGACAGGGTCTCGCTCTGTTGCCCTGGCTGGTCTCAAACTCCTGGCCTCAAGCGATCCTCCCACTTCAGCCTCCCAAAGCACTGGGATTACAGGTGTGAGCCATTGCACCCAGCCAACTGTGAATGTTAATAGTAAGAAGCCATATAACCATTCTGTTTTTCAATTTCAGTGAAGTAGTCTTCAATAAATTGCATGATATAGTCAATGCTTTATTATAAAATAGGCTTTATGGTAGATGATTTTGCCAAACTAGGCTAAGGAAAGCATGATTAAGGTAGGCTAGACTAAGCTGTGATGTTCGATAGGTAAGGTATGTTCAATGGATTTTCTTTCTTATTTCTTAAAAAATTTTTTAAAAATTATTTTTTAAAAACAGATGGGATCTCACTATGTTGACCAGACTGTTCTTGAAATGCTGGCCTCAAGCGATCTCCTATCTCAGCCTCCCAAAGTGCTGGGATTATAGGCATGAGTCACCACGCCCAGCCCTCTTTTTCTTTTTTTTTCTTTTTAAATATATTTTTCTTTTTTTCTTTTGAGACAGAGTCTCCCTCTCTCAACCAGGCTGGAGTGCAGTGATGCGATCTTGGCCTACTGCAACTTCACCTCCCAGGTTCAAGCGATTCTGGTGCCTCAGCTTCCTGGGTAGCTGGAATTACAGGCGCATGCCACCATGCCCAGCTAATTTTTGTATTTTTAGTATTTTAGGGTTTCGCTATGTTGGCCAGGATGGTCTCAAACTCCTGCCTCAAGTGATGTGGGGTTACAGAAGGCGTTATGGGGTGCCCGCCTTGGCCTCCCAAAGCACTGGGATTACAGGCGCGAGTCACCGCACCCAGTCTTTTTCTTTTGTTTGAGGCAGGATCTCGCCTTGTCACTCAGGCTGGAATGCAGTGATGCAGCCACAGCTCACTACAACCTCAAAATCCCAGCCTCAAGTGATCCGGTTCAGTCTCCGAAAGCGCTGGGATACTAGGCCTGGCCTTTAAACGCATTTTAGGATATTTTCAATTTACCACGAGTTTTGTTACATGGGTAGGTAGCCCCAAGTAAATCAAGCAGCAAGGTGAAGGGGCGGGCATCAAAGAATTTAGAGGAGCGGTACTTAAGGGAAGGGCTGGGCTTACTAACCCAGACAGAGGAACAGCCTGGGTGGAGGGAAGAGGCCTGGAAGGCGTGGCCTAAGGGCAAGTGAGGCAGGGACTCAGGGGAGGGCGGGCCAACAGTAAGGGACACGCTGCCAGGGGCGGGGCCCCGGCCCTAACCCCGACCCCGCCGCACCTGCCGCCGCTGCGCCTCCAGCTGGGCGCGCAGGGAGCCAGCTCGGCGCAGCTCATCCTCCAGCTGCCGCGTGCGCTCGGCGTGGCCAGCATTGCGTTCCTCCAGCTGCCGCACCTGCCGCCGCAGCTCTCTCAGCTCTCCCAAGCGGCGCTGGCAACTGTTCAGCGTGGCCTCCAGCTGCCCAGCACGCTCCGAGGACTGCCTAGGGGAGTGGAGAGGGAGGGGGGAGGACTGAGAGCTCTGATCAGGGTTCAGCTGGGATGCGGAGTGGCCCTTGGAGCAGAGGAGGGTGTTGTTCAGCCTGAGGCTTTTGGGTTCAAGGTGAAGGGGTCATGAAAGTCGAGGGTCAGGGTCAACCCGGGCCTGGTGCTGTTGAGAGTCATTACAGCAATAGTTAGCCCAGGGTTATAATCAGGGATCCTCTGGGGTGGAATTGTGGGGACACAGAGGGTTGTGGGGTTATAGGGGGAGTGATGGGGGGCCTAGAGAGGTCTGAGCATCTGCCAAGGACACCTTGGGGTCATTGGGGGAGCTATGGGACAAGAGCACTGTGGGGTCCTTAGAAGTGCAATGGGGGCCGGGCGCGGTGGCTCACGCCTGTAATCCCAGCACTCTGGGAGGCCGAGGCGGGCGGATCACAAGGTCAGGAGATCGAGGCCATCCTGGCTAACAGGGCGAAACCCTGTCTCTACTAAAAATACAAAAAAGCCAGGCATGGTGGCGTGTGCCTGTGGTCCTAGCTACTCGGGAGGCTGAGGCAGGAGAATGGCGTGAACCCGGAAGGCGGAGCTTGCAGTGAGCCGAGATGGCGCCACTGCACTCCAGCCTGGGCGACACAGCGAGACTCCGTCTCAAAAAATAAAAAATAAAAAATAAAAAAAGAAGTGCAATGGGGGGGTGCACTAGTACTTTTGCATTACAGAGGTGCTATAGGGGCCCAGTAGAGCCCTTTGTGGTTACAGAAGGCACAGTAGAGTCAAAAGGGGTTGCAAAGTCCTAGAAGGTACCATGGGATCCAGGAGCATTATGAAGTCCAAAATGTGCAGTGGGATCTGCAGACCATTGTGGGGGAGGTTCTTGTGTTTTGTGGGGCCAAAGGGATGCTATGGGGTCTTGGAAGCATACTGTGGAATAAGAGGGGGCAGTGTGGGGTCCAGGGGTTATGGTGGAGTTCAGGATAGCGCAATGTGGCCTTGGGCGTTCTGTAGGGCTCAGGGTGGCACTGTGGAGTCCAGGGGGCATATTGGGGGTTCACTGGGCATATAGAAATTACAGAGTTGCATGGCATCAGAGGGGAACTCTGGCAACAAGTTTACCCCCAGCCCCCTGTGATGGGGACCCAGGAACCCAACACTCACCGCAGCTCATCCATCTCATCCTTCAGGGCCTGTGCCTCCTGGGCCAGGCTGGTCAGCGCCTGGTTCCGGTGCTGCAGCTCCGCAACCTCCCGCTCCAGCTCAGCACAGCGCAGGCGCTCATCCTCTCTGCCACTCTCCAACCTGGGGGTGGTGGTGGGGAAAGGGCACATGAGGGAGCTGCCCTCCCCCCGTCCCCTGGCTTGCCTGGCCCAGTCCCCAGATGACCGCACCTGAAGTTCTCCTCCTGCAACTGCTCCAGCTGGGATTGCAGCAGCAGCAGCTTCTTGGCAGTGAGACCTGGGGTACCCTCGCCTTCAGGCCGGCCCACCCGCTCCCGCAGCGCTGCATTCTCTTGTGCCAGGCTCTGCTTCTCCTCTGACAGGAGCATCAGCTGCGGGCAGGGTAGGAAGATGAGCTGGGGCTTGGAGAGGGGCTATTCAAATGTCCCTGCCCCACCTCGGGCCCTACCTGCCGCTCCAGGTCCAGACAGCGCTGCTGTAACTCATCCCCCTCCTCAGCCTCCTCACTTAGGAAATAGTACCTGCGGGACTGCGGAGATGAGGGGGAAGAGGAACTCAGGAATTCAGGAGAAGGACGAGGGGAGGGAGGCTGAGATCTCTAGAGGCCAGTGGAGGGGAACAAGAAACCCTCAGGATTGAAAAGAGGGCTGGTGCCGGGTGCGGTGGCTCACGCCTGTAATCCCAGCACTTTGGGAGGCTGAGGCAGGTGGGTCACCTGAGATCAGGAGTTCCAGACCAGCCTGGCCAACGTGGTGAACCCCGTCTCTACTAAAAATACAAAAATTAGCCGGGTGTGGTGGTGCGCACCAGTAGTGCTGGCTGCTTGGGAGGCTGAGGCAGGAGAATCGCTTGAACCCTGGAGGCGGGGGTTGCAGTGAGCCGAGATTGCGCCACTACACTCCAGCCTGGGTGACAGAGTGAGACTCCATCTCAAAAAAAAAAGAAAAAGAAAAAGAAAAGAAAACAGGGCTGGGGTTGGAGACTGAAGGAAGAGCGACTCCAGAACACTGGAGACCTGGCACAGGAAGTGACTAGCACCCTGGGAGATGGGCGTGGCTTACAGGCTTAAGGACAAGCCCCTCCCCCTTAGGGAGCCCTGAGCATCTGTAATGGGGTCTGGAACTTTAACAAGGTTCAGTCCCAAGGTTAATCACAGCAAACCTATTCCCAACCCCGGGCCTTTGGATTTGCTGATCCCTGTGCCCAGAACACCTTTCCCCCAAATCTCTTACCTGGCTATCAAAGTTGCCATATGTCTCTGGTGACAGGGAGTCAGGACTGTCTTTGGTCATGAGCTGGGGAGTGGGAAGGGGCATTGTAATGAACTGGATATCTGAGGGCAGACTTCAAAGCATCTACTATCCCAACTGAGAACCTCTCCATCTTCCCATCGTCAAGGCCAGTTCTGCCCAATAACCCCAGCCCAGAGGTTGCCCTCCTGCCTCCAGCATAGAGGGAAGCCAGATCCCTTGAGCCTGCTATATTGCGACTTAGAGCTGGGAGGAGCTGGCAGACACATGAGACGGAGATGTCTGGCCAGCTGAGTTCCAGGCAGAGTCCAGAGCTTACCAGGGCAGGGCCTGTGCCCAGTTGCCTCTGCCCTAGCGATGTCCCCTCTGCTGACATTTTTCAATTGCACCCTGAGTGCCCCTACCCACCTCCTGGATGGCTTCCATCACCACATGCTGAACCGATTCTTCCAGCGTCATGATTCTCTGGATGTGCTCTGGGGATCAAGGTGGGGGAGGCTGAGACCCAGGGGTGAGGTGGGGAGGAAGGAGGATTTCCTCAGGCCAGCCCCTGGGGACCTCCTAAGCTCCCCATACCCTGCTTTTTCTCGCAACTGATGGCACAGCCCAGCACCAGCTGAAGCAGCTTGCCGAGCTCCGCTGGGTCTGAGAACTCTCCAATGAGGCTCACATCTGGGAGGTGCTCTTCTGACACAGGATGCGCCAGGACCTGGGGAGAAGGGGGTGTCAGGGGCTCATGGGTCCACCCTTCTCCCAACTCAACCCCCTGAATCCCTTTACAGTTACTCACATCCTGGGAGTACTCTACCAGGCTCCGTAAGACCATCTTCAGATTGCTGACCTAGGGAGAAACAAGGAGCTGTGGACAAGTTCAGAGGTCCCCGACTCTAAATCTGTACATCCCATCCTTTCTCCACCTCACTTCTCCTTTCCTGCTCATCTCATCCTATTCTGTCTGCATGTGCCTTCCTCTAGGGGTGACCTCTTTGGCTGTCTGCCCCTTTTGTCTACCTGACCATCTTTGTTTCGTTTTTATTTATTTTTTGCTTTAGTTTTTTGAGACAGGGTCTCGCTGTCACCCAGGCTGGAGTGTAGTAGTGCAATCTTGGCTCACTGCAGCCTCGACCTCCTGGGGTCAAGCAATCCTCCTATCTCTGCCTCCCTAGTAGCTGGGACTACAGGCATATGCCACCACACCTGACTACTTTTTATTTGTAGAGAGGAGGTTTTGCTATGTAGCCCAGGCTGCTCTGAAGCTCCTGAGCTCAAGCAATCCTCCCATCTCAGCCTCCAAAAGTGCTGGGAATACAGACATGAGCCACAGTGCCCGGCCTGCCTGACCGTCTTTCTTCATATGTCTCCAGAACCCAGTCACTTCTCACCACCTGCCCCACCATCCTTTAGCCCTGCCCATCCATCCTCACCTCTCACCTGGATTAATGCACCAGCTGCCTCTCCTCTTCCGCTTTTGCTGCCTACATTTTATTTCTTTCCATGCAGCCCGGGGGAGCTTTATAAAGCCTAAGCCAGGGTGCATCTTTGCTCTACTAAAACCCTGCCTTGAGTTTCCACAGCACTTAAAAATAGAATTCACACCCTCATCATGGCCTGCCAGGCCCCTGATGACCTCATCTCCTACAAATCTTGCCCTCTTGCTCTGTTCTGCCCTCTTTGCCATTCCTCCATCACACCAAGTTTATCCCCAACTCAGGGCCTTTGCATCTGCTATTCGCTGTGCCTGGAACACCATTCCCTCAAGTCTCACTTGGAGATTAACCCATCTGATGTAATCACCCACCCATGCCCTCATTGCTCTTTCTCAAAGCGCTGCTTTTTTCTTGTCTTCATAGAACTATTGGCATCAAAAGTTTTTTCTTTCTTTCTTTTTTATTTCTTCTTGAGACAGAGTCTCGCTCTGTTGCCCAGGCTGGAGTGCAATGGCTCGATCTTGGCTCACTGCAACCTCTACCTCCCAGGTTCAAGTGATTCTCATGTCTCAGCCTCCCAAGTAACTGGGATAACAGGTGCGCATCACCACAGCCAGCTAACTTTTGTATTTTTAGTAGAGACAGGGTTTCACCATGCTGGGCAGGCTGATCTCAAACTCTTGGCCCCAAGTGATCCACCCACTTTAGCCTCTCAAAGTGTTGGGATTACAGGCATGAGCCACTGTGCCCAGCCTGGAAGTTAATTTTTATGGTTGTGTTTTATGTGTTGCTTGTCACTAGAATGATGGCTGTGTGGGACAGGTTTTTGTCTGTGTTATTCCTTGCTGAATGCCCAGGCCTGGCACAGGGTGAGTACTCAATAGATGAATGGATGAACAAATGGTTGATCATCAGACATCTGTCCCTCTTTCTGCCCATCACCCAGGACATGTGCCTAGCTGGTCCGTCCCTGGTCATCTCTTCACCAGTCTGTCCTCTAATCAGGAGTCCAATTGTCACCTTCAGCTTCCAATTGGGACCTGGATCTTCTGAGATGCCCTGGAGCCATGCCTCGTTGAACCAGGAGGGGTCTCTGGGGGCGAGAAGGTGGGATGAGAAGACTGGGGGACACTTTTGGGATCCTCCCCCTCAGCTCCACTCACATCTGGTTCAGCACATAGGCTATGGCAAGGCCGCTGCTCAGGTCCTGAGGGCTGGCACAGGAAGACGGAACATGGAACGTCTGTAACTGAGGGGTCAAGGAAAAGACAATGGAGAGAGTTAGGGCCTGGGAGAGCGGGACCACTCCCCTTTTGCAGACTTTGCCAGTCAGGGAACCTCATATGGTGGGGCGGGCGCTGCTCCGCCACAGCAGCTCTGCAAGGGAGTGGCTTCTGCTCACCTGAGCCCAGAGGGGGCGTGGCCTCACTTCACCTCTGCCCAACAAACCCTGCGCGTCCAGGCCAGGGCGGTATCACGAGTCACCTGGGCCCCACAGGCACCACGTGACCAGGCCAATTCACCTGCGCCCTCGCCCCACGTGAACCAGCCACAGAGGGGCGGGGCCTCACCTGTCCTTTCTACTCAGACTTGCCACGTGACGGGGGCGGGTGCTCGGGCCAGAGTCCAACGGTCCAGCAAGCCGACGACCCCTGCACCTCCCCGCCCCAGTACCAAGGGACTGACCGCACCAGGACCAGGGATCCCGGGCAAGAGGAGTGGGCGCTCACCTTCCCCTAGCCCCGCCCCACGACCTACCCAGGTGAGCAGAGACCCGCATAGCTCGGCCTTGTCCACGCTCATGGCTCCTGATAGGATTCAATCCAAGCCACGGAGCCCCAGCGCCGCGGCCGCCTCCGGGTCCGCCACCAGCGAGCGCCCGCAGCCCCGACCTCCCGCTCGGCCTAGAGCGCCGCCCCGCCCCGCCCCCTAGGCGCAGGCCCCGCCCCGCCCCCAAGCCCAGGCTCCACCTCGGTAACGTAATCTCCTCCCCACGCCCGCTCTTGCCTCCAGCCCCGCCATCTTGGATCCGGGCAGCGTTCGGGCGCCCACCCTGCCGCTAGGGGTCAGCCTGGCACAGCCTTGTGCATCCGAGGGTGGTCCCACCTTCCCTCCTCCCCCTGGTCCTTTTTGGGGTGGGAGGTCCTCAAGATCCTGTTGAGACGAGGTGCTCCACCCTGTTACGCAAGCGCATTCACATATTTTCTCTGCAACTTAAATAAATTAATGCGTCTAACCACTTTATGATCGGAGCCTTTGTGCTGGGCGGGGCGAGCCCTGGCATTTTCTATGGACTCGGAGAGGGGATGCTAAAGGGGTTTTCCGGCCGGACGCCGTGGCTCTCGACTGTAATCCCAGTACTTTGGGAGGCCTAGGAGAGATAATTAGTTTGGCCAGAAGTTCGAGACCAGCCTCTCTTCAAAACATTTAAAAATTAGCCAGGTAGCGGTGGTTCACGCCCGTAATCCCAGCACTTTGGGAGGCAGAGGCGGGCGGATCACGAGGTCAGGAGTTCGAGACCAGCCTGGCCAACGTGGTGAAACACCCGTCTCTATTAAAAATACCAAAAATTGGCCGGGCGCGGTGGCTCAAGCCTGTAATCCCAGCACTTTGGGAGGCCGAGACGGGCGGATCACAAGGTCAGGAGATCGAGACCATCCTGGCTAACACGGTGAAACTCCGTCTCTACTAAAAAATACAAAAAAAAAACTAGCCGGGCGAGGTGGCGGGCGCCTGTAGTCCCAGCTACTCGGGAGGCTGAGGCAGGAGAATGGTGGGAACCCGGGAGGCGGAGCTTGCAGTGAGCTGAGATCCGGCCACAGCACTCCAGCCTGGGTGACAGAGCAAGACTCCGTCTCAAAAAAAAAAAAAAAAAAAAAAACCAAAAATTGACTGGGCGTGGTGGCGCACGCCTGTAATCTCAGCTACTCCGGAGGCTGAGGCAGGAGAATCGCTTGAACCCAGGAGGCGGATGTTGCAGTCAGCCAAGATCGTGCCACTGCACTCCAGTGGGGCAACAGTGCAAGACTCCTTCTCAAAAAAAAAAAAAAAAAAAAAAAAAAAAAAAAAACCCAGGCATGTTGGCGTGTTTCTGTCGTCCTAGCTCTACAAAGGTTGAGGTGGGAGGATGGCTTGAGCCCAGGAGGTCGAGACTGCTGTGAGCCGTGATAGAGCCACTGCACTCCAGTCTGGGTGACAGAGCAAGACCCTGTCTCAAAAAAAAATAAAAATAAAAAAAGATAAAAGTTTAAAAATAGGACCAGGCGCGGTGGCTCACGCCTGTAATCCCAGCACTTTAGGAGGCTGAGGCGGGCAGATCACGAGGTCAGGAGATCCAGACCATCCTGGCTAACACGGTGAAACCCCGTCTCTATTAAAAATACAAAAAATTAGCCAGGCGTGGTGACACCTGTAGTCCCAGCTACTCGGGAGGCTGAGGCAGGAGAAGAGCTTGAACCCGGGGGGCGGAGCTTGCAGTGAGCCGAGATCGCGCCACTGCACTCCAGCCTGGGTGACAGAGCGAGACTTCGTCTCAAAAAAAAAAAAAAAAAAAAAAGGCCTGGCGCGATGGTTCACATCTGTAATCCCAGCACTTTGGGAGGTCGAGGAGGGAGGACTGCTTGAATCTAGGAGTTTGAGAATAGCCCTGGCAACACAGCGAGACTCCGTCTCTACAAAAATAAAATAAAAAATAAATGTAGCTGGGCGTGGTGGCATGCGCCTATTCCCAGCTACTCCAGAGGCTGGGGTGGGAGGATCGCTTGAGCCCGGGAGGTCAACGCTGCAGTGAGCCGTGGTCGCGCCACTGCACTCCAGCCTGGACGTCAGGAGGGGAGACTCTGTCTCAATAAATAAATAAATGAAGGGATCCTCCCCGCATTATTGACGCCAGGAGTAGATAAGGGGACACGGGTATGGTCCTAGGTCGAGGAAAGGTCAGCTAGACACATATCCTGGCTGATGGACAGGCACCCTTGCCCAGCCTGGATCCGTCTTCCACGATATTCCCCCCACGCCTTCCCCTCCCCAGATGCGCGCTCGGCATCCCCCCGCACCTCAGAACCCAGGATTTGGCTGAAGCTGCCGCGACGCCCGCGCCCACCAGGGGGCGCGGAGACCGCAGAACTAGGCCTAGGGGGAAGACTGTGCCCGCCGTGAGACCCCCGCTGGGGCGGTGGAGGGGGCTCAATGGAAAGTGATGGCAATTATAGTTAACAATAAAATTGCAGTCACCATGTATGGAGTGCTTACTGTATGCAGTCCCTGCGCTAAGCGATTTAAATACGTAGACTACTAGATGGCAAGTGCTGTTTTAAATCCTTGTTTTGCCGGCGAGAAAACAGAGGTTCCGAGTGGACCCGGTTTTGAGGGGAAGGGTGAAGCCCAGGCTCGCGCCCTATGACCCCAGGGTCCCTGGGCAACCCCTCCCCCATAGGCGAGAGGCGTAATGTGCGCTAATTAGAGGTTATTAGCTGTACCCGGAGGGAGGGGCGGGCTCTGCATTGGGGGCGGGCCCAGATGGGAGGGGAGGGGCGCTGCTCCCATCCACCCAGAAGATCCTGGCGCCAGCTACCTTGCCCCGGAGCAGGGTGGGCAAAGTGACAGCTGCTCCCCGCGCGCATCGCACGAACGCAGTCACTCACCCCCAGACACCCGATTACAGCCTACTCATGCGCAGCCGGGGACCTTGGATGCTCGTCCACGTCCCCACAACCTCCTCCCGCGTGGTTTTCCAGACTCCAGCCCCTGGGAGCGGGTGGAGAGGATAGTGGGGGATGGGGACAAGGGCCGGCAGCGCTGGCTTCCGGACTGGGCTGTCTTCCGGCGGTCGTGGGAACAGCTGCTGTTGGCTCCCCCACCTCGCATTCACCAGAGGCGAGGGTGCTGCCAATACAGGGAAACAGGGCCACCCCGTTCCCAGGTAGCAGCTGGAGGTGAGCCAGGAACCACAGCTGTTACAAGCATGGGTGACTGGACATGCTGAGATCACCACATTAGGGCGGGGGTCGCAGGGATTTTGATGTTCAGGAGAAATCTGGAAATCCAAATATTTAGGGAAATTGACTTAAATTGTCCTAATGTTGGCGTGATGTTGTGGGCGTCCCAGATGTTCCGGGAGCCAGGAGTCCCCAGACTTACGGAAAAGTCTGGGTGTGCTCAATTTGGGGGAGGAGCACAACCCTCCATTTTGGGGCGGCAGGGAGTCCCACATTTGGGGAAAAGCAGTGAGCTTCTATGTCAGCAGGGAAGAGAGCAGCAATCTCTGTTTTGAAACACAGGGACCCTGCTGTGCAGAGATCCAGGCACCTTTAGTTCAGCAAGAGGGGCTGAAAACCTTCCGTATTTTGGAAGAAGGATCCAAACCCGTTTTAGGTAAAGAGAGCCCCCAACGTTTTAGGGGATGGTCTGAAGGCCGCCATTTGTAGGGACACAGAACCCTGGTGTGCAGGTCTGGGCCAGCAGCCCCCAGCTGGATTGGGAAGCCCACCCCCTCCTACTGGTTTCCAGGAACAGCTGGGCCCAGCCTGGGTTGTACTGCTGGGAAGTGGCTGACTCAACCCCTCCCTGTGGCCACAGCTGGACCCCGGCCTGCCCCCTCCAGCTTTCACATCTGGGCAGGGACCCAGTCTTCATCAGGGCTGAGAAGGGGACCCTCAGTCCCACAACTGGAGAACAGTGCCCCTCTGGCACTCCCCTGGCTGACCACAGCCACTGGGTGGACTCCATGCATCATTACCATGGAGGACTCTGGCAGGACCCCTACAGCCCAGATATTGACATCCTGCCAGGAACTCCTAGCTAGTCCCCCCTCCCTGTGTCTGTCTGCGCCTGAGTCCATGTGAAATGTGCTGGGTTTTTTGTTTGTTTGTTTGTTTGTTGTTTTGGAGAGAAAGGGTTTTGCTATGTTGCCCAGGATGGTCTCGACCTCCTGACTTCAAATAATCCCTCTGCCTCTGCCTCCTAAAGTGTTGGGATTTCAGGTGTGAGCCACCGCGCCCGGCCAGATGTGCTGGTCTTTGTAGGTGTGAGATGGAGGATCTGTGACTGTGTGTACACGGGCATGTATCCTGCATCCATTGTGTCATAAGGCCTTGGAGTTTGTGCAACAGGCTGTGCCTGATTTGATGTGGAGGGGCGGGGATTTGCTTTCAGGGACTGGGGGAGGGGAAATTTGTAACATCCTTGTCTGTAACATCCAGGTTGGGGCCCGGCTTGTTGGCTCACGGCAGTAATCCCAGCACTTTGGGAGGCCAAGGCAGGCAGATCACTTGAGATCAGGAGTTCAAAACCAGCTTGGCCAGCATAGTGAAACCCTGTCTCTACTAATAATACAATAATCAGCCAGGCATGGTGGTGAGTGCCTGTAATCCTAGCTACTCGGGAGGCTGAGGCAAGAGAATCGCTTGAACCTGGGAGGTGGAGGTTGCAGTTAGCTGAGATCGCACCATTACACTCTAGCCTGGGTGACAAAGCAAGACTCCGTCTCAAAAACAACAACAACAACCAGAAAAACCCATCCAGATTTTAGGGTGACTAGGGAACCTCTAGTGTGTGCCCCTGTGTATCTCTGTATGGTCCAGGCAGTTTGGGTAGGGCTCTCTCACTCCAATTGCATCTTCATGTGTTGTGTGTCTGTGTCTACTATATACGTCTATATGGGACCTCACTTTGGGTCTATATCTGTGTCATTCTTTGTGTGAGAAGTGAGGTCATGAAAATAAGACATCAAAGTAAGACAATCAGTGCCTCAATATAGCTTTACCTTGTGTGTCTGTGACCATGTCCTACTTTTGTCTTCGTAGTCTGAGATTGTGTGACCCTGTCATGAGTGTCCTTGGTTTGTCCATGTCCACTTGATATTCTGAGTGTCCCTGTACGTGGCCTTGTCTCTGTGACTGTATCCCATTTGGTGCCCCCTACTTGTGATAACAAGGGTCACGTGATGGCATGACCACCCTATGTGTCTATATGTATCTCTGTGCCACCACAATCTCCATGGAAGAGGTGTGGCTGTGTGACAAACTAAGCCCTGGTGTCCAAGACTATGTCCCTCCCTGTTCCTGTTTTTCTTTCTTTGTTTTTGAGACAGGGTCTCCTCTGTTGCCCAGGCTGGAGTGCAGTGGCACCATCATGGCTCAGTGCAGAGTTGAATTCCTGGCCTCAAGTGATCCTCTTACCTCAACCCCCACATACTTGGGACTATAGACACGACTATAGGCATGCACCACCATGCCCAGTTAATTAAGAAAAAATCTTTTTGTGGAGACAGGGGTCTTGCTATGTTGCCCAGGCTGTTCTTGAACTCCTGGCCTCAAGCAATCCTCTGGCCTTGGCCTTCCAAAATGCTGAGATTACAGGCCTGAGGCACTGCGCCCGTCCTACTTTGCTGGATGGAGTTGCTTTATCAGGATGTATCTGCCACCTGCCTGTGTATGAATATGGCTCTGTTTTGCGTCCCTATCACAAACGCTATGTGACTGACGTGCCTGCGTGATTGTCTGCGTCTCCATCCACGTGTGTCCGTGTTCGCTGTGAGGCTGGCTGGACTAGAGAGGGTTGGTGCCAAGATGTGGCAGGTGTATCCTGCGTCCGTGTGACACTGTGGGTCGGGGAGTTTGTTTGTGACCTTGTGTGTAGGGGGCGGGAAGTGGGAGTCAAAGTCACAAAGGACAGCAGGCTGCGCGGACGCAGTGATGTGCGCAGGGGGCCTCCCGCCCGCGCCGTTCTCCTCCGGGAGGGCGCCCTCCCCGCGTTGCGGGGGCGCGTGCGTCGTGCGTGACGTGAGACACGACGGGGGTCGCTGCGTGCGTGGAACCCGACGCGGTCGTGCGTGCGAGCACGGGGAGGGGGGAGGGCGGGAGCTCTGCACTGGCTGCGTGCGCGCGTGCGTGGGCGGTGGCGTGGGCTGGGCGAGCGGAGGCGCGCGGGGCAGTACCAGCCCCGCCCCGGCAGGGACTGTGGGGCGCCGGTGAAACTCGGGAGGGGGCCGCCGTTAACCCCTTCCTGCCCGATCCGAAACTTCTGGCCCCTCGACCAAGGGCGCGGGGGCTTCCCCAGCGCCCGACGGGAGGGCAGTCCCTGTTGGGGGAGGGACCCTTCCCATGGAGCTGAGACCCCTCCAGTTGCCATGGGAACCAGAGCTTCCCGCGCAGCCAGGCGCGTGTTTCCTCTCCCCGCCCAGCCATCCTGCTTTTCCTCCAGCTGCCTAGTCTACCGACAATTCGTTTCCCGCTCGTGATCCCGGGAGAAGGGGGCTGGGGTCAGCGTGGCCCGGGCGTGCGTGACTCAGGCCAGCCCGGGGGTCCCCTGGCCGCAGCTGGCCTCGCTCCGGCTTCTCCGCCCCCGTGACTCACCCCTCCTGGCTTTCCCCGTGTGTGACTCAGGCCCCTGGGGAGGGGGCTGCGGAGTCTGGTACCCCTCCAGACAGGGGGGCCAAGAACCAAGTTCTGGGGACTTCACTCTCCGCGGGGAAGGCCTCCCCCACCAGCGAGCATCCAAGTGACAGCTACTCCCCTTAGCAGGCCAGAGGCGCTCCCCCCTCACCCCGCCTCTGAATAGGTAGACCCCCCACCCCCACCCCTGCAAACCTCCGGGAACCCAGCCCCCAACCCCTCCTCCCAGCCCACAGGAAGTTTTGGCAGAGCCCGTCGCGGCGATGAAACGGTTAAAGCCGTTTTCTTATTCATTTCATCCAGGGGCCCATTTTGACTCAGAGCAAGCGGCGCCCCCCTCGAGCCTGGCCTCCTGGGGGCCTGGGTGCATACTCTACCCCACATGTACCATTTTAGAAAGGGGAGGAAGGCGCTTGGTGAGCTGGCTGGGGGTCTTGGGTAGCATATAGAGCTGGGTTCAAATCCTGTCTCTGCTCTCATTGCTGCCTGGACCTCAGTTTCCCCATCTGAAAATGAGGGATCATTATGTCCAGCTTATTGGGTTGTTGTGGGGATTAGGTGAATAATAGATGGGACACTCTGCATCCAGGGTTGGGCACAGGAGCCAGGAGAGGGCTCCTCCTGTTTCTCAGGTCTGGGTGTCAGGGTGCCCAGCAGAAGCGAGCCCTTGCCAGGCAGGCCATGCCCCACCCAGGCACTCTAAGGCCATGGGGTTCATCTTGTCCACCCCCTGCCCGAGGCAGGCACCCAGGAAGTGAGAGGCGGGGCAGGAATGAGGCACAACCTGTTGGGCCCGTCACCTCCCCACCCCCCACCCTCATTCCAGTGCCCTGACAGGGCCCCCCCACGCTGCAGCCCCACCCCCGCCGCCCTGGACGCCTGGGTCCTGACCCGCGGGTGGCCCGAGGGAGGGGACGTCGGATGGAGACTGTGTCTCGGGAACATCCTGTGGACTGCTGGCTGGACAGACGGAGGAGGGTCAGCCCCTCCCGGGGCAGGGCAGACATCGACTGGGGGCAGAGTAAACATGGCCCAGGGTTACCAGACAGGGGGCGGGTGGGGGGCTGTAGGAATGTACACAGACACAGTCACCCCAGGAGAGCCAGTCCAGACACACAAACCCCTGTCACCTTGGCCACAGAGAGACTGCCAGCCAGGGACACACAGACAGGGTCAGACATACAGCTGGGCAAGATGATCCAGCAATGACTGTCACACACGGACACAGTGACAGACAAGACCCTCAAGCAAGAGATGCACACCGTCAAACACGTGAACGCATCCACAGGTCAAAAATATGCAGGCAGGCCATATGTGGTGGGGATAAATCAATCCAGCACATAAGCATGATTGACACACACACAGACTGACATTCAGGTGAGAGGCACACAGCAAGGCAGACACAATGGTGTGTGACACACATGCAAACAAACACGACAGGCTAGAAACACAGGAGCAAGACAGACACAGAGTGAAGTATATGTGAGATAAGCAGGCAACATGTGCATGCTGATAGGAGAGACAATTACCTTTGGCAGCAGCACCCCGAGAGCCACACGAGAGAAGAATACAGACACAGGCATGCACTGTCAGATTCTGACACGCAAGAGAAGGCAACACACACACACACACCCCAGATCCCCAACTCAGAAGACAGAGACAAGACGAGAGACAAACAAACCTAGGGACAGAGAAGATGTGTTCATAGTATGGCAGAGAGTCCCTGGCACCCTGGCCCACTACTGTTGCACACACATCAGAGATGCTCCTAGGGACACAAAGCCGAAGCCTTAGAGGTACACACCATCTCACCAGGAACACACACATGTGGAACCTGGCAACAGATTGGGCAGATTTGGGCAGACAGACTGACACATTCACAGACATGGTCTGGCCAGACAGTCACACCCAGTGCAGAGAGGCACAGACAGGCCACAGTGGGACATTCATAAACACATCGGCACAGAGAGACCCTGACAAAACCTGCTTGCACACACACATGCGCACGCATACACATGGAGATCAGTAACAGACAAGATACAGATCAGCCATGGAACACACACATGGAAACAAGCCACAGACCTCACACACAGAGACCACACACGCACCAACCAAACACAAACCAACCACAGACCTCTTTTTCACACATACACACACACACACACGCACATTACAGATCGTATACACACATACCAGCCATAGACGTCTTTTTCACAGACACACACACACATACACACCAGTTACAGGTCATATACACACATATATACAGACCAGCCACAGACCTCTTTTACACACTCACTCACACACACACACTACAGATTGTGTACACACATACAGACCAGCCACAGACCACACACACACACATACACACAGACACAGGTTAGCCATAGGAACTCTGAAGCAATCTACACTTACATACATCTAGGCTACGTGCAACCCATCCCATAGAGTTCACACACACACAGAGCAGAATAGACCTCTACACAGCTAGGTCCCACATAGACGTTTGCATCCAGGGCTGGGCACAGAAGCAGGCAGAGGGCTCCTCCTGTCTCTCAGGCCGGGGTGTCAGGGTTGGACCAGCACACACTCTCACACGCATCCTATAGGCCAGCCACATGCTTGCCCCCTGGACCTTGCCAAGGTTCTGTGGGGGCACTGGACACCCCAGTCTGTCTCTGCCCCACAGAGATCCTGGCACTTCCTCTCTCCAAACATCACCCCCACTTCCCTCCCTCTTTGCTTTTGCCACTTCCCCTAGGAGGCCTAGCGCAGCAGCCTCTGCTTCTGCTGGGGTGGGGGCCTGCTATAAAGAGGTCACCCAGGGTCTTGGTGATGCCCAGGTCCCCCAAGGCTTCACCAGCAGTGGCAGGGACGGAAGCAGCTTCCTAGGAAACTCCCCTCATGCCCAACCATGTCAGCCTGGGAGAAAGAGAGAGACTCTTCTTCCTGCTTCCAAGAAAATCCAGCAGCTTCCTCTCCAGGAGAGGGGTTGAGGGACCCCCCAAACCACAGAGGTGGGAGAGGGAGGCTGCTGGTAGGCCAGGAGTTCCTCGGGGAGGGTTCCTGCTGGGCCTCAGATCCACACCCAGGGGCAGGGACACGGGAGGGAGGCTGGGTGCTGTGTGCTGCGACTTGTGGGTTCTCGCCCTGGCCTGCCCACTGGCTGACTCACAGGCAGCCCCCGGCCCAGTTTCCTAGTGAGGGCCCCACCGGTCAGTGGGGCCAGCAGGGAGGGGGGTCACCAGGCTATTTATAAGAAGGAGAAGTCCCTTGTGCCAAGACCAAAAGCCCCGAAGACACTTGTGGGTGGGGGTGGGTGAACTTCCTCCTTATCCTGTGCCCTAGGCCCCAGGCCCTGGGGCATTGGGGAAGCCTGTGCACGGGCTTCTTAGCCAGGTGCTGGTCTGGAGCCCAGGGCCTGGGCAGTACCCAGCTGCCAGTCTGGGCGCTCAGGCCAGGCGGGGGAGGGGGCTGTCCTCCCACCCTCCTCATGGGGCCGGCCTGGCGCCAGTGGGGCGGCTTGAGGGGGTGGTGCCCAGGCCACAAGGGTGACACTGGCAGAGGCCTGGAACCGGCTGTACCAGCTTGGCTGGGCTCCCGCCCTCCCTGTCTGGTCCAATCTCCACCCCCTGCTCAAACACCCATGCAGAGTGCTTGGAGGGACCCTACTCCCACATGCTGGCCTGTCCACAGAGACCCGTGCCCCTCTCTCTGTGCCCGACCACATTTCTCCCCCAATAAAAGGAGACCCTCAGCGGGGTGCGGTGGCTCACACCTGTAATCCCAGCACTTTGGGAGGCCCAGGTGGGAGGATCCCTTGAGGCCAGGAGTTCCAGACCAGCCTAGGCAACAGAATGAGACCCTGTCTCGATAAAATATATTTTAAAAAAAACCTTAGCCAGGTGTGTTGTGCTTGTAGTCCCAGTTACTCTGGAGGCTGAGGCAGGAGGATCGCTTTTGCCCAGGAGTTCAAGGCTGCAGTGAGTTATGATTATGTAGCTGAACTCTAGCCTGAGCAACAGAGTGAGATGGTCTTGCTTTGTTGCCCAGGTTGGAGTCCAGTGTCAAGATCATGGCTCATGGGATCCTCCTGCCTCAGCCTTCAGAGTAGCTAGGACTACAGGCACACCCCACTGACCCCAGCTAATTTTTACATTTTTTTGTAGAGATGGGGGTCTTGCTGTGTTCCCCAGGCTGCCCTTAAAAATTTCTGGGCTAAGGCTGGGCGAGGTGGATCATGCCTGTAATCCCAGCACTTTGGGAGGCTGAGGCGGGCAGATAACTTCAGGTCAGGAGTTCGAGACCGGCTTGGCCAACATGGTGAAACTCCATCTCTACTAGAAATACAAAAAATTAGCTGAGCGTGGTGGCATGTGCCTGTAATCCCAGCTACTCTACTCGGGAGGCTGAGGCGGAAGAATCGCTTGAACCTGGGAAGTGGAGGTTGCAGTGAGCTGATATTGTGCCACTGCACTCCACCCTGGGCGACAGAGTGATATTCCATCTCAAAAAAACAAAAGAAAACAAACAAACAAACAAAAACTCCTGGGCTCAAGTGATCCTCCAGCCTTGGCCTCCCAAAGTGCTGAGATTATAGACATGAGCCACCGCACTTGGCCAAAGTGATGTTCTCTTTAAAAAAAAAAACAAAAAAAGGGCCGGGCGTGGTGGCTCACGCCTATAATCTTAGCACTTTGGGAGGCTCAGGCTGGCAGATCACAAGATCAGGAGTTGGAGACCAGCCTGACCAATATGGTGAAACCCCTTCTGTACTAAAGATACAAAAATTAGCTGGGCATGGTGACATGCGCCTGTAATCCCGGCTACTCAGGAGGCTGAGGCAGGAGAATCGCTTGAACCCAGGAGGCGGAGGTTGCAGTGAGCCAAGATCACGCCATTGCACTCCAGCCTGGGTGACAGAGCAAGACTCTGTCTCAAAAAACAAACAAAACACCAAAAAAAAGAGACCTTTCATGAGATGGCCTGCAGCTGGTACTGCATACATGCGTCTCTGGTTGTCATTATCCACAATATAGTGGCTAATGCTCTGAAGCTAGACAGCTTGGATTGCATCTCAACTCTAGTGCTTATAGCTGTTGGACACCAGACAAGTTCCTTAATCTCCTGTGCTTCAGTTTCTCATCTGTTAAATGGGGATACAAATAACATGCATTTTGCTGGATTGTTGGAAGCAGTCGATGACTTATTTTATGTTAACCACTTAGAAGGGTGCCTAGCCCACAGTAAGAGCCTTATAAGTGTTGGCTATTAAAATAATTATTATTATTTTCAGCCTGTCTGTCTTAAGTGTCTCTGAGTCTTACTGTCTGTCTGCATGACGCTAACCTTGAACCCATTTGTCTCTCTGGGCATCTCTCCCTGCCCTGACCCCCTGCCCCCATACACCCACTCTTCCTTGCCCTCCTCCTGGGATGGACTCTCTGGGATGGTCTCACCTCTCTCTAGAACTCCCCTCTGGCATGGCCAGCCTCAGCCCTGGCCGGGGCTGAATTACCGTGGCCTCCTGTCTTGTGGGACCTGCAGGTTAGCTTCCCAAGGTGCTGCCCTCTGGCCTGCCCTACCCAACCCCCCAACGCTGCCCACTGTGCCCCCACAGGCCCAGCCAGATGTCAGCTGCAGTTATTAGCCTGGGCGGGAGACACAGGCCTGGCAGCGTGCCTGCCAGACTCACAGGCCTCCGGAATCTCCCTTGAGCCTAGGGCGGGGGAGGGGAGCCATTCAAGCAAGGGGAAGAAGGGAGGGGGCATTTAGGGGTCACAGGGACCCTCCAAGGACGGGACGCCCCCAGCTTCTGCTGGGACCTTCCTCCAGCAAGGCCACTGCACTGCTGGACTTCCCCCTGCCCCCACATAGCTCAGTTTCTTTTTCGCCTCTTTCGTTTTCCTTCTCTTTCCCACACTTGGTGAGATCTAGGCTGCCCCAGAAAGGCTGTTTAACCCCTATCCCTTAGCCTCTTTCTACCCTAAAGAAGAGACAGGCTCTCGTCATCCTCCAGAAGACAGAGGCCTGGGAAGCTGAGAGAGAGAGAGACTAGGCTTCTCACCTCTTGGTCTAGTGGGTTCACACACAAACTGCTCGGAAGTCCCACCTTAAGTCTAACTGGAAGCCTCACCATCTGCACCTCGCCGCAGCCCTTCCCCGGGAAGGGGCTCTGGGTTCCCTTATATTATCCCCTTAGATTTTCAGGTCTTCTCTGACTGGGGGAGGGAAGCCCTCAGATGAAGGAGCCACTCTAGGGAAGGAGTGGGGGCTCCCTCTAGGTATTCTGGATGATGGATGGATGGGACCAGCAGACTCAAACGAGAGTGGGGCCCCTGACCCACATGAGTGAGTGCGGGGTGTTGGGGAAGGAGCCCCAGACCTCCTGGCAGAAGGGAAGGGCACCCCACCCGAGGGAGGAGGCAGCCGCCGTTCCAGCCCGCCCAGGCGCCGGGGGCGCCTCGAGGCATCGGCCCGCCCTCTCCGCGCCCCGTCGGGCCGGGGGCGAAGTCCGACCCAGGCCCGCGGGCAGGCGGGGACCTGCCGGGCTGGGTTGGGCCAGGCCCGGCCTGGCAGGACGCAGCCCCAGAGCGGCGGGGCGGGGCGGGGCTGGGCCAGGCGGCCGTGGGGGCCCCGGGGGCGGCGGTCGGGGCTGGTCGGGACTAGCAGTCCGGGGGCCCAGGCGCGCCCTGGGTCCTGGCAGATACTCGGGCTCCCCACTTCTGGCTCTGGGCCCCAGGACAGCGCTGGTCCCACCTCTTCCTGTGCCCTAATATGGGCGGCGGGGAGACACTCCGGGGGCCGCCCCGCCCTCAGTCCTGCCTGCGGACTCCCGCCTGTTGCCATGGCGACCAGGCCCCGCTCCTCGACTGCGTCCCCCGCCGTCGGGCCAATGGAACAGTCCCATGTTGCCTGCCTCCGCGGTCCCCTGCAGGCGCCGCGGGCGGAACCATTGCTTGAGGGGAGAGGATGGTGGCTGGAGGCTTCCGCGGCTGGGCAGGCTCCACGCACCCGGGCCTCCGCGGGGGCTCGCACGCCCAGGTTCCTCTTCCGAGGCGCAGGATGCGGCGGGACCCAGGGCGGGGCGCACGGTCCCGTAGGATCCAAGTGACGGAGACAGGGCCGGGCTCCTTCCCCCGGGGCTGTTGCCACACTTCCTGCCTCGGCGCTCTTTCCCCAGCCTGTTTCTAAGGAAGGGAGTGGGGTTGGGCGACCGCGCCCCAGCCGTCGGGCTGGGTCCAGGCTCCAGGAGCCGACACGGTGTCGGGCAAAGCCCAGGGTCAATAGGGGAGAGTTTTAGGATGGGGGACAGAGAATACAGATGCCTAGGAGGTTACCCACGAGGGGGAGCACCAGTCGTGGAAGATCCAGCAGTCCTGGTGCGCAGGACCCTCAAAGCCCCCTCCTCGCATGTCAACTGAGTACCCTCTTATTGTCTTCTCTGCTCCGAAGATGTGTCCGGACCCTTCTGACTCTCTCCTTCATCCGGGCTTCGCAGATGACCCCAGTGGTCACCAGCTTCTGGCAGACTTGTCTCCATCTTCTACCCTGCATATTTTACCTGCCTCAGTGTACCGCAGGACGCTTACTCGCTTTCTGCATACCTAGATTTCCCCTAATTCCTCCTTCCCAATTACGGGAGAGCCCTCAGACCTTCCCATGGGCTCCTGGACCCTACTCATTTCTTTCAATTTAATGGGTCGTGCAGCTCCGCCCACTCACCCCTTTTGATCTCTCCCCTCCTCCATCCTGTGAAAATTCCAGCCCCGCATCCTTCTATGCTCGGGACCCCCAGTCAATTCCTGGGTCAGATGTCTCCTTACCCCTCCCGATTTACCGTGCTTAACCCTCATTCCTGCTTTTTGGGGTCTCCCAATGAATTGTCCTACCCCTCTCGTATTCTGGGTACCTCAGGGGTTTCTTCGCACACCCTGAGATCCTCACCCTACTTGCTGCGTACCAGGTCCTGGTATTTGTCCCAGTGGACTTCAATGAAATCATCCTCCTCCCTGAAACCCCTCACTCATGTGCCTGGGCCCCCAGGCCTCCTTCCATGCGTACCCCGGGGTCCTTTGAGCCCCTCCCCCTGCAGGCCCGCCGAGCCACCCGGCCCGTGGCCGCTGTTTACAAGGACACGCGCTTCCTGACAGTGACGCGAGCCGCCTCCTCCCCTTCCCCACGCTCGAAGAGGGGGGCGCGGGGGCCCGGCTTCGGCGACGGCCAATCGGAGCGCACTTCCGTGGCTGACTAGCGCGGTATAAAGGCGTGTGGCTCAGGCTGAGCGGCTGGGACCTTGAGAGCGGCCAGGCCAGCTTCGGAGCCAGCAGGGAGCTGGGAGCTGGGGGAAACGACGCCAGGAAAGCTATCGCGCCGGAGAGGGCGACGGGGGCTCGGGAAGCCTGACAGATCTTTTGCGCACAGCTGCCGGCTGGCTGCTCCCCGCCCGCGCCAGCCCCCGAGAACGCGCGACCAGGCACCCAGTCCGGCCACCGCAGCGGAGAGCTCGCCGCTCGCTGCAGCGAGGCCCGGGGCGGCCCCGCAGGGACCCTCCCCAGACCGCCTGGGCCGCCCGGATGTGCACTAAAATGGAACAGCCCTTCTACCACGACGACTCATACACAGCTACGGGATACGGCCGGGCCCCTGGTGGCCTCTCTCTACACGACTACAAACTCCTGAAACCGAGCCTGGCGGTCAACCTGGCCGACCCCTACCGGAGTCTCAAAGCGCCTGGGGCTCGGGGACCCGGCCCAGAGGGCGGCGGTGGCGGCAGCTACTTTTCTGGTCAGGGCTCGGACACCGGCGCGTCTCTCAAGCTCGCCTCTTCGGAGCTGGAACGCCTGATCGTCCCCAACAGCAACGGCGTGATCACGACGACGCCTACACCCCCGGGACAGTACTTTTACCCCCGCGGGGGTGGCAGCGGTGGAGGTGCGGGGGGCGCAGGGGGTGGCGTCACCGAGGAGCAGGAGGGCTTCGCCGACGGCTTTGTCAAAGCCCTGGACGATCTGCACAAGATGAACCACGTGACACCCCCCAACGTGTCCCTGGGCGCTAGCGGGGGGCCCCCGGCTGGGCCCGGGGGCGTCTACGCCGGCCCGGAGCCACCTCCCGTTTACACCAACCTCAGCAGCTACTCCCCAGCCTCTGCGTCCTCGGGAGGCGCCGGGGCTGCCGTCGGGACCGGGAGCTCATACCCGACGGCCACCATCAGCTACCTCCCACACGCGCCACCCTTCGCCGGTGGCCACCCGGCGCAGCTGGGCTTGGGCCGCAGCGCCTCCACCTTTAAGGAGGAACCGCAGACCGTGCCGGAGGCGCGCAGCCGGGACGCCACGCCGCCGGTGTCCCCCATCAACATGGAAGACCAAGAGCGCATCAAAGTGGAGCGCAAGCGGCTGCGGAACCGGCTGGCGGCCACCAAGTGCCGGAAGCGGAAGCTGGAGCGCATCGCGCGCCTGGAGGACAAGGTGAAGACGCTCAAGGCCGAGAACGCGGGGCTGTCGAGTACCGCCGGCCTCCTCCGGGAGCAGGTGGCCCAGCTCAAACAGAAGGTCATGACCCACGTCAGCAACGGCTGTCAGCTGCTGCTTGGGGTCAAGGGACACGCCTTCTGAGCGCCCCCTGTCCCCTTACGGACACCCCCTCGCTTGGACGGCTGGGCGCACGTCTCCCACTGGGGTCCAGGGAGCAGGCGGTGGGCACCCACCCTGGGACCTGGGGGCGCCGCAAACCACACTGAACTCCCGCCCTGCGCCCAGTCCTTCCACCTCGACGTTTACAAGCCCCCCCTTCCACATTTTTTTGTATGTTTTTTTTCTGCTGGAAACAGACTCGATTCATATTGAATATAATATATTTGTGTATTTAACAGGGAGGGGAGGAGGGGGCGATCGCGGCGGAGCTGGCCCCGCCGCCCGGTACTCAAGCCCGCGGGGACATTGGGAAGGGGACCCCCGCCCCCTGCCCTCCCCTCTCTGCAACGTACTGTGGAAAAGAAACACGCACTTAGTCTCTAAAGAGTTTATTTTAAGACGTGTTTGTGTTTGTGTGTGTGTTTGTTCTTTTTATTGAATCTATTTAAGTAAAAAAAAAAAAAATTTGTTCTTTATTAATTTCTGTTGTCTTTTTTTCCAAGCTGGGAGGGCGGAGGGAAAAAAAAGCACTGGTGTGCCCCCAGCTCAGTGCTGTTGGTGGCTCGGTCCTGTATGTGTCCCCCTCGTCGGCTCTGCGCAGGCATCTTGTGGTCCCAACCCGGGAGTCCCACCCTTCCCGCGTCCCCGGATCTCCAGGGTTGGATGGTTGGGGCGCGGGACGCAGTCCAGGGACACAGTAGCTGAAGGCAGGGCGCTGGGGGCGAGACGCGGAGCGCGCAGGCGCGGCCCCGCCCAGCAGTGCGCGCCGGGGCTTTCCCCGCTGACGCAGCGGAAGCGCTGCCCATACAAGGACCGATTCTGCCCAGTGACGCGACCGCGGTCTCTGGGCAGATTCCGGGAATCCCCTCCCCCGCTCTGCCGGGCAGGGCCGCAGCGCCGGGAAGGGGGCCGGGATTTTCCCGGGCAGGCGGCTGCCCGGGCACGGAAAGCCCCAGGCCTGGGTCCAGAGGGCCCGCGGTGGGCGGGCAGCGCTCCTGGGCCCCGGGAGCCACCTCTGTGCTACCTTCAAGACACTGGCGCCTGGGCCCCGCCGCGCCCACGCCCCCTCCGTCTGACCTGACCGGGGCAGAGGGTTGCTGCTGCTTCGGCGGCTTTGCCGACACCCTCCCCTCTACCCCCACCCCCGCCAGGAAGGGCGGCGCCCGCCTGCCAGCTTCCCCTCCCGGGTGCCAGGCCAGGAGCGGGGCGACTGCCAGGTCTGGTCCTGCCGGGGCGGCTGCTCGGGCCGCTGGGCGCCGCCACCGCCCTCGCGCTGGGCTCCCTCCCGCGCAGCTGGGACACTTGGGGGTGGGGGTGCCGGTGCGGGTGCTGCTGGCACGCCTGGAGGGAGTCTGGCCGGCTTCGGGGCTGTAAGCCCCCAGAGCAGTGGAGAAAAACAGGTAGAGAAACTAGACAGGCAGTAAGGTGAGTGGAACAGACACTTCATCAATTCATTTGTGCAATACCTAGAACAACTAGACCCTGGAGACACAGCCTGGACCCCTCCAGACAAGACAATAAATAAACAAGCAAGCATGGTTCTTCAGAGGTGGTGGTAAGTGCTAGTAAGAGGGAAAAAAAAAACCACACACACACACACACACACACACAGGTCAAGGTGGCAGTGATGGGGCAGAGAGGAAAGTTGCTTTGTAAAATGGAGTGGGAACATGGACCTTTAACGGGGCGACTTTTTCTTTTTTATGTTTTAGAGACCGGTCTTGCCCTGTTGCCCAGGTTGGAGTGCAGTGGTGCAATCATAGCTAACTGCAGCCTAGACCTTCTGTGCTCAAGCAGTTCCTCCCACTTCAGCTTCCCAACTAGCTAGTACAGGCACACACCACTGTGCCTGGCTAATTTTGTTTACTTTTGTAGAGATGGGGTCTGCTATGTTGCCCTGGCTGGTCTGGAACTCCTGGGTCAAGCAGTCCTCCTGCCTTGGCCTTTCAAAGCACTGGGATTCCAGGCGTGAGCCACTGGGCTTGTCTCTCAGTGACTTTTTCTTTTCTTTTTTTTTTTTTTTTTTTTTTTTTGAGACAGATTCTTGCTCTGTCACCCAGACTGGAGTGCAGTGGTGTGCTCTTGGCTCACTGCAACCTCTGCCTTTTGGGTTCAAGCAATTCTCCTACCTTAGCCTCCCAAGTAGCTGGGATTATAGGTGCCTGCCACCATGCCCGGCTAATTTTGTATCTTTAGTAGAGACGGGGTTTTGGCACGTTTGCCAGGCTGGTCTTGAACTCTTGACCTGAGGTCATCTGCCAGCCTCGGCCTCCAAAGTGCTAGGATTACAGGTGTGAGCCATCGTGCGTGGCTGTGACTTTTCAACAGATTTGAAGAAGTGGGGTCCTGAGAAAATCCTGGGTAATAACAGCATCAGAGGTAACAGGTTTTGTTTGTTTTTGAGATGGAGTCTCCCTCTGTCACCCAGGCTGGAGTGCAGTGGCTCGATTTCAGTTTACTGCAACCTCCACCCACAGGATTCAAGCAATTCTCCTGCCTCAGCCTCCCAAGTAGCTGGGTCTACAGGCGTGCATCATCATGCCAGGCTAATTTTTATTTTTATATTTTTAGTGGAGAGGGTTTAATCATGTTGGCCAGGCTGGTCTCAAACCCCTGACCTCAGGTGATCCGCCTGCCTTGGTCTCCCAAAGTGCTGGGATTACCAGTGTGAGCCATCCCGCTCAGCTGAGAGCAGCTCTGAAATGGCAAAATTTTTGTAGCCAGGTGAGCCTGTGAAAGAACAGCAGGAAGCCAGCGTGTCTGTAATTTGAGTGAACCACAACAGGGCAGATATTTAGGGAGACTGAGCAGGGGCCTTGGGGAGGAGTGTAGATTAAATTCCAAGGGCGATGAGTGACCATTAGAGGGTATTAGGTGGGTACCAGCATTAATAGTGGATCCATGGATTAAATGAGCATATTAGCCCTGTTCTGTAGGAGGAAATTGGGGCATAGAGTAACAAAACTACTTGCCTGAACGCACACAATATTAAACTGCACCCCTGGGAACCCTGCCTTGCTGCTAATACCTGCCTCCTAGCCTAACTGCCACCCTCCCACCCCAGGGGCAGACAGGCAATCTTTCCAGCCTGGGGTGGGGCAGAGCTCACAGCAGGGACTCTGCACTCTGCACGTAGCTCAGGCTCTCATTCTTGGTTCTGCTCTTAAGACTGGGTCCCCACCCTCTTCCCCATAAGACTAGACTGGGCTGGGTTCCTTCCAGCTCGAGGAAGCCATCTTAGGAACTAGGAACTGGGCCCCACACAGGGGTCTCGGCCCCCAGCTTCACATAACTCATCACCTACAACTTTTACCACGTGCATAGTGATCTGGGTTTGCAGTCCTATTTTACTGTTAAGAGACCCAGAGATGATCACAGCTCTTAAATGGTATTTGAACCCGGGCTGGCTGGTGACAAAATGTGGGCGCTGCCTTGTATGGCCAGATTTCTGGATGTAGGGCATCCTGGGATTTGCAAGGGACAGAGGCATGCCCTACTCCTCGGAAACCGCCTTGAGCGCAAGGAAGAAAAGAGCAGGCACTGAGCATGTGATAAGACCGCCACCGTGTGGCGAAGATGAGCAACCACAGGGTCAGTTTCCCAAGCCTGAGCCTGGAGAAGGGAGGGTGTTGCAGGGGAGGACGAAAGGAGAGAGCACATCAACACAGATTTACACCTGTCCCTAATACTTTATTGGTCACCTCTAGGCCTGTGTGCGGCTAGGTGGGCTAGGGGGAGGGCGTCACTATTCAGCTCCTAGGTGGAGGCATGAGAAGGCCTTGGCCTAGCCCTCCAGGGTCCCAGACTGTAGGGTTTGGAGGGGCAGGTCTGGCCTTTCTTGGGTCAGCACAGGGCACCCAGGTGGGGGCACAGGTGGACACCCAGCACAGGCACCTAGGTAGGGGCACAAGCTTACTATCCGTTGGCTAGCCTAATTGTGTTTGGAGAAATATTCCTTGCTGTCATCCACGTTGGGCTTAATCGTGTCACTGCCAGGCTTCCAGCCAGCGGGACAAACTGTGGGAAGACACAAGGATGCGCATGAAAGCTACAGCCCCAGGTTCAAGGTGAAGCAAACAAGGGCCTGTGTTGCAGAAGAAAATGCTGTAAGTGGTTCAGGCCCAGGAATGTGGATATTAAGAGAAGCCCTCCAGCCGGGCGCTGTGGCTCACGCCTGTAATCCCAGCACTTTGGTGGGCAGATCACGAGGTCAGGAGACCAAGACCATCCTGGCTAACACAGTGAAACCCTGTCTCTACTAAAAATACAAAAAAAAAAAACTAGCCGGGCGTGGCGGCGGGTGCCTGTAGTCCCAGCTACTCAGGAGGCTGAGGCAGGAGAATGGCGTGAACCCGGGAGACGGAGCTTGCAGTGAACCGAGGTGGTGTCACTGCACTCCAGCCTGGGCAACAGAGCAAGACTCTGTCTCAAAAAAAAAAAAAAAAAAAAAGAGAAGCCCTCCAAGCCCAGTTCAGTATTTTTCTCTTTTTTTTTTTTTTTTTGAGACAGAGTCTTGCTCTGTTGCCCAGGCTGAAGTACAGTGGCATGATCTCAGCTCATGCAACCTCTGCCTCCTGGGTTCAAGCGATTCTCGTGCCCCAGACTCCCAAGTAGCTGGAATTACAGGGGTGCACCACCATGCCTGGCTAATTTTTGTATTTTTGGTGGAGACCACGTTAGCCACGCTTATCTTGAACTCCTGACCTCAAGTCATCTGCCCATCTTGGCCTCCCAAAGTGCTAGGATTACAGGTGTGAGCCACCATGCCCAGCCAAGTTCAGTATTTTCTCTTTTTCTTTTCTTTTTCTTTTGAGACAGAGTCCTGTTCTGTCGCCCAGGCTGGAGTGCAGTGGTGTGATTTCGGCTCACTGCAACCTCTGTCTCCTGGGTTCAAGCGATTCTTCTGCCTCAGCCTCCTAAGTAGCTGGGACTACAAGTGCCCGCCACCACGCCCTGCTAATTTTTTGGTACTTTTAGTAGAGACAGGGTTTCACCATATTGGTCAGGCTGATCTCAAACTCCTGACCTCAGGTGATCCACCCCCCTTGGCCTCCCAAAGTGCTAGGATTACAGGCGTGGGCCACTGCGCCTAGCCAAGTTCAGCATTTTTTAGTTGGTGTGTTTCCTACCCTTAATTCTTAAATTTCTTTTTGCCACCCACCTCTCCTTTTTCTTTTTTTTTTTTTTTTGAGACGGACTTTCACTTCACTCTTCTTGCCCAGGCTGGTGTACAATGGCACGATCTCGGCTCACTGCAACTTCAGCCTCTCAGCTTCAAGTGATTCTCCTGCCTCAGCCTGCCAAGTAGCTGGGATTACAGGCATGTACCACCACGCCCGGCTAATTTTGTATTTTTAGTAGAGACGGGGTTTCTCCATGTTGGTCAAGCTGGTCTCGAACTCCCAACCTCAGGTGATGCACCCTCCTAGGCCTCCCAAAGTCTGGGATTACAGGTGTGAGCCATGACATCTGGCCTCTTTTTTCTTTTTCTTTTCTTTTTTAAGAGATGGGTTATTCCTATGTTGCCTAGGCTGGACTCAAACTCCTAGGCTTAAGCAATCTTCTGCCTCACTCTCCAGAGTAGGTGGAACTACAGGCATGAGACAGCATCTTCCTGTCTTTTCGGCCCCTTTAACCCCATCTTTGTCCCTCTGCCCCACCCCTACAGGTTTTGTTATTGTTTTTTTTGTTTTTTGTTTTTTTTTGAGATGGAGTCTCACACTGGGCCTGGGCTGGAGTGCAGTGGTGCGATCTCGGCTCACTGCAACCCCCTCCCGGGTTCAAGCAATCCTCCTGCATCAGCCTCCCAAGTAGCTGGGATTACAGGCACCCACCACCATGCCCAGTTAATTTTTTTGTATTTTTAGTAAAGACAGGGTTTCACTATGTTGACCAGGCTGGTCTCAAACTCCTGACCTGTGATCCACCCGCCTTGGCCTCCCAAAATGCTGCTGGGATTACAGGCGTGAGCCACTGTGCCCGGCCTGTTTGTTTTTTGAGACAAGGTTTTGCTGTGTCACCCAGGCTGGAGTGCAGTGGTGCGATCATAGCTCACTGCAGTCTCGACCTCCCAGGCTCAAGCGATCCTCCGGCCTCAGCCTCCTGAGTAGCTGGGACTATAGGTATGCTTCACAAGCCAGGCTAATTGTTGCCCAAGCTGGAGTACAATGGTACGATCTCGGCTCACTGTAACCTCCGCCTCCCAGATTCAAGAGAACTCCTGCCTCAGTCTCTCAAGTAGCTGGGATTACACGCACATGCCACCATGCCCAGCTAATTTTTTTTTTTTTTTTTTTTTTGAGACGGAGTCTCACTGTGTCTCCCAGGCTGGAGTGCAGTGGCGTGATCTCGGCTCACTGCAAGCTCCGCCTCCCGGGTTCACGCCATTCTCCCGCCTCAGCCTCCCAAGTAGCTGAGACTACAGGCGCCCGCCACCACGCCCGGCTAGTTTTTTGTATTTTTAGTAGAGACGGGGTTTCACCATGTTAGCCAGGATAGTCTCGATCTCCTGACCTCGTGATCCACTCGCCTCGGCCTCCCAAAGTGCTGGGATTACAGGCTTGAGCCACCGCGCCCGGCCAATTTTTTTGTGTTTTTAGTAGAGACGGGGTTTCACCATGTTGGTCAGGCTGGTCTCAAACTCCTGACCTCAGGTGATCCACCCGTCACAGCCTCCCAAAGTGCTGGCATTACAGGCGTGAGCCACTGAGCCCAGCTCCTTTGTCCACCTTGGTTGAATGTCAGGAGTATTTGTCTCCTACCACACTAGAAACTTCCTGCAGACAAACCCCTGAGCTGAATCTTCTTTGGGGCCCTAACACCCATCTGGACAGGTCAGAGGACAGGCAGTGAATGTTTGCATGAGTGACAGAGGCACTGAGTATGTACCCATGTGTCATGTGTGTTTCTGCTCACCTTCTCCATGCTCGTCTGTGTACTGGAAGGCCTGGACCAGCCGCAGAGCCTCATCCACGGAGCGTCCCACAGGCAAATCATTAACAGTGATCTGGCGAAGGACACCCTTGCCATCGATGATAAATAGGCCCCTGAAGACATCAGGGTTCCCAGTAAGGAGCTGGGAGCTCCCACTGCCAGAGACAAGGAAGGGACTACCAACCACCCGCTGCTAGCCACAGGGCTGGGGGCAGAGAAGACATTGTACAGGAGTGGTTCCAGCTCCACAGGAATGGGGGGTCTCCATGAGCCGGGCTGAGGGTCCCACAGTACCTGTAGGCAATGCCTTCATCTGTTTTCAGCACGCCATAATCCTCAGACAAGCGTCTGGTCACGTCAGCAAGCAGGGGGATGTTCAGGGGGCCCAAGCCTCCTTCCTTCCGGGGGGTGTTGATCCTGGGAGTAGAGGAGATAGAGTTGGGGCCTCAGGATGCCTGGTACAGCCGGGTCCTCACCCTGTGGGCCCAATGTGATAAGCACTGGAGGCCAAAGATAAGGGGCTTTAAAGTAGGCTGCTGGGAGCCTCACCCACCCCACCCTGGGTTGGGTACAAGGACTTCCCACAGCTGGGAAGACTAAGCTTGAGAGGCCACGCTCCAGCTAAGTGGCTTCACATGTGCTTGTAACTTGCAGCATCACCCAGGAGAGAGCCCGTGTTAAGAGTCCCCGTCCTCCTCTAGCTGTGTCATGGGGTACAGCTCTTCACTTAGGTGAACCCGAGTTTCCATCTTTATGAAATAGGGCAGCACAGCCTCCCTCCTGGGAACTAGTAGATAGAGCAGATAAAGTTGCATCTGAGTTGCATCTGCAATTCTATGTGCCAAACAACTAGCTCAACTAGCTGCCAAATGCTAATTACTGCCATCCTTAAAAACTTGGGCGGCAATATTTCCATTATTTTCAAGATGGGGAAACGCAGGTTCCAGAGATTAAGCAATGGTCATGAAGCCACACAGCTCGGACCCGAGGGTGTGAGCTTAGCTGCAACCTCCTTCTCTGGCCCCTGCTCATACCAAGCCAGGTGGGTGAACTGAGAGTCCACCGAGACGCCCAGCACTTCGCAGCCCAGCTTGCGGAAGTCCTCGGCACGGTTGCTGAACGCGATGATCTCCGTGGGGCACACAAAAGTGAAGTCCAGAGGGTAGAAAAAGAGGACCACGTACTTCCCTGGGGAGGAGGGACCAAGAGGAGTTAGGGCCCAGCCTCTCTCATGCACGGCCCCGCTTCTGCTTCTACCTGGGTCCGCTCCGGGCTGCGCTCACCTTTGTAGTCCGACAGCTTCACCTCTTTGAAGGCGCCGTCAACCACTGCTGTGGCCTTGAAGTCAGGGGCTGGCTTTCCGATGCGCGCGTTACCGGAGGCCATGACTGAAAGCTGAGACCCCTGTCCGGTCAGTGCGCCCGGGAAGACCCTTTGTCCTCCCACCCCAAGGTCGCGCTGCGTGCTGGGCCCTGTGACTGAGTCAGCACGGCGGAGGCGACAGCACCAACCCTCACCCTCCCGGGTACCGGGTCTGCGAAGCCCAGAGGCTGCCGGAGACCCGCCCTCCTGACCAGAGCACGAGTGACCCAGCCACTGCCACTAGCACCCCACGAGCGAGTGGGCCGGAGCGCGGTGTCGCAAGCCCCAAGTCCAGAAGGAGACAGTGAGGCCCCCTCGAGCAGGGGGCGGGGAACAGGGCGATCGGGCCTGCACTGCAAGGCTGTGGCCTCGGTTTCCCCCGCAAGGACAAAGGAGGCCACTACAGCGGATGGAAAACAAAGGCGGCCAGCACTGAGGTCAGGATCCGGCCAAAGCAGCTTGAAGGGGGTCCTCCCGCCAGGTGCACTCTGTGTGTCTATACCTGCGTGGGCAAGGGCTAGACGCACGGACGATCACACGTGTGGACCCGCGTTCTCAGCGCCAAGTGAGCCCTGGGCCGCGAAGCCTTTTATGCCCGGCCCGAACCAAGATGTGCGCTGCGCAGGGGAGGGAGCAAACGAGCCGAGCGGTCGGGTCCACTGCACCCTCAGGTGCGGGGGAGCGTGCGGCCGAGTCCATGCGCCTGCGGGAGCCGGGGGGAGACGTGTTGCCTTCGGCCGGGACCACTGCACCGGCTCGCGGGGGTAATGCGGCCGCCGCAGACTCCGCGCACAACTCTCCCTGCGAGCGCGCTGGGTGCCGTTGGAGTCGGGCATGGCCCGGACCCCGGCGGCGCTGCTGCTGGCGCCTCTGCTACTCCTGCCGCTGGCGACCCCTGCCCAGGTCTACCAGGACTATCAGTACTTCGGCCAGCAGGGCGAAGGTGACACCTGGGAGCAGCTGAGGCTGCAGCATCTAAAGGGTAACCTCAGGCGGCGGGGGTGACGATGTCCATAGGCTCCCCGTTGCCCTACTTCTCCTGCTGGCTGCAAAGGGACCTTCCTCCGCGGGCTGCAAATCTCCACCCAGCTCTGCACTGGAGGCGTCCCCTTGGGCTGGTTACTGTTCTCTGAGGCTCGGTTTACTCTTGGATACGTTGAAATAGATACTGCTTTAAAGCAGCTCCCAGGGGAAGAGGGTGTGGGTAGGACATTGAAGCTGTCACTCGGGGATAGGTGCCAGGAAGGGCAGAAGCAGAGCAAGAAGGGGGCGGGCAAGCTTGGGAAGTCAGAGAGGGTCCGGTTGCAGAAGACCCGTGACCAGTGCAGCGAGAACGACAAGCGAAAACCCCAAATGGAAAGATTTGGGGAAAGAATGTCCAAGAAAGAGGGAATAGCAAGTGCCAAGGTGAAAAGGCCTAAAGGAGAAATGGGAAGAGGTCGGTGAGATGTGGCAGAGTGGGTGTGGGAGGGTAGCAGGTGTCAGATCTTGGTGAGCCGCGAGTTGGGATAAGATCGGACTTGGAGGCCTGGCGCGATGGCTCAAGCCTGTAATCCCAGCACTTTGGGAGGCCGAGACGGGCGGATCACGAGGTCAGGAGATCGAGACCATCCTGGCTAACATGGTGAAACCCCGTCTCTACTGAAAAACACAAAAAAACTAGCCGGGCGAGGTGGCGGGCGCCTGTAGTCCCAGCTACTTGGGAGGCTGAGGCGGGAGAATGGCGTAAACCCAGGAGGCGGAGCTTGCAGTGAGCTGAGATCTGGCCACTGCACTCCAGCCTGGGCGACAGAGCGAGACTCCGTCTCAAAAAAAAAAAAGAAAAAGAAAAAAAAAAAGATCGGAGTTGGGATAAGATCTGTCTCATAGGGGAAAGGGGCAGATTCAGTAAAGAGCCGTTTGAAGTGATCATAGTGGCCGGCGAGGTAGCTCACACCTGTAACCCAAGCACTTTGGGAGGCTGAGGTGGGAGGATCCCTTGGTCTCAGAGACCAGTCTAGCCTGGCCCACATAGCAAGACTCCATCTCTACAAAAAAGATTTTAAAATTAGCCTGACCTGATGGCCTAGCACTTTGGGAGGCCCAGGCCGAAGGACTGCTTGAGCCCAGGAGTTCAAGACCAGCCTAGGCAACATGGAGAGACCCCCTTCTCTACAAAAATAAATAAATAAATAAAAACAAAAAATAAATTAGCCTGCCATGGTGGCATGAGCCTGTCCCAGCTACTCAAGAGGCTGATACAGGAGGACCATTTGTGCCAAGGAATTTGAGGCTGCAGTGAGCCATGATTACGCCCTTACATTCCAACCTGGGTAACAGAGCGAGATCCTGTCTCAAAAAATAAAAATAAAAATAAAAAATAAAAAATAAACCTGATCATAAAAATTTGGTTTGTATATGCTAGCGCAGCACCAGGAGATTTACTTACCTTCATTCTGTCAATTATGCCATTTATCACTTGATAGCCCTGCTGGTCAATTGGCATTGTGCCTGCTTCAGGGCCATGGTCACACCCCTGAAGACAGAAGTCAGCATCAGATGGCAGGCACCAAGGATGTTATAGGACACTCACAACTGTGCAGGCTGGCACAGCCTGAAAGTGTCAGGTTGTAGTTCCTCTGAGCCACTTACCCTGTGTATGAGCTTGGAAGGTTGGCTTGCTGTCTCTTGGTTTTCCCACCTGAGACTCATGGAAAGATTAAATGAGGCCAGACATGGTGGCCGGCTCACACCTGTAATCCCAGCACTTTGGGAGGCTGAGATGGGAGTATCACTTGAGCCCAGGAGTTCCAGACCAGCCTGGGCAACATGGTGAAGCACCGTCTCTGCAAAAAATTAGCCAGGCATGGTGGCATGTGCCTGTAGTCCTAGCTACTTGGGAGGCTAAGGTAGGAGGATTGCTTGAGCCCAGGAAGTTGAGGCTGCAGTGAGCTGTGACTGTGCCACTGCACTCCAGCCTGGGCGACAGAGCGAGACCCTGTCTCCAAAAAAAAAAAAAAAAAAAAAAAAATTAAATGAAATAGTCTACGGGGGAGTGTCTGGCATAGAGGCAGAGTCTAGCGAATATGCGCTTCTCTTATTTGTTAGTATCTTTATCTTTCTTCCTCTCTGGGGGAGGAGATTGGGAGTAGGCCGCCTCCACGTAGGTCTTCACCTCTGCCCTCCTTCTCTAGAAGTCGAGGACTCAATCCTTGGCCCGTGGGGAAAGTGGCGGTGTCTCTGCGACCTGGGCAAGCAGGAGCGCAGCCGCGAGGTAGTCGGCACAGCGCCAGGCCCAGTTTTCATGGACCCGGAGAACCTGATCCAGTTAGGACCCTGCCGGCAACGGGATTGTCCATCCTGCAAGCCCTTCGACTGCGACTGGAGGCTCTGAGCCCGAGTGAGAGAGGGGCCCAGAGGACGCCGGGCCGGGGCAAGCCGCGGGGCCCAGGGTGGGCGCGGAGGGAGGACGTGCGGTGCGTGGCGGGTATGAAGTGAATTTGGGGAAGGGAGAACTGGGGCTCCAAGTCTTGAGTGACTTGAGACTGATATGGTTAGGCGGAAGCTGAGTCAGGAGCCGAGAGCCCCGCTGATATCTAGGGAGAAAGGCAGAAATATGGAGGGGGCGCTGGGCGCTAGGACTCACCCCTGTAATTCCAGCATTTTGGGAGGCCAAGACAGGCGCATCTCTTGAGTCCAGGAGTTCAAGACCAGTCTGGGCAATATAGTTGAGATCATCTCTCCATGAAAATTTTTAAAATTAGACGAGCGTGGCGGCACATGCCTGTGGTCCCAGCTACTCGGTAGGATGGGGAGGGAGGATCGCTTGAGCCTGGGAGGCAAAGGTTACAGTGAGCCGAGATCGCTACACTGCTATCCAGCCTGGGAAACAGAGTAACACCCTGTCTTAAAAAAAAAAAAAAAAAAAAAAAAGTGGAGGGGGAGGCGCAGAGGAATAAAAGGAGATAAAAAGACAATGAACTAGGACCCTGAGGAAGGGGCATGAGCCTGGTAAGGGGCGGGAACCCACAGGCAGAGGACATAAGCCCCAGTGAGTCCAGGGAATAGAAGAAGTGTGGAGGCCAGGCACTGTGGCTCAGGCTTGTAATCCCAACACTTTGGGAGGCGGAGGCGGCCAGATCACTTGAGCCCAGGAGTTTGAAGCCAGTCTGGGCAACATAGTGAGACCCCGTCTCTACAAAAAATACCAAAAATAGTTGGGCATGGTGGTGTGGTGTGCACCTGTAGTCCAGCTGCTTGGGAGACGGAGGTGGGAGGGTCGCGTCAGCCCAGGAGGTGGAGGTTGCAGTGAGCCAATATCACACCACTGCACTCCAGCCTGGGCAACAGAGAGAGACCCTGTCTAAAAAAAAAAAGGGGGGGGTGTCGGGGTGGGGGTGGGGACGTTTATTCTAAGTTAGGAGGAATGAGCTTCTATATAGTGGGCACAGACCCTGAGCAGGAGTCCACTGAGGTCTGTGATCTCCAATGGGGGTGGGGAAGGCTTGGCCTGAATGAGAGAGAGGGTAGGAAGCACAGATCCTGCAGGGAGTGGGGGTGGGCTGAAGGCAGCAACCAAGAGAGGGAGTTTGGGGACTCCAAATCCAAAAGCCTGAGTTTAGTGGAAGCGGGGCTACCTGGTTCAGGGGACTTAGAATGTGTACAGAAGAAGGGACTGCAGGCCGGGCGCGGTGGCTCAAGCCTGTAATCCCAGCACTTTGGGAGGCCGAGGCGGGTGGATCACGAGGTCAGGAGATCGAGACTATCCTGGCTAACATGGTGAAACCCCGTCTCTACTAAAAATACAAAAAACTAGCCGGGCGTGGTGGCGGGCGCCTGTAGTCTCAGCTACTTGGGAGGCTGAGGCGGGAGAATGGCGTGAACCCGGGAGGCGGAGCTTGCAGTGAGCCGAGATCACGCCACTGCACTCCAGCCTGGGAGACACAGCCAGACTCCGTCTCAAAAAAAAAAAAAAAAAAAGAAGAAGGGACTGCGAGTACAGGGCCTGAATCCAGGTGGAAGTCGGGGACGCAGTGATGCGGGGACCCGTGTCCTGGGACAGGGGTGATATTTGACCCTTAGTTCCCCATTAGGTTGGGTCTTCGAAGCTGCGTCTCAGTTTCCCTTTTATTTCCCCTTTTTCCCACCGGCCAACGCAGGCGGGGCCCCAGAGACCGTGAAGCAGAGCTTGCAAAGTGACCCGGTCCACCGAATTCCCCACGCTGAGTGTTCGGCCACAGTCCTTCGGGACTACAATTCCCAGAAGGGCGCACGGCAGCGGCGTCGGCGTCGGCTGCGTAAGCGCCCACGGCCGTGGGAGCGACAGGGGCGTGTTCTGCCCGCGGATTGGCCGGAAACAGGCGCCACTGCAAGGCCCGCGGAAAACGCGCGCCGAGACCCGCTCCCGCGGTGTTAGTTCTTGCAGCTGGTGGCGGCGGCCGAGGCGGCATGGATCTCAGCGAGCTGGAGAGAGACAACACGGGCCGCTGTCGCCTGAGTTCGCCTGTGCCCGCGGCGTGCCGCAAGGAGCCTTGCGTCCTGGGCGTCGATGAGGCGGGCAGGGGCCCCGTCCTGGGTGCGCACCTAGGGCCAGGGAGGGGAGGGGCGTGGTACGGGGGATGAGGGAAACGGGAGTCGGGATTGCACCGCACCAGGGGAGGGGATGTGGTCGTGGTGATGGCACCCAAAGAAGCAGTGATGGTAGAACAGGGATGGATGGCAACTTTCACGGGCTCAGTGATTGGACCCCGGCTGCGAGAAAACTGACACCCCTTCTCCCCAGGCCCCATGGTCTACGCCATCTGTTATTGTCCCCTGTCCCACCTGGCAGATCTGGAGGCCCTGAAAGTGGCAGGTGAGCCCGAGGTGTGCGTCTGGGGAAGGGATTCCCGAGTATGTGCAGGGGCAGGTGAGAACTGAAAGGGGAGGACAGGAACTGGGAGAAGCAGCTGTTCCACTTCTCTTCCAAACCTCCTTCCAGACTCAAAGACCCTATTGGAGAGCGAGCGGGAAAGGCTCTTTGCGAAAATGGAGGAGAACAGGGACTTTGTCGGCTGGGCGCTGGACGTGCTATCTCCAAACCTCATCTCTATCAGCATGCTTGGGCGGTGAGGGGTACCCGGGGGGGGCTGTGGGAGAGGGGCAGCCAGCATGGGCTGACTGGGCTTTCTTCCTAGAATGAGGTTAACTGGGCTCTGTTCCCCACCACAGAGTCAAGTACAACCTGAACTCCCTGTCACATGATACAGCCACTGGGCTTATACAGTATGCATTGGACCAGGGCGTGAACGTCACCCAGGTGAGTTAAGTGTTGAGTTGTCCCCATTTGGTCATCGCAGGATAAACTGGCGACAAAACAGGAGTTCTAGACTGCAGTGAGCCATGATCATGCCACAGCACTCCATCTTGGGTGACAAAGAAAGACCCCCCCAACCCAAAAATAAAAATGGAGGCCAGGCCCAGTGGCTCACGCCTATAATCGCAGCACTTTGGGAGGCCGCAGCGGGTAGATCACTAGAGGTCAAGAGTTCGAGACCAGCCTGACCAACATGGTGAAACCCCGTCTCTACTAAAAATACAAAAATTAGCTGGACGTGGTGGTGGGCGCCTGTAATCCTAGCTACTCAGGAGGCTGAAGCAGGAGAATCGCTTGAACACAGGAGGCAGAAGTTGCAGTGAGCCAAGATTGTGCCATTGCACTCCAACCTGGGCAACAGAGTGAGACTCTGTCTCAAAAAATAATAATAAATAAAAATAAACTAAAAATAGGAGGCTAGGCACGGTGGCTCAAGGCTGTAATCCCAGTGCTTTGGGAGGCTGAGGCAGGCAAATCACCTAAGGTCAGGAGTTGAAGACCATCCTGGCCAACATGATGAAACCCTGTCTCTACCGAAATCGCTTGAACCCAGGAGGCGGAGGTTGTAGTGAGCTGAGATCGTGCCATTGCACTCCAGCCTGGGGGACACAGCAAAAAATAAAAATAAAAGAAGTAAATGTGGGCAAAAACATGCAGTGGGCAGATTCAGCATCAGATACGTCTGGAGTGCCTCAGGCATATTCCTTGCTACTGCTGATTTCGTGCTCCTGTTTCTGCCCTAAATGTGTGCCACACTGAGGACCACAGTGTAGCCCCTAGTCCCATCTCCATCTAATCTCTCCCTCATCCTAAAGGCTCAGTCTGCAGAACAAATCCCACATGTGTCTCCCTGCTACCTCTGTCCTAGCCCAGGACACCCCCCACACCCTGGACACCTGCTAAGCATCGTCTCTCATCCCCCACCCTCCTGTTCCCTCCAATCTGTTCCCCATGCAGCAACAGAAGGTAGTCTTTTTGAAATGCACATCTCCTGTGGCTCACACCTGTAATCTCAGCACTTTGGGAGGCCCAGACGGGCGGATCACGAGGTCAGGAGATGGAGACCATCCTGGCTAACACTGTGAAACCCCGTCTCTACTAAAAATACAAAAAATTAGCTGGGCGTGGTGGCAGGTGCCTGTAGTCCCAGCTATTCGGGAGGCTGAGGCAGGAGAATGGCGTGAACCTGGGAGGTGGAGTTTGTAGTGAGCCGAGATCGCGCCACTGCACTCCAGCCTAGGCAACAGAGCGAGACTCCGTCTCAAAAAAAAAAAAAAAAAAAATGCACATCTCAACATTTAGTTTTCCGATCACAGTGGAAATTAAATCAGAAAAATTTACAGTCGAGTGGGGGAGAATTACATTAAATTACCAGAGAAAAACATAAATCAGCATTGCCTCGAATGCTCTCAGTGAAAGAACGGACCATTTTGAGAGAATAACAAGGCAAAATAACCTCGATGTAGGAATTGTATGCTGGGTGTGGTGGCTTATGCCTGTAATCCCAGCACTTTGGGAAGCTGAGGTGAGCAAATTGGTTGAGGCCAGGAGTTCCAGACTAGCCTGGGCAACATAGCAAGACCCCATCTCTACAAGATGAAGAAAGAAAGGAATTATAGCAAGGTAGGCCTTGCTGAGGAGGGACCTGAGGATCAGGTCCAAATGCAGAGCTGGCGATGCAGTAACTGGCATAGATAGACAAGGGACCTGCCCGTGGGGGTTCAGGGCCTAGCCTGGGCAGAAAAATGTTTAGCTGGTAAACAAAAAATAAAGGTGGTTTCTGAAAACAGTACTGCTGTGGAGATACCACTTTCCCCCAGCAGCTCTTGACCCCTCTCTTCGGTGCTGTAGCCATAGACCCCCGTGCAAGGGCCCAGCATCATGGACCTGGTCCCAGCTCAGGGCCTTTGTACTGGCTGTTCTTACACCTAGAGCCCTCTTCCCCAGATCTCTGCACGGTTTAGTTCCTCACCTCCTTCAAGCCTTTATTCACCACTACACCTAGCTAATTTTTTATTTTTTGTAGAAACATGGTCTCCATATGTTGTCTAGGTTGGTCTCGAACACCTACCCTCAAGTGATCCTCCCGCTTTGGCTTCCTAAAGTTGGGATTACAGGCGTGTGCCAACGCACTCTACCACTTTTTTTTCTAGTGTTTTCTGCCACCTCAGTTCCTAGAACAGTATCTGGCATGCAGTAGGTGCTAAATAAGTGTAGAGCAGATGCAGCATGATCAGAGGAAGCCTCTTCAGGAGGTGATTTTTTTTTCTTTGTTTTATTTTATTGTATTTATTTTATGTTTTTGTAAAGATGGGGTCTCACTGTGTTGCCAAGCCTGGTCTCAAACTCCCAGGGCGATCCTCCCGCCTCAACCTCCCAAAGTGCTGGGATCACAGGCGTGAACAACGTTGCCTGGCCTGGGAGGAGATGTTTGAGTTGAAATCCCTGATTGATTGAGCCTGGGGACGGGCTGTGAGAAGAGGATTCTGGGTAGCAGGAAGAACGTGCCAGGGCTGTGAGGCTAGAGCATTGGTACATTGTTTGTTCAATTAATATGTGTTTGTTGCCGTGGCAGGTGTTTGTGGACACTGTAGGGATGCCAGAGACATACCAGGCGCGGCTGCAGCAAAGTTTTCCCGGGATTGAGGTGACGGTCAAGGCCAAAGCAGATGCCCTCTACCCAGTGGTTAGTGCTGCCAGCATCTGTGCCAAGGTCAGTACCCTACTAGCCATCGCCGGCTTCCAGCATCCCACTATATAAGGGCCAGGCATGGCCACCACGGGGGAGGAGGGAGATTCCAGGTGGCTGTCTTGCCCACAGGTGGCCCGGGACCAGGCCGTGAAGAAATGGAAGTTCGTGGAGAAACTGCAGGACTCGGATACTGATTATGGCTCAGGCTACCCCAATGGTGAGCAGACAGTGACCATGGTACTAATGTTGAAATGGCCAGAGCTGAGCACACTTCTGAGGTTTTCTTTTCTTCCTTTCTGTCGTTTATCATTTTATTTTGCTTATTTTTTGTTTCTATTTTTTATTTTTATTTATTTATTTATTTATTTATTTATTTATTTATTTTTTTTTTTTGAGATGGAGTCTTGCTCTGTCGCCCAGGCTGGAGTGCAGTGGCGCGATCTCGGCTCACTGCAAGCTCCACCTCCTGGGTTTACGCCATTCTCTTGCCTCAGCCTCCCAAGTAGCTGGGACTACAGGCGCCCGCCACCTCGCCCGGCTAGTTTTTTGTGTTTTTAGTAGAGACGGGGTTTCACCATGTTAGCCAGGATGGTCTCGATCTCCTGACCTTGTGATCCGCCCGCCTCGGCCTCCCAAAGTGCTGGGATTACAGGCTTGAGCCACCGCGCCCGGCCATATTTTTATTTATTTTTTGAGACAGAGTTTTGCTCTTGCTGCCCAGGCTGGAGTGCAATGGTGCGATCTCACCGCAACCTCCACCTCCTGGCTTCAAATGATTCTCCTGCGTCAGCCTCGCGAGTAGCTGGGATTACAGGCACGCGCCACCACGCCCGGCTAATTTTGTATTTTTAGTAGAGACGAGGTTTCTCCAGGTTGGTCAGGCTGGTCTTGAACTCCCGACCTCAGGTGATCTGCCCGACTCAGCCTCCCAAAGTGCTGGGATTACAGGCGTGAGCCACCGCGCCCAGCCTATTTTTGTTTTTATAAAAATGGGGTCTTGGCCGGGCACGGTGGCTCACGCCTGTAATCCCAGCACTTTGGGAGGCCGAGGCGGGCAGATCACGAGGTCAGGAGATCGAAACCATCCTGGCTAACATGGTGAAACCCCGTCTCTACTAAAAAAAAAATGCAAAAAATTAGCCGGGCGAGGCGGCGGGCGCCTGTAGTCCCAGCTACTCGGGAGGCTGAGGCAGGAGAATGGCGTGAACCCGGGAGGCGGAGCTTGCAGTGAGCCGAGATCGCGCCATTGCACTCCAGCCTGGGCGACTAAGCGAGACTCTGTCTCAAAAAAAAAAAAAAAAAAAAAGGGGTCTTGTCATGTTGCCCAGGCTGGTATCAAACTCCTGGAGTCAGGCAGTCCTCCCACCTTGGTCTGTCAAAGTGCTGGGATTACAGCCATAAGCCACCACCCCTGGCCCTTTTTTCCTTATTTTTTTAAAGAGATGGGATCTCCCTATGTTGCCCAGCCTGGTCTTGAACTCCTGGGCTTAAGTGATCCTCCTGCCTTGGATTTCCAAACAGCTAGGATTACAGGTGTGAACTACTATGCCTGGCTGGAGGTTTTCTAAATTGTTCTGGTCACCCTACTCCACAGCGAAAGAGGCCAAGTGTTAGACAGTGGTGCCATTTGTTCATGGCCACACAGCCAGTGAGTGACGGAGCTGGGTTCCAGGCCATAGGATTGCTGCTGTCTTCCCCACTTCCCACTTTACTGTCTCTCTGGAGCCCCAGTGATGAACTGAGACCCACGGTGGGCATCTGCCCCTTTGTTAAGGGGAAGGGGACCAGGCGTGGTGGCTCATGCCTGTAACCACAGCACTTTGGGAAACTGAGGTAGGAAAACCGCTTGAATCCTTGAGTTCAAGACCAACCTGGGCAACATAGCGAGATCCCCATCTCTATAAAAAATTTAAAAAATTAGCCAGTTATAGTGGGGCCCACCTGCAGTCCCAGCTACGCAGGCTAAGGTGGGTGGGTTGCTTGAGCCCAGGAGTTTGAGGCTGCAGTGAGCTATGATTATGTCACTGCACTCCAGCCTGGGTGACAAGGTGAGAGCTTATGTCAAAAAAAAAAAATGTTAGCCGGGCGTGGTGGCTCACACCTGTAATCCCAGCACTTTGGGAGGCTGAGGCGGGTGGATCCCTTGAGTTCAGGAGTTCGAGACCAGCCTGACCAACATGGTGAAACCCCATCTCTACTAAAAATACAAAATTAGCTGGACATAGTGGCACACGCCCGTAATCCCAGCGACTCGGGAGGCTGAGGCAGGAGAATTGCTTGAACCTGGGAGGTGGAGGTTGCAGTGAGCTGAGATCACACGATTGCACTTCAGCCTGGGAAACGAGCGGAACTCCGTCTCAAAATAATAACAATAATAATGTTTAATGACAGGCTGGGTGAGGTGGCTTATGCCTGTAATCCTAGCATTTTAAGAGACAGAGGCAGGTAGATCATGTGAACTCAGGAATTCAAGACCAGCCTGGGCAATATGGCAAAACCCCATCTCTACAAAAGATACAAAAATTAGCCAGGTGTGGTGGTGCACACCTGTAGTCCCAGCTACTTGGGAGGCTGAGGTGGGCGGATGGCTTGAGCCTGGGAGGCAGAGGTTGCATTGAGCTGCGATCATGCCACTACACTCCAGCCTAGGTAATAGAGCGAGACCCTATCTCAAAAAAAATAAAAAGACTGGGCATGGTGGCTCACACCTGTAATCCCAGCACTTTGGGAGGCTGAAGTGGGTGGATCACCTGAGGTCAGGAGTTTGAGACCAGCCTGACTGTCTGATACTGTGAAACCCCATCTCTACTAAAAATACAAAAATTAGCCAGGTATGGTGGTGGATGGCTGTAGTCCCAGCTACTTGGGAGGCTGAGGCAGGAGAATCACTTGAACCTGGAAGGCGGAGGTTGCAGTGAGTTGAGATCACACCACTGCACTCCAGCCTGGGCGACAGAGCAAGACTCCATCTCAAACAATAAATAAATAAATAAAATAGGCCGGGCGCGGTGGCTCAAGCCTGTAATCCCAGCACTTTGCGAGGCCGAGGCGGGCGGATCACAAGGTCAGGAGATCGAGACCATCCTGGCTAACCGGGTGAAACCCCGTCTCTACTAAAAAATACAAAAAACTAGCTGGGCGAGGTGGCGGGCGCCTGTAGTCCCAGCTACTCGGGAGGCTGAGGCAGGAGAATGGCGTGAACCCGGGAGGCGGAGCTTGCAGTGAGCCGAGATCCGGCCACTGCACTCCAGCCCGGGCGACAGAGCGAGACTCCGTCTCAAAAAAATAATAATAAATAAATAAATAAAATAAAAATGTTTAATCACTTGTTCTTGGAGGTCAAGGAGATGTCTCAGAGGCAGTCTCCCTGCACTGCCCTTTGAGCAGTTCTTGGCCAGGTAAAGATCCTGTGGCAAGAAGGTGCCTCAGACAATAGGAGGTGCCCCAGGTACTCCGGAGGAAGCGTTAGAAGAGTGGCAAGGAGGCCAGGCGCGGTGACTCACCCCTGTAATCCCAGCACTTTGGGAGGCCGAGGTGGTTAGATCACGAGGTCAAGCGATTGAGACCATCCTGGCCAACATGGTGAAACCTCATCACTACTAAAAATACAGAATTTTGCTGGGTACGGTGGCGTGTGCCTGTAATCCCAGCTACTTGGGAGGCTGAGGCGGGAGAATTGCTTGAACCCGGGAGGCGGAAGTTGCAATGAGCTGAGATGGCGCCACTGCACTCCAGCTTGGGGACAGAGTGAGACTCCATCTCAAAGAAAAAAAAAAGAGTAACAAGGAGCTTGAATGTTATGGACTGTCACCATTGCCCACCCTACCCCAGATCCCAAGACAAAAGCGTGGTTGAAGGAGCACGTGGAGCCTGTGTTTGGCTTCCCCCAGTTTGTCCGGTTCAGCTGGCGCACAGCTCAGACCATCCTGGAGAAAGAGGCGGAAGATGTTATATGGTGGGTGTCATGGATGTCCTGGGGGTGCTATCGGGAAGGAAAGAGGGAGGCCAGGGTTCAGCCCTGCCTGAGATGGTTGCTCCCCGTGGAAGTGGTCACTGTTATCACCTCTCTCCCACAGGGAGGACTCAACACCCGAGGATCAGGAGGGACTCAGGAAGATCACATCCTACTTCCTCAATGAAGGGTCCCAAGCCCGTCCCCGTACTTCCCACCGATATTTCCTGGAACGTGGCCTGGAGTCAGCAACCAGCCTCTAGCAGCTGCCTCTACTCGCTCTACCTGCCTTCCCAACCCAGACATTAAAGTTTTTTAAGGAGAACCGCACGTAGGGGATGTACTTTTGAGACAGAGGTGAGGTGGGAGTGTGCTTTGCAGCCGGGTCCAGCTATTGCCTTTTGGAACCTTAAACAGAATGGGTGTTGGTTGATTGATTTTATGTGGTTTGATTTTTTTGTGTTTTTAAATTTTATTTATTTATTTTATTTTATTTACTTTTTTTGAGAGACGGGAGTCTCAGTCACCCAGGCTGGAGTAGAATGGGGCAATCTCAGCTCACTGCAACCTCTGCCTTCCAGGTTCAAGCAGTTCTCCTGCCTCAGTTTCCCAAGTAGCCGGGACTATAGGCATGTGCCATGCCCAACTAATTTCTTTTTTCTTGAGACAGAGTCTCCTGTTGCCCAGGCTGGAGTACCATGGCACGATCTCGGCTCACTGCAACCTCCACCTCCCTGGTTCATGCCATTCTCCTGCCTCAGCCTCCCGAGTAGCTGGGATTACAGGCACATGCCACCACACCCGGCTGATTTTCTTTTCTTTCTTTTTTTTTTTGAGACAGTCTCGCTTTCTCACCAGGCTGGAGTGCAGTGATGCAATCTTGGCTCACTGCAACCTCTGTGTCCCGGGTTCAATCGATTCTCCTCCCTCAGCCTCCCACGTAGCTGTGACCACAGGCACGCGCCACCATGCTCAGCTAATTTTTGTATTTTTAGTAGAGACGGGGTTTCACCATATTGGCCAGGATGGTCTTGATCTCTTGACCTTGCGATCCGCCCGTCTCGGCCTCCCAAAGTGCTAGGATTACAGGTATGAGCCACCGCGCCCAGCCAGTTTTCTTGCATTTTTAGTAGAGACGGGGTTTCACCACGTTGGCCAGACTGGTCTTAAACTGCTGACCTTAGACATTCTGCCCGCCTCAGCCTCCCAAAGTGCTGGGATTATAGGTGTGAGCCACTGCGTCCCACCTAAATTTTGTATTTTTTAGTAGAGACAAGGTTTCACTATATGTTGGTCAGGCTGTTCTCTACCTCCTGACCTCAGGTGATCTGCCCACCTCAGCCTCCCAAAGTGCTGGGATTATAGGCGAGCCACTGCACTGACCTTTTTTTAGTTATATGTTTAATTTAAAATTTTTTGAAAAATTTTCTTTCTTGAGACAGTCTCGGTCTGTCACCCAGGTTGCAGTGCATTGGTGCAATCTTAGCTCACTGCAACCTCCGCCTCCCAGGTTCAAGTGATTCTCCTGCCTCAGCCTCTCTAGTAGCTGGGACTACAGGGGCGCGCCACCATGCCTGGCTCATTTTTTGTATTTTTAGTAGAGACGGGGTTTCACCATGTTAGCCATGGTGGTCTCAATCTTCTGACCTCGTGATCCGCCTGCTTCGGCCTCCCAAAGTGCTGGGATTACAGGTGTGAGCCACCGCACATGGCCTATTTTTATGTTTTTAAGATTTTTTTGAGAAAGAATGTCACTCTGTCACCCAAGCTGGAGTGCAGTGGTGCAATCTCAGCTCACTGCAACCTCGGCCCCCTGGATTCAAGCAATTCTCCCACCTTAGTCTCCTGAGTAGCTCAGATTCCAGGCACATGCCACGATGCCCAACTAATTTTTGTATTTTTTGTAGAGACGAGGTTTCACCATGTTGCCCAGGATGGTCTTGTAGTCCTGGGTTCAAGTGATCTGCCTGCCGCGGCCCCTCAAGGTGTGAGCCACCATACTTGTCCGATTTATTCTAATATGTAAAATACATGATGTGACTGGGCACAGGGGCTCATACGTGTAATCCTAGTGCTTTGGAAGGCCGAGTCAGGAGGATCTTGACCAGCCTGGACAACATAGGGTAACAAGAGCGAAACTCTGTCTCAAAAAAAAAAAAAAAAAATTGGCTGGGCCGCATGGGGGAAGATAAGAAAAAATAAAGGTAACAAACCAAACAAAAATCTTGACGGGCAGGGTGGAGTATGGCTGCAGTCCCAGCTTTTCTGGAGGTTTAGGTAGGCTCCAGCATGGGCGACAGAGCAAGACCATGTCTCAAAAAAAAAAAAAAAAAAAAAGCATATCTGCGCATTAATGTTTGGAACAAGCTGCATTCTCTCCAGAAGGACCTAGAAGGCCCAGATAAGCCCACCAGTGATTTGAGGCAGGTTGAGATGGAAGCTTTTCAGATGTTCTTTCTTTGGTGCTGTTTTTGTTTTGTTTTGTTTGAGACAGAGTCTCATTCTGTCACCCAGGCTGGAGTGCAGTGGCACAGTCTTAGGTCACTGCAATCCCCACCTCCCATGTTCAAGCGATTCTCCCACCTCAGCCTCCCGAACAGCTCCCGAATACCATGCCCGGCTAATTTTTGTATTTTTAGTAGTGACAGGGTTTCATCATGTTTGCCAGGCTGGTCTGAAACTCCTGACCTCAAGTGACCCACTTGCCTCAGACTCCCGATGTGCTGGGATTATAAGTGTAAGCCACTGCACCCAGTCTGTTTTTGTTTTCTGAAACAGGATTGCTGTCACCCAGGTCAAAGTGTTGTCATGTGATCTTGGCTCATTGAAGCCTGGAATGCCTGGGCACACAGGATCTTCCCACCTCAGCCCTGTGAGTAAGTGGAACTACAGGTATGCCACCAGGCGCAGCCAATTAAAAAAAAAAAAATGGGCCGGGCGCGGTGGCTCAAGCCTGTAATCCCAGCACTTTGGGAGGCCGAGACGGGCGGCTCACGAGTTCAGGAGATCGAGACCATCCTGGCTAACACGGTGAAACCCCGTCTCTACTAAAATACAAAAAAAATTAGCCGGGCGAGGTGGCGGGCACCTGTAGTCCCAGCTACTCGGGAGGCTGAGGCGGGAGAATGGCGTGAACCCGGGAGGCGGGGCTTGCAGTGAGCTGAGATCCGGCCACTGCACTCCAGCCTGGGCAACAGAGCCAGACTCCGTCTCAAAAAAAAAAAAAAAAAAAAAATGGCGGGGTGTGGTGGCTCACACCTGTAATGCCAGCACTTTCGGAGGCTGAAGTGGGCGGATCACGAGGTCAGGAGGTAGAGACCATCCTGGCTAACACGGTCTCTACTAAAAATACAAAAAAATTAGCCCGGCTTGGTGGCGGGCGCCTGTAGTCCCAGCTACTCTGGAGGCTGAGGCAGGAGAATGGCGTGAACCCAGGAGGCGGAGCTTGCATTGAGCCGAGATAGCCCCGCTGCACTCCAACCTGAGTGACCGTGCGACACTCAGCCTCAAAAAAAATAAATAAATAAATAATTGGCAGAGATGGGATCGCCCTGTTGCCCAGACTGGTCTCTCAATTTCCTGGACTCAAGCGATCCTCCCATCTCAGCCTCCTAAAGTGCTTGGGATTACAGGTGTGGCCCACTGTGCCTGCCCTGCTCTCTTTTGAGACAGAGTCTTGCTTCGTTGCCCAGGATGGAGTGCAGTGTTGCAGTCTTGACTTACTGCACCCTCGAACTCCTGAGGTCAAGTGACCCTCCTTCCTCAGCCTTCAAGTAGCTAGCACTGCAGGCATGTATCACTATGCTCACTATGCTCAGCTAAGTTTTTTTCTTTCTTTTTTTTTTTTTTTTTTTTGAGACGGATTCTCATTCTATAGCCCACGCTGGAGTGCAGTGGCACAATCTCTGCTCACTGCAAGCTCCGCCTCCTGGGTTCAGCCATTCTCCTGCCTCAGCCTCCCAAGTAGCTGGGACTACAGGCGCCCACCACCATGCGCAGCTAACTTTTTTGTATTTTGTTAGTAGAGACAGGGTTTCTTTTTTTTTTGAGACGGAGTCTCGCTCTGTCACCCAGGCTGGAGTGCAGTGGCGCAATCTCGGCTCACTGCAAGCTCTGCCTCCCAGATTCACGCCATTCCCCTGCCTCAGCCTCCCTAGTAGCTGGGACTACAGGCGCCCGCCACCGCGCCCGGCTAATTTTTTTTTGTATTTTCTTTTTTTTTTTTTTTTTTGAGGCGGAGTCTCGCTCTGTCGCCCAGGCTGGAGTGCAGTGGCGCGATCTCGGCTCACTGCAAGCTCCGCCTCCCGGGTTCCCGCCATTCTCCTGCCTCAGCCTCCCGAGTAGCTGGGACTACAGGCGCCCGCCACCACGCCCGGCTAATTTTTTTGTATTTTTAGTGGAGACGGGGTTTCATTGTGTTAGCCAGGATGGTCTCGATCTCCTGACCTCGTGATCCGCCCGTCTCGGCCTCCCAAAGTGCTGGGATTACAGGCTTGAGCCACCGCGCCCGGCCTTTTTTGTATTTTCAATAGAGACGGGGTTTCACTGGGTTAGCCAGGATGGTCTTGATCTCCTGGCCTTGTGATCCACCTGCCTTGGCCTCCTAAAGTGCTGGGATTACAAGTGTGAGCCACCGCGCCCAGCCAGAGAGGGGGTTTCACGGTGTTAGCCAGGTTAGTCTCCATCTCCTGACCTCGTGATCCTCCCACCTCAGCCTCCCAAAGTGCTGGGATTACAGGCACGAGCCACTGTGCCCGGCAGCTTTTTTATTTTGTAGAGATGAGGTCTCCCTATGTGACAGGAGGCCTAGCACTTTGGGAGGCTAACACTATGTTGTGTTCTTGAGACGGAGTCTCACTCTGTCACCCAGGCTGGAGTGCAGTGGCATGATCTTGGCTCACTGAAACCTCCGCCTCCCAGGCTCTAGCGATTCTCCTGCCTCAGCCTCCCAAGTAGCTGGGATCACAGATGCGCACTTCCATGCCTGGCTAAGTTTTTGGCATTTGGCATTTTAGTAGAGATGAGGTTTCACCATGTTGCCCAGGGTGGTTTTGAACTCCTGAGCCCAGGTGTTCTGCCCACCTCGGCCTCCCAAGTGCTGGGATTACAAGCATGAGCCACACCTGGCCCCCACAGAGTTCTTTTTTTTTTTTTTTTTTTCTTGAGACGGAGGCTCACTCTGTCACCCAGGTCCCACATACTCGGGAGGCTGAGGCAGGAGAATAGCTTGAACCCGGGAGTTGGAGGTTGCAGTGAGCCAAGATCACGCCACTGCACTCCAACCTGCACGATAGAGACTCAGTAAGAAAAAAAAAAAAAAAAAAAAAATTGGGGGGGCGCCGGACATGGTGGCTCACGCCTGTAATCCCAGCACTTTGGGAGGCCGAGGCAGGCAGAACACTTGAGGTCAGAAGTTTGAGATCAGCCTGGCCACCATGGCGAAACCCTATCTCTACTAAAAATAAATTAGCTGGGAGTGGTGGCAAACACCTGTAATCCCAGCTACTCGGGAGGCTGAGGCGGAACTGCTTGAACTTGGGAGGCAGGGGTTGCAATGAGCCAAGATCGTGCCATTGCACTCCAACCTGGGCGACAGAGCGAGACTCCATCTCAAAAAAAAAATTTTTTTTTTTATAGAGATGGGGTCTTGCTCTGTTGCACAGTTTGGTCTCAAATCCGTGCCCAAAGGATCCTCCTGCCACAGCCTCCCAAAGTGTCAAATTGTTGAGATTATAGGCATGAGTCACAGTGCCTGGCCAAGTGTCCTAATTTCTTTTTTTTTTTCTTTTTTGAGATGGCGTCTCGCTCTGTTGCCCAGGCTGGAGTGCAGTGGCTGGATCTCAGCTCACTGCTAGCTCCGCCTCCTGGGCTTACGCCATTCTCCTGCCTCAGCCTCCCGAGTAGCTGGGACTACAGGTGCCCACCACCTCGCCCGGCTAGTTTTTTGTATTTTTTTTTTTTTTTTTTTGAGACGGAGTCTCGCTCTGTCGCCCGGGCTGGAGTGCAGTGGCGCGATCTCGGCTCACTGCAAGCTCCGCCTCCCGGACTTACGCCATTCTCCTGCCTCAGCCTCCTGAGTAGCTGGGACCACAGGCGCCCGCCACCTCGCCCGGCTAGTTTTTTGTACTTTTTAGTAGAGACAGGGTTTCACCGTGTTCGCCAGGATGGTCTCGATCTCCTGACCTCGTGATCCGCCCGTCTCGGCCTCCCAAAGTGCTGGGATTACAGGCTTGAGCCACCGCGCCCGGCCAGTTTTTTGTATTTTTTAGTAGAGACTGGGTTTCATCGTATTAGCCAAGATGGTCTCGATCTCCCGACCTTGTGATCCGCCCGTCTCGGCCTCCCAAAGTGCTGGGATTACAGGCTTGAGCCACTGCGCCCGGCCGTGTCCTAATTTCTTATAGTCATTGGATTAGAGCTCACAAATATGAACTCATTTTACTTACTCCTTTCAACACACTTTCTCCAAACAGTCACATTTTGACGTCCTGGGGGTTAGGACTTGAACATACGAATTGGGGGAGACTATTCAACCCAAAACAGAGCATTTCTCCACTCCATGCAAATACAGTGTTGGACACAGAAGCCAGCACTGCCCCAGCCAGCCAGAATCCCAGAACTGCCCTTGGACAGTGGAGGCTAGAGTGCCTGGGAATGCATGATGGGGGACCCAGCTCTGATCTGGGGCCCTCAGAGCCTGAGGAACCAATTGGCAGAGGTCTGCGGGGTGAATGCAGTGGAATAAGTGACTGGAGGATGGAGGGGGTTTCAGGCAGTGGGCACGTGTAGAGGCCTAGAAATGGGAGACCTGGCTTCAAGAAGACCCAAGAGGCCAGGCGCCGTGGCTTACGCCTGTAATCCCAGCAGTTTGGGAAGCTGAGGTGGGTGGATCATGAGGTCAAGAGATGGAGACTATCCTGGCCAACATGATGAAACCCCATCTCTACCAAAAATACAAAAATTAGCTGGGTGTGGTGGCGGGCGCCTGTAGTCACAGCTACTCTGGTGGCTGAGGCAGCAGGATCACTTGAACCTGGGAGGTGAAGGTTTCTGTGAGCTGAGATCGCGCCACTGTGCTCCAGCCTGGTAACAGAGCAAGACTCCGTCTCGGAAAAAAAAAAAAAAAAAAAAGGCCCAAGAGCAGGGCAGTGAGAGGAGGCATTCGGGAGGAGGTTTGGTCTCCACCCAAGAGACACCATCTATCCAACCCTCATCCTGTTGTTATTATTATTTTGTTATTTGACTTAAAAACTTTATTTTTCTTTTGAGATAGAGACTTGCTCTGTTGCTCAGGCTGTGTTGCAGTGGCACCTCAGCTCACTGCAACCTCCACCTCATGGGTTCAAGTGAGCACATCTGGCTAATTTTGTATTTCTTTTTTTTCTTTTCTATTTTTTTTTTTTAAATTAATTAATTAATTTATTTTTTGAGACTGAGCCTTGCTCTATCGCCCAGGCTAGAGTGCAATGGCTGGATCTCGGCTCACTGCAACCTTTGCCTCACTGGCTCAAGTGATTCTCCTGCCTCAAACTCCTGAGTAGCTGGGATTATAGGCACCCGCCACCCTGCCCAGCTAATTTTTTTTTTTTTTCCTTTTTTTTTTGAGGCAGAATCTTGCTTTGTCTCCCAGGCTGGAGTGTGGTGGCGTGATCTTGGCTCCCTGCAATCTCCACCTCCCGGGTTCAATAAATTATTCTGCCTCATCCTCCCAAGTATCTGGGACTACAAGCACGTTCCACTACACCTGGCTAACTTTTTGCATTTTTAATAAAGACAGGGTTTCCCCGTGTTAGCCAGGATGGTCTCGATCTCCTGACCTCATGATCCGCCCGCCTTGTCCTCTCAAAGTTCTGGGATTATAGGTGTGAGCCATTGCACTCCACCTTCTTTGACTTTTTATAGACACCGGGGGTCAGGGGAGGTGGGTCTTGAAGTCCTGAGCTGAAGTGGTCTCCTGCCTTGGCCTCCCCAAATGCTAGGATTATAGGTAAAAGCCACCAGTCACAACGTGTGGCCTGTAAATGTTATTTCTTTTCTTTCTTTCTTTCTTTTTTTTCTGGAGATAGAGTCTCGCTCTGTCGCCTAGGCTGGAGTGCAGTGGTGCGATCTCGGCTCACTGCAACCTCTGCCTCCCAGGTTTAAGCAATTCTGCCTCAGCTTCCCGAGTAGCTGGAATTATAGGCATGTGCCACCACTCCCAGCTAAGTTTTATATTTTTAGTAGAGACGAGGTTTCACCTAGTTGGCCAGGCTGATCTTGAACTCCTGACCTAAGGTTATCCACCCACCTCAGCCTCCCAAAGTGCTGGGATTACAGGCTACAAATGTTACTTCTAACAACAGTCTGAATTTGTGTGAACTCAGTGCTGGGTCCCCATCCTAGCAGCATGAAGCTCACATGGGAGTTGGAGAGAGTCCAGGGTTCCACATTGACCTGCTCAAGATCCCCAGTATCATGTTTTTGAGGGTTTTGTTAAGAAACAGGGTTGGCTGGGTGCAGTGACTCACGCCTGTAATCCCAGCACTTTGGGAGGCTGAAGCGGGTGGAACACCTGAGGTCAGGAGTTCTAGACCAGCCTGGCCAACATGGTAAAACCCCATCTCTACTAAAAATACAAAAATTAACCAGGCCTGGTGGCAGGCGCCTGTCGTCCCAGCTACTTGAGAGGCTGAGGCAGGAGAATCGCTTGAACCCGGGAAGGCAGAGGTTGCAGTGAGCCGAGATCACACCACTACACTCCAGCCTGGGGGACGAGAGTGAGACTTCGTCTCAAAACAACAGAAAAAAGAGGGTCTTGGCCAGTCACTGTGGCTCCCGCCTGTAATCCCAGCACTTTGGGAGGCCAAGGTAGGCGGATCAGGAGGTCAGGAGTTCAAGACCATCCTGACCAAAATGGAGAAACCCCATACCTGTAATCCCAGCTACTTGGGAGGCTGAGGCAGAGGAATCGCTTGAACCCAGGAGGCAGAGGTTGCGGTGAGCCGAGATCGTGCCATTGCACTCCAGCCTGGGTGAAAAGAGCAAAACTCCGTCTCACACACGCACACGCACACACACACAAAATAGCTGGGTGTGGTGGTGAGCGCCTGTAGTCCCAGATACTTGGGGAGCTGAAGTGGGAGGATCACTTGAGCCTGAGAGGTTGAGGCTGCAGTGAACCAAGATTGCACCACTGCACTTCAAAGCCTGAACAACAGAGTGAGACCCTGTTCAAAAACAAAAAAAAAAACTCAAGGCCGGGCATGGTGGCTCTCGCCTCTTATTCCAGCACTTTGAGAGGCTGAGGCAGGTGGATCACCTGAGGTCAGGAGTTCAAGACCAGCCTGGTCAACATGGCAAAAACCCGTCTCTACTAAAAGTATAAAAATTAGCCAGGTGTGGTGGCAGGTGCCTGTAATCCCAGCTAATCAGGAAGCTGAGGCAGGAGAATCGCTTGAACCTGGGAGGCAGAGGTTGTAGTGAGCCAAGATCATGCCACTGCACTCCAGCCTAAGTGACAACAGTGAGACTCCGTCTAAAAAACCAAAAAACCTATGGCTCTCACATATTTCCTTTTCCAAATGAGGTCCTGAGTATCTGGGACTACAGGCACAAACTATAGCACCTCGCTAATTTTTTTGTTTTTGTGTATGTGTGTGTGGTTTTTTTTTTTTTTTTTTTTTTTGGTAGAGATGAGGTCTCACTATGTTGCCCAAGCTGATTTTGAACTCCTGGCTTCAAGCTCTTCTCCTACTTCAGCCTCCCAAAGTCTTGGGATTACAGGTGTGAGCTGTCCTGCCTAATTTTGTCCAGCCTAATTTCTTTTTGTATTTTGGAGATGAGGTCTGGCTGTGGTGCCCATGCTGTTCCCAAACTCCTGGCCTCAAGCAATACCGTCACCTCAGCCTCCCAAGTAGCTGAGACTATAGCCACGAGCTGCCAAACCTTGCATCACACCCTGTCGCTCTCTTTTTTTTTGAGACACCATCTCCCTTTGTTGCCCCGGCTGGAGGGCAGCAGTGCAATGACGGCTTACTGCAACCTCCACCTCCTGGGCGCAAACAATCCTCCCACCTCAGCCTCCCAAATAGCTGGGTCTACAGGCGTGTGCCACCATGCCTGGCTAATTTTTTAAAATTTTAGTAGAGATGGGGTTTCACCATGTGGCCCAGGGTGGTCTGGAACTCCTGACCTCAAAGAATCCATCTGCCTCAGCCTCCCAAAATGCTAGAATTACAGGTGTGAGCCACCACTCCTGGTACATCACACTCTATCCTCAGATTCAAGTGCCTCTGCCTGGCATCCAGTGTCTTCCAGGACCAGACCCCATCTCCCATGGTCTATCCCAGGCTTCCTGGTCAGCTCAGAGTTCCCAGAACATGAAATCTCCAGGCCTTTCACTTGGAATGTCCTCCACAGCTTGATTATCTGACTGGCGATCCTTTAAAGACTTGCTTTACTTGGGCCGGGCCCGGTGGCTCATGCCTGTAATTCCAGCACTTTGGGAGGCCGAGGTGGGCGGATCATGAGGTCAGGAGATCGAGACCATCCTGGCTAACACGGTGAAGCCCCGTCTCTACTAAAAATACAAAAAATTAGCCGGGCATGGTGGCGGACGCCTGTAATCCCAGCTACTCGGGAGGCTGAGCTTGCAAGTGAGCTGAGATCGTGCCACTGCACTCCAGCCTGGGTGACAGAGTGAGACTCTGTCTCAAAAAATAAAAAAAGACTTGCTTTACTTTTCTTCCTTCAATGCTTGTTCCTCTTCCTTGTCACAATAACACAGTCTATAACATCAATAACCCAGTATGTAACATCATCCACAAGAAACAATCATAATAGACGGTGTCTACATTCATTGAGTGATAATTGCGTGCCACACTTTCTAAGCATTTTATTTGACATCCCTCCCATTGGAGGTGGAGTCTATGATGCCTCTCCTTGAATATGAGCTGGCTTCAGTGACTCCCTGTAGTGAATAGAAAGAGATGTCACACTGTGTTAATTCCAAAGTTAAGTCATCAAAACTGAACTCCCACTTGGCTTGCTCTCTTGGGACATTTCCCTTAGATCATAGCTGCCATATTGAGAGGAAGCCCAAGCCACAGAGGGGCCATGTGCAGATATTCTGGCAAATAGCCCCAGCAGAAGTTGAAGACAACAGCCAACGCCAACTAGCAGATATGTGAGCGAGGAAGACTTCAACGTGATTCCAGCCCCAGCCACTGTCTGCAAGTACATGACAGATCTTCAGGAAGAACTGCCAGGCTGGACTGAGTCAAACCCCAGAACCATGAAAGATAGTGACTTTTTTTTTTTTTTTTTGAGGTGGAGTCTCGCTCTGTCACCCAGGAGGCTGGAGTGTTATGGCGTGATCTTGGCTCACCGCAACCTCTGCTTCCTGGGTTCAAGCGATTCTCCTGCCTCAGCCTCCTGAGTAGCTGGGATTACAGGCATGCACCACCACCACACCCGGCTAATTTTCTGTATTTTTAGTATAGGTGGTGTTTCACCATGTTGATGAGGCTGGTCTTGAACTCCTGACCTCGTGATTCACCTGCCTCGGCCTCCAAAAGTGCTGGGGTTTTTTTTGTTTTGTTTTTGAGACGGAGTCTGGCTCTGTTACCCAGGGTGGGGTGCAGTGGCATGATCTCGACTACAGGTGCCCGCCACCACGCTCGGCTAAGTTTTTGTATGTTTAGTAGAGATGGGCTTTCACCATGTTAGCCAGGATGGTCTTGATCTCCTGGCCTTGTGATCTGCCCGCCTTGGCCTCCCAAAGTGCTGGGCTTACAGGCATGAGCCACCGTGCCCAGGCTAGTGACTTTTTTATCATCACTATATTGGAGTTGCTTGGTATGCAGTGTTAGATAAGCAGAAAAACTTGCACTAACTCCCTGAATTCTTTCTCAATTCTGTAAAAGGAACTCATTTCCATTTTATTTTATTTATTTTATTTTAATTTTTCTTTTTGAGACAAGGTCTCACTCTCTCACCCAGGCTATAGTGCAGTGGTACTATCTCAGGTCACCACAACCTCCATCTCCTGGGTTCAAGTGATTATCCCACCTCGGCCTCCCAAGAAACTGGGATTACAGGCATGTGCCACCACGCCTGGCTAATTTTTGTATCTTTGGTAGAGATGGATTTTCGCTATGTTGGCCGGGCTGGTCTTGAACTCCTGGACTCAAGTGAATGCACTGCCTGCCTCAGCCTCCCAAAGTGCTGGGATTACAGGCATGAGACACCATGCCCAGCCCACATTCCCATTTTAAAGATGAAGAAATTGAGGCTCAAGCTGGGCAATGTGTGAAACGGAAGTTACAGCATAAGTAAGTGGTAGAGCTGGGTTGTGAACACAGGTGGACACTACACAGGGTCATTGTCACCAAACTCTGTAGTCTGTATATGTATAATATGGGGTCTTGGACAGGCATGGTGACTCATGTCTGTAATCCCAGCACTTTGGGAGGCCGAGGTGGGCGGATCACCAAAGTCAGGAATTTGAGACCAGCCTGGCCAACATGGCGAAACCCCATCTGTACTAAAAATACAAAAATTAGCCATATGTGGTGGTGTGTGCCTGCAATCCCAGCTACTCTGGAGGCTGAGGTATAAGAATCACTTGAACCCAGGAGGCTGAGGTTGCAGTTTGCCAAGATTGCACCACTACACTTTAGCTTGGGAGACAAAGCTAGACTCTGTCCCAAAAAAAGAAAAAGGGCGTGGCGTGGTGGCTCATGCGTGTAGTCTTTTTTTTTTTTTTTTTTTTTGAGACGGAGTCTGGCTCTGTCGCCCAGGCTGGAGTGCAGTGGCGCGATCTCGGCTCACTGCAAGCTCCGCCTCCCGGGTTCTCGCCATTCTCCTGCCTCAGCCTCCCGAGTAGCTGGGACTACAGGCGCCCACAACCGCGCCCGGCTAATTTTTTGTATTTTTAGTAGAGACGGGGTTTCACCGTGGTCTCGATCTCCTGACCTTGTGATCTGCCCGCCTCGGCCTCCCAAAGTGCTGGGATTACAGGCGTGAGCCACCGCGCCCGGCCCATGCGTGTAGTCTTAGCACTTTGGGAGGCCGAGGTGGGTTGATCACCTGAAGTCAAGAATTTGAGACCATCCTGACCAACATGGTGAAATCCCATCTCTACATTTTCATCCCATGGTGAAAAATTAGCCGGGCTTGGTGGCAGGCACCTGTAATCCCAGCTACTAGGGAGGCTGAGGCAGGAGAATTACTGGAACCTGGGAGGTGGAGGTTGCAGTGAGCTGAGATCCTGCCATTGCACTCCAGCCTGGGCAACAAGAGCGAAACTCTGTCTCAAAAAAAAAAAAAAAAAAAAAAAAAAATTGGGGTCTGGCTTTTGCCCAGGCTGCAGTACAGTGGCAGGATTATAGCTTACTGCAGCCTCGAATTACTGGGGTCAAGTGATCTTCTTACCTCAGCCTCCCAAGTAGTTTGGAGTTCAGCACATACTACCATGGCCAGTTTGGTATTCTGTGTCTGCATGTCTTATTATTTTTTATTTGAGACAGGCTCTCACTGTGTCACCCAGGCTGGAGTACAGTGGTGTGATCATGGCTCACTGCAGCCCTGAACTGAGCTCAAGTGATCTTCCTGCCTCAGCCTGCTGAGCAGGTAGGAATACAGGCATGCACCACTACACTGGGCCAATTTAAAATTTTCTTTTTGTTTTTTTTTGGTAGAGACAGGTTCTCACTGTATTGCCAAGCCTGGCCTTGAACTCCTGGGCTCAAGCAATGCAACCACCTTGGCCTGTGAAATTGCTGGGATTACAGGCACGAGCCTCTGCACCCGGCCTTGAAGTGTGTCTTGAGGCCTATACAAGTTAGGCAGCTTTTTGGGAGCCCTGGTGGCACACAGTGGGAAGGAACCCCTCCTGCCCTTGTCAGCCCCTGTTCTGACCCCCTCTCCATTTCCAACACCTGGGTGTTCCGAGTTATGTTGACTGCTCTAGGGCACAGGCCATCCATCATTTACACTGTAGTATGAATCAGTCACTGCTTCTAGGATCTGAGGATTAGACGTGAGACATCTGTTACTTTCTGGCAATTCTCCTTCCCACCTGTTTCCCCAAGAAGCAGACACACACATCACGTGCTCTTGCTGGCGACTTTATTCAAAGGGGAGAGGGAAGAGAGAGAGAGTTGGGTCATTTCTGGGATAACCTGGAGAGGGGTGAGTCTCTGGAGCTCCAGGGAGGAGGGACAGACATCTCAAAACTATTATAGAAGGCCGAGAGGGCGAGGGGTGGGGTTCTGGGTGTTCTGAGGGGCAGGGCTGGAGGAAGGGACCCTCCCCCAACTCAGGGCCACGCGTCCGCTAGGGGCCGCTGCCGCTTCCACTGCCACTCCCGCTGCCCCCAGCGTCCAGGATGGAGGTGCGAGGGCGGCGGGAACGCCAGGAGGGAGCTTCCCGGGCCCGCCGTCCTGGTCTGGGACGAGGTAGTGCGGAGATGGAGATATTGAAGCAGTGACGGGCTCCAGGAGCGGCCACCGGCAGGGCGTGGCCCAGAGCCGAGCGACAAAGGTCCGTCCCGTCTGCGAAGGTCTACGAAAAAGTGGAGTTAGGGCCGTAGTGGGCGGAGTCCAGAGGGGCATGGCTTTCTCTCAGGGGCGTGGCCTCGGGAAGGGAAAGTCTGTAAGTTCCTTTGGGATTGGGGTCAGAGGCGGAGTGTGCAGTTTGGGTGTCTGGGTGCGGGGCCAGAGTGGTGGCAGGTCCTTGGGGAGTGTGCATGTTCTTACTGGGCCCTAGCGGGATGAATCAGGGTTGGGGCAGTCGGGGGGCGCGCAGAGAGGTCTGTATCAAGGCTGGGGTTTTGTAGAGGGTGACTGGGCTTCTGGGTCCTCCATGGTAAACTGGATGGACCCAGAGCAGGGATGGTTCCTTGGGAAGGGCAAATCTGGACTTAGGGAGCTTTTGGGGTCAAAGGGCGCAACCCAATGGGAGGTTGGGCTAGGGAAGGGTTGGAGTAGGGACCTGGGGAGTGCCAATCCGGTCTCTGGGGTCTAGACACGGTAAGAAAGAACTTGGTGGGGGTCAGGGGCAGTAGCTCATGCCTGCAATCCCAGCACTTTGGGAGGCCGAGGCGGGCGGATCACCTGAGGTCAGGAGTTCGAGACCAGTATGGCCAATATGGTGAAACTCTGACTCTACTAAAAATACAAAAATTAGCTGGGCATGGCGGCGAATGCCTGTAATCCCAGCTACTCGGGAGGCTGAGGCAGGCAAATCACTTGAACCCGGGAGGCAGAGGTTACAGCGAGCAGAGATTGTGCCACTGCACTCCAGCCTGGGCAACAAGAATGAAACTCTGTCTCAGAAAAAAAATAAATAAAGAACTTGGTAGGGAGGATCTCAGTCTCTTCTCTTCACCTTCTGCCTCACACTAACCTGTCCATAGGTAAGGCAGCTAGGCTCACAGCCCCTTTTTTCTGAGAGTGGGAGCCAAGTCGGGCCACAGGTGATATCATCTTCGCAGTTGGCGAACCTGGAGATGGCGAGTGGAGAGGTGGGTAAAGCTTTTGTAGCTACATGCCAGCGGGATTCCGGTTCTTCTAGACTGTGTTCAGTATATGTCCCCCGCTGGGATCCAGGCCCTGCCTCTTAGAACCACTCCCCTGCTAACTCCAGATTTCATCTCTCCAGATTTCATCCCACCCCATATTCTATCAGATCTTTCCATACTCTGGGCCATGTCACAACTGGCCTCGTCCCTGCAGACCTCAGACCATTTGTTACGGGCCAGTCCCTCATATTTTCCCACTCTTTCATTTTCCTTTTATTTATTTTTGAGACAGGGTCTTGTTCTGTGACTCAAACTGGAGTGCAGTGGCACAATCATGGCTTATGGCAGCTTTGACCTCCCAGGCTCGAGCAATCCTTCCACCTCAGTGTCTCAAGTACCTGGTACTATAGGCACACGCCATCATGTCTGATTAGTACTTTTTTTTTTGTTTTTTGAGATGGAGTCCTGCTCTGTCTCCTGGGCTGAAGTGCAGTGGCCCAATCTCTGCACACAGCAATTTCTGCCTCCCAGGTTCAAACAGTTCTGCCTCAGCCTCCCGAGTAGGTGGGATTACAGGCGCCCACCACCACGCCTGGCTCTTTTTTGTGTTTTTAGTAGAGACAGTGTTTCGCCATGTTGGCCAGTCTTGTCTCAAACTCCTGACCTCAGGGGATCCGCCCACCTTGGTCTCCCAAAGTTCTGGGATTACATGCGTGAGCCACTGCGTCTGGCCCATGTCTGATTAATTTTTAAACTTTTTGTTGAGACTGGGTCTTGCCATGTTGTCCAGGCTGATCTTGAACTCCTGGCCTCAACCAATCCTCCTATCTTGACCTCTCAAATGACGGAGATTATAGGCGCCCTCCCTTTTACCTTCTCTTTTCAATCAGGAGGACTCACTCCTTAAGAAATCTCAGGGCCTGGCTGGGCATGGTGGCTCACCCCTGTAATCCTAGCACTTTGGGAGGCCAAGGCAGGCAGATCACCTGAGGTCAGGAGTTAGAGACCAGCTTGGCCAACATGGTGAAACACCGTCTCTACTAAAAATACAAAACTTAGCCGGACGTGGTGACGGAAGCATGTAATCCCAGCTACTAGGGATGCTGAGGCAGGAGAATCACTTGAACCCAAGAGGCTGAGGTTGCAGTGAGCCGAGATCGTGTCACTGCACTCCAGCCTGGGCAACAAGAGCAAAACTCTATCTCAAAAAAAAGAAAAAAAGGCCGGGTGCGGTGGCTCACACCTGTAATCCCAGCACTTTGGGAGGCCGAGGCGGGAGGATCACGAGGTCAGGAGTTCGAGACCGGCCTGACCAACATAGTGAAACCTCGTCTCTACTAAAAATACAAAAATTAGCCAGGCGTGGTGGTGTGCACCTGTAATCCCAGCTACTCAAGAGGCTGAGGCAGGAGAATCGCTTGAACCTGGGAAGTGGAGGTTGCAGTGAGCCGAGATTGCACCACTGCACTCCAGCCTAGGGGACAGAGTGAGACTCCATCTCAAAAAAAAAAAAAAAAAGAAAAGAAAAGAAAAAAAAAAAGAAATCTCAGGGCTATGAAAAGCCACATCGCCATATGGCAGGTATCTTAAAAACTGGGGGCTTCGGCCGGGTGCGGTGGCTCAAGCCTGTAATCCCAGCACTTTGGGAGGCCGAGACGGGCAGATCACGAGGTCAGGAGATCGAGACCATCCTGGCTAACACCGTGAAACCCCGTCTCTACTAAAAATACAAAAAACTAGCCGGGCGAGGTGGCGGGCGCCTGTAGTCCCAGCTACTCCGGAGGCTGAGGCAGGAGAATGGCGTAAACCCGGGAGGCGGAGCTTGCAGTGAGCTGAGATCCGGCCACTGCACTCCAGCCCGGGCTACAGAGCAAGACTCCGTCTCAAAAAAAAAAAAACAAAAACAAAACAAAACAAAACTGGGGGCTTCTACCTGGGCTCTAAACATTAAGCTGCATCTCTTAAACCTTGGCCCTGTTGGAGGCCACTCCCCTTTACACAGAAGGCCAAGCAAACTGCAGGCTCCGCCCCCTCTCCCCTGCCCAAGTCACAAGCCACGCCCCTTGCCCCCGCATGTCCTACCAGGCCTGGCAGAGCTCCTCGCAGAGCGGCTGTGCTTGGCGTACCCCCAATAGCCGCAGGCGGAAGCGACTGCGAAGGGCATGTTGGAGGTGTTCCAGGAAGGATTCGCACCTAGACATCGGGAGAGAGAGGGTTGGATGGGTTAGGACCCAAGGGGAGTTCCAGGGCAATGGGCAAAGTACGCGAGAAAACAGTGGAGGGTGCTGTACTCACTCGGGGCTCGGCACTCCACAGCGTTCTGGATGGTTCCCAGGGCTCGATATCTCTGTTGTGTCCATCTCTGAGGGACAACAAGTTCCTGGCAAAGGGGAACCCTGTGAGCCAGGGTCTTGGATCCTCAGATAAGGTTTGGGAACTGAGGGCTGGGGATCCCCTGGACAAGGGAGAACCCAATTACATCAATCCTCACAAACCCCTAACTTAAGACCCTTCCTTTGGAATGCAAATGCAGCTTCAAGTAGTAATGATCATTTATTGTTTATAATAATCAACTTATTTGTCATGTGCCTGGTAGTGACACATGTGCTTAATCCTTTTCCTTTATTTTTCTTTCTTTCTTTTGAAACAGGGTCTTGCTCTGTCGCCCAGTCTGGAGTGCAGTGGCATGATCTTGGCTCACTGCAACCTCCACCTCCCAGGTTCAAGCAATTCTGGTGCCTCAGACTCCCAAGTAGCTGGGATTTCAGGCGCATGCCACCTCATCCAGCTAATTTTTGTATTTTTAGTAGAGACAGGGGTTTCACCATGTTGGCCAGGTTGGTCTCAAACTCCTGACCTCAAGTGATCTGCCCACCTCGGCCTCCCAAAGTGTTGGGATTACATACGTGAGCCACCGAGCCCCGCTCATATGCTCATATGCTTAATCTTAACAACAGCTTTGTGAGGTATGTTTGTTATTTCTCTCTTTTTGGGGGTCCATGTGAGACCCAGAGAGGTTAGATGACTTCCTCAGGATCACATAGTTACAAAGTGACAGAGTTGAATTTGAACCCAGGCAGTCTAATTCTTATCCACCATTCTTCAGCACTATCCCTGCCTCCCACCTTCGTGGCCCTGCTAGGCCCCTCTCATAAGGAAATTCTGACATTACCATGGCAGGGTAGGTGTGGGTTTCTGGGTGTTGGTGGTGAGGCAGGGTCTGGGGTGCTCACCTGCCAAGTGTAGCTTGCCTTTGCCCAGATCAGCTGCCAGCCCATGGTGTCGCTGGGACCTGGCTTGGAGTGGGTGGCTCCCTCCACAGGCTTCTAGCAGGATCCATGCCAGGGTCAGTTGCAGGACCCAGGTCAGGCCAATGGGTCGCATGTGGACCCTGCAGGCCATGTCCACCTGAGATAAGAGCTGGCAGGCATAGTGTGGGGTTCAGCCATCCCTTTCTGTGAGCTTAGGGTGGCACCCACCCAATGCATACCCAAGAAGCAGTGCCAGACAGAGTAGGGAAAGTGCAGCTGAGGAGAAGCCTGGGGCAGTGGCCAAGGATATTCAAATCCCAGGAGACCACCAGGGCCTGCCTCCATCCTAGGAACCCCCCTCCCATCAGAACCCTGACCTCTCTGTCCCCCACCAAGTGCCACCCCCACCAAGCTTAGACCACAGTCGCCCTCCCCCATCCAGCAGGATCTCCCACCTTTTTAGTCCTCAAGGGACCCCTTTTTTTCTCAGAATGAAGGGGACCTCCCTAGCTCTTCCAATCCCCCTCTACTGTTCAGTAATTCCTTCTCTTCTATGCGGCCTCCCTCCTCCCTCTCTCACTCTCTGCCAGCCCTTCTCTGGGTCACCTTCTCTCGGCCCACAATCGGCTTAGGGGCCACCCAGAGCTGGGCCTTTGGGACCAAGCGTGGTGTGGCAGGGCTCAGGTTCTGTCACTGGGGCCCAAAACTACAAGGCAGGGACAGCTAGCCGTCTATGGAGACAAGACTGTCCCCTTCCTGCCTCCCCGAGTTCAGCCCCTCACCTGTTAGCTGGATTGGGGTATAGAGGCTGATAAGACACCTCAGGATCCACTCCAGGAAACTGGCAACTGAAAGGGGCATGGCTTAATGCAGAGGCGGGACCTCCCACCGTCCCGCCCACATGCCTGCTGACCAAAGGCTGGCCAACTTGGGCTGGTGTGTATATATCCTTGTGTTTGCTTTTATGTTGAGCTTGTGGCTTAAGCTGTGGTATCTGTATATGAGGGGAGTGCGTGTGTGTGTGTGAGGAAGGTGTGTTTGGCCTGCAAATTAACACACATACAAACACATACTCAGCAAATGCAAACACACGCAAACATCCACAAATACAGATACACACAAACTCACACTCTGCAGCCATACAAACACATGCTTAGGAAACATAGACATACACACACTCATCCAATGCAAACACACACAAACAACACATATAAACACTCAACCAGTGTCAACCAGTTCAGAACTTCAACAACTTCTGAAGTTTCTGCGAATGTGTGTTGCTTGTGAACACTCCCTTAACTCATCCATTCATTCGACAAACATTTATTGAGCACCTACTGTGTGCTAGATTCTGGGGATGCAGTAGTGAACAATACATGAAAATTTCAGCCAGGCATGGTGGTTCACACCTGTAATCCCAGCACATTGGGAAACCGAAGTAGAAGGATTGTTTGAGCCCAGGAGTTTGAGACCAGCCTGGCCAACATGGTGAAACCCCATCTCTAGTAAAAATAATTAAAAAATAAATTAGTTGGGCATAGTGGCACGTGCTTATAATCTCAGCTGTTCAGAAGGCTGAGGCATGAATATAGTTTGAACTTGGGAAGCAGAGGTTGCAGTGAATCAAGATTGTTCCACCGCACTCCAGCCTAGGCAACAGAGTGAGACTCTGTCTCAAAATAAATAAATAAATAAATAAATAAATAAAAATAAAAGACACACAAATCTCAACTTTCATAAAGCTGACATTCTAGGGGGGAGAATCGGATGAGAAAAACATCCCTGCAGTGGGTACGGGTGTGTGTGTCTATGTGTTGTGTTGGGAGAATAATTTGTTTTAGATTATAATTTGTGTGCAACTGGACATCCCTTGGTTTTGGAAATATGTGGCTGTGCTTCCACTGGTTGAGTGTTTATATGTGTTGTTTGTGTGTGTTTGCATTGGATGAGTGTGTGTATGTCTGTGTTTCCTAAGCATGTGTTTGCATGGCTGCAGAGTGTGAGTTTTTGTGTATCTGTATTTGTGGATGTTTGCATGTGTTTGCATTTGCTGAGTATGTGTTTGTATGTGTGTTAATTTGCAGAATGTGTGGGTCTGTGTTTGTGGAGTATATGTTTGCAGAGTGTGTTCGAATAAGTGTTTGCGTGTCTGTGTTTCCTGAATATGTGACTGTATGTAAGTGTTTGTGTGCCTCTCATCTCAGGGCAAGAGAGGCTTTTTGTCTGCCTCTTTTATCGCTGTATTCCCTCCCAGATCCCAAAATACTACATTGCACATAGTAGGTGCTCAATATGTGGTAAGTGAACGAATCAGTAGATACTATCTCTGGGTCCCTCTGTGTGCACCCAGTGATGTGCTGGAGGCCTCAGTAAGCAAGATCTGCCGGACCTAGCCTTCTCCTGGTCCATCTTGAGGTGGTCGCAGATGTTTGTGGGTCAGATCTGTTCAGCTCTGGGCCATGCCTCACGCCAGAGCCTCCGCACCCTTTGTCCTTCCCTAATCTCAGCCCCCGACCCTGCGCTTGGATTTCAGCACCGTGGACAGGAGCGCGCGAGACCAGCACCAAGGAGAGCTCCCGCGGTCGTCATCGTGAGCTAGGTCGCCAGGGGCGGAGTCCGGGCCATGGACTGAGAGATGTGCGAGCAAGGGACTCAGCGAGACGGTGGCACAAACATGCCGACAAACATATAGAGACACAGACAGATATAACCCAGGCAAAGGCGCGAACTTGAGGCGACAAGCTCCTGGGGAAAACCCGGACCCAGCCTCGCCGTCGTCCAGCAGGGGTCGCTCTTACCCAGCAACCACGCCCTCCCGGACCTTGGGGCCAGATACTGGCCACCACCCCTTGGGAAGCCCTTCTGTCCCCCAGTGCCAAGACTTGGAGTTCGGAGGGCTCGGACACCCTCCTCTCCAACTTCGGGAAGCATGGTGGATTTGGCCTCACCTGTGTGAACATGGAGGAGCGTCGAGGGAGCTGAAAAGCGCTTTAACTGCCCCCCTCTCCAACTACCAGCTAATCGCTCCTATAAATACAGACGGCCTGGCCTGGCTCCTTAATCCGGACCATGAGGGAGGGGTCGCTAGAGGGGCTGCAGGGTTCCCTGAGGAGGCTCTGATTGCGGGGGACGGGGGACGTAATATGCAGGCACATGTTTTTCTGAGGTTGCCTCTCCTGTGAAGATGGGTCTCCTCAGTGAAAATGTTTCTCTGTAAGCATGACATCTCCCCTGGGGCTGTAGAGGTCTCATGGGTGGGGACAGTTTTCCACAGAGGATACGGCTTTTAGGGGTCTCTGATTGGAGGTATCCCCCCCAGGGTCTCCACGGGAATTGTTACTCCTGGGATCTTTCTCTTTGGGGAATGCCTCTTCCGTGGGGAGGGGGATGGCTTTTGAGAGGAAAGTCACCTCTCAGGGACCATATCTCTTAGGAATGATTTTCAGGGTTGGGGGACTTCTTGATTGGAGAGGGCGTCCATGTGGAAACTATCTCCCCCGGGAAATGTGTCTCACCAAGGGGGGTCTCTGGGGGATGAATGTGGGGGAAATGTATCTCAGGGAGAAGGCTTCCTTTGGGGTGTTTCTTAAGTGGGGGTTCTACCCCTGAGAATGTCTCTCCCCTGGGGTGTGTCTTTTTATAGGGGTCTCTCGGCAGCTTGGCTCCCATGGGGGCACCAGGAGGCTCCGCCTCCCCGCCCACCCCTTCCCCCCCCAGCGCGGGCAGCGGTGGCTGAGCTCGGGCTCGGGTGCCCAGACGCAGTGACGGCGCCGGGCCCGCCCCACTTCGCTCCGCCCCCTCCACCCCCCCCAACCAGCCGCCGCCGCCGCCGCCGCCGCCGCCGCCGCCGCGGTCCCCGCGGCTTCTCACTCCCTCCCTCCTCCCTCCTCCCGCCGCCGCTGCCTCCCTCCTCCCTCCCCGGGCCGAAGTCGCCGCCGCTGCCGCCATGGACGATTCGGGCCTCATCCGCCGCCGGAGGCTGCAGGTACGCGGCTGCCTGGGCCCCGGGTGGAGAGGAAGGGGTCAGCGCCCTGGGGCGGGGCCGGGCAGGAGGCGGGCGAACTTGCACCAGGGTCGGCCGGGACTCCCCCACCCATGGGCTCGGGACGCTAACCGCAGGGAACGCTGTGGCCGCGCGTCCCGCCGCGCTGGGGACCCCGCCCCTCAGGCGCCGCCCGGCGATCCAGGGAGCTGCCGGAGGGGTGCAGCCTAGCGCTCCCCCTCGAGGATCGCCTGATGGGCGCTTGGCCCGCCCTAGGGGGAGGGGGCTGGGGCCGAAGTCATCGTCCTGGCGCCTCGCCAGGCTGGGGGTGAGGGGGCGCAGAGCAAAGTTATTACCCTAGGGTTCGTGCCCCTCAGGGCCATCGGCGCCGCTGGAGGCGTAAACATGTTTGTGCAGCAGCCTCGCCCCTCACCACCCCAGGAGCCCCCTCCCGAGGCATAGGACGCCCTGCGTCCCCCACGCACCTGCCTGGCCACCAGGATTCTTCCTACTGCCCTAATTGGACAGGCACCTAGACAGCTTTCTCACTCTTCATTCCACCTCCTCCACTACAACATCCGCCCCCCCACCGCGATCCTCAAGTCCAGCCCAGCTTGTGGGTGGGCGGGAGCGATTTTTAGCTCCTTGCAGCCTTAGAAGATGCTGGTCTCGAGGCTGCGCAGGCGCAGGAGGCGTGCGTCCACTGCACGGAGTGGGACACTGAGGATCGCTGTGGAGTGTGGGGAAGGTGGGGACAAACTTAGGTGTCGGGAGCTCCTACCTCCAAGGTGGGGAGGGATTCTGTAGCCGAGAAGCGTCCTCTGCTCGTCTTCAGCTGCGTTTCTGAGGGGTTAGTAGGGAAGTTCAGGGTTAACACAGAGGTTCGGTCCCAAACATTCCAGAGAGGAAGGTGATGATATCTGTGCCCCAAGGCCCTGCGTGGGGTCTGGCCCTTCTGAGCCTCCTTGGAGCTCAGCCCCAGGCTTGGTAATCTGGAGTTTAGATAAAGCCAAGAATCGGCCCAGACTCAGGCTCCATCCCCAGCCTGAATCTTGGGAAAGGAGGATTCAAACCCTCACCTAGGGCTTCGTCCATTTCTAGACTCCCCTAATCCATCATTCCCGAGGTTGAAGACCAAGGGGAGCTGATAGGTCAGTGCAGCAGGAAAAATGGTGATCAGACTGCAGGAAGGACCTTCCAGGCGTCTGGATAACGCTGGAGCCAGACATGAGTTGGAAAACTAATTTGCTTTCAGAGCCCAGATGGCCCGCTCTCTGGAGCTTAGGCCTCTCTGAAGTGCTCCCCACATTCTCTCCCCCTCCCAGGGGTGGGTTAGGAGAGTGGGTTCCGGGAAAAGGGAGGCAGCTGCGGCAAAGTTAGAGCAAGTGCTGCAGCAGCCAGGCTGGGTTCGCGCCGTCGGGTCTCCGAGAAAAGGGAGGAAAGAGGCGGGGCCTGCACTGTGTGTCCCCGCCCTCCGGGCCGGCGTCAACTCTCATTGGCTCGTCGCCACGCGGGACTTTAGACTCCCGCTCAAGACACCGCCCCCAACGCGGGATGCTTTCACTCACCCACCCACCCACTCAACCCGAGGCATGCTCTGGGTCTGGTGACCCATGTCGGAGTCCTGTCCCCACCGCTTCCCTTCTGGTGGGATTAACCACTTCGTTGCCTGGATACACCCACACACGTTGCTGCAACCTCTTAGAAACTGTCGCATCACTGCTGAGCGCCCGAGGGTCCCCTGTGTGCAGCTAGGCTCTAGTAGCTGGGATTACAGGCGCACGCCACCATGCCCGTCTAGTTTTGTAATTTTAGTAGACAGCGAGTTTCGCCATGTTGGCCAGGCTGGTTTTGAACTTCTGACCTCAGGTGATCCGCCCGCCTCGGCCTCCCAAAGTGCTGGAATTACAGGCGTGAGCCACCACGCCCTGGGATCTTATATATAGACAGCATCCTGAGTTCGAATGTCCTGTCTGCAGTGTCAACTATTAATCCCGTGCAGGAGAAGCGGAATCCACTTGGCAGAGCGGCTCTGCAGCTGAGGTTGGAGGTGGCGTCTATCTACACTGACGTCAAAGATCCGAACTTTCGCCGCTCCAGTTTGACCCTTTCTTCGTCCCTAGAATGTTTGGGGGCGCTAGCGGATGGGGCTGGGTTCAAGGTTTTCTTCGTGTTGTGCTTAAAAGCCCTCCAGGGGCTTACCCTCCAAGGCTGGGTTATACGGGTCTGGACCCCCCGGGCTCTGGGCCAGAAAATCCAGGTCTTGATTTCTCTTGGACCATTGCAGACGCGCAGCCAGGTCAACTGGTCCTGGCTGCGGCTCATTCACGCCGGTCGTGCAAAGACAGAGGGAAAACCTGGTTTGGATTACCGGTCACCCGTGGCTCGGGAGGGCAGGGCTGCCCTTTGGCACCGCTTATATGTTTGTTCATTGTACAAGGGGGTGGGACGACCCTCTGGCCCATCCTCTGTCATGCAGCATGTCCCTCCTTAATAACGCCTGTTCTCCGAACTTAGTATTCATTGAGCATTTGCTATGTGCTAGGCACCATGCTAAGGGGCTAGGCATCTGCATCAATTCACAAAATCCTCAAGGAGACACGGGAGTATTGGAAGGTCATTTGCCAAGGTCATAAAAGGCAAAATTGAGATTTGAACCTAGGGTTTTCTGCTTTTAGAGATCCTAGAAATAGTCTAGAACATCCCTCATTTTCCTCTTGTTGGAGGTTTTGAAACTCTCCCCCAAACCTTTCCACCTGCAGCCCCACTGAGTTTTCTTCCTTCCACCTCACCCTGTGGATAGAAAACTGGCTGGAAGGTGCTGCCCCTTGTCCCCCATTCCTTTCCTCAGAAAAGGGCCAAGACCCCATATCTCCTGATCCCTACAGAGACTTCCTGAGAGCTTGACAAATGGAAGGCGACCTTCTTCAAATGCAGACACATAAACTTAATACCCACTAATAATTATTATTATTGTCATTATAAAAAATGACTACGTGGCCATCACCTGAATTTCCATTTTTATTTTTTTATTTTTTAAATTTTTTATGTTTTTGTTTTTATTTTTGTTTTAATTGAGACCGTGTTTCACTCCAGCAGTGGTGTAATCACAGTTCACTATAATCTCGACCTCCTGAGCTCAAGTGATTCTCCCACCTTAGCCTCCCTGGTTCCCATTTTAAATCTCAGTTGTGAGTCACTCTACTTACCTACCCCCCACCCCCTACCCCAACTCTGTGACTCTAGCTGGGAGTCAGATCGATCTGTTGAGGTGTAGATGAGTCATTCATTCTTTCAACCTTTCATTCATTCAACCTTTCATTCATTCATTGAGCATGCCAAGCTTATTCCCGCCTCCAGGCCTTTGCCCTTGCAGTTCCCTCCACCTGGAATTCTCTCTCCACAGATCCTCCCATGGCTGGCTCTTATCTTTCAGCCACCAGCTTAAAAGCCACCTCCACAGAGCAGCCCTCTCTGACAATGTGTCTCCATCCCAGCCATTGTCCATCATATCACCCTGTTTAATTTATTCATAAGACAAATTACTGTCTAAAATGATTTTGTTCACTTCTACACTAATCTTGTTTAGTGTCCCCTTTACCCTACAAATACTAGTCCCAAAAGGCCAGAAACTTTTTTTTCTCCTTGAGACAGAGAGTCTTGCTGTGTTGCCCAGGCTGGTGTTGCCCTGGACTCAAGCGATTCTCCTGCCTCAACCTCCCAAGTAGCTGGGACCAGAGGTGCACACCACCACACCGGGCTTGTAACTTATTCACTGCTGTGTCCCTAGTGCCTAGGATAGGGTCAGCATACAGTAGTGCTCAAGACATATTTTTCAAATAAAGATTCCTATTTCATTTGCACAAACACACACTGAGATGCCAACTCACTTGCCTTTATACGGGACCCCGCCTGTGTACTTGGATCTCTGTTGGTCTCTGAGGGTCAGGAGAGGAATCACCCGGGGATCCTCTCCCCCAAGAAACTTGGCCCGCAGTGCATGGCCAAGGGTGAAAGTGACAGTGCTGAAGAGGGGCCTGTCTTACCCTGCTTCTGCTCCTCCAGGGAGCTGAGCATGCTTGTGGGCAGCAACGGTAGGTCCACGCTGACCTTCATCGTTTTGCTTCTTTGCCTTCCAGAAGGATTTGCCCCTGCCCCGGAAAAGCAGCAGGTGAGCCTTGGGGAGAGACATGGCGGGGGCTGGCCGCCCCTTCTCCCGCCGGGGTGGGGGCGCCAGGCGCGTGCGCGGGCGGGGCCTGGCTCGCCCGCACACAGCAGCGCCCCCTCCCGGCCAGCTGCAGCCGCAGGGCCCTCCCCTTCCCTGCCCTCCCCTGCCCGCTGCGGCGGCTCCAGCCTCCGCCCCGCGCGCTTGCTCCCCGCGCCGCCGCCGCCGCCGCTGCCGCACCTGCCACCATGTCGCCGCCGCCGGGTCATGTCTGACTCTCTCTGGACCGCGCTTTCCAATTTCTCGATGCCCTCCTTCCCCGGCGGCAGTATGTTCCGCCGCACCAAGAGGTAGACCCCCGATCCCCTAGACACTGTCCCAGCCCTCCCCGCAAAAGCCTCCGCTCCGGGTGCTGCTGCAGGGCGGGGCCCGGGATGCTGCGCCCGGTACAGCTGCGCCAGAGGTGCCCGAGCTGCGCCTTCCCGCCGGGGATGGGGTTGAATGGGGGTGGTGTGGGCCGAGTCTGGGGGGATTGCACGCTGGAGAGGACGGCCGCGGGGGGAGGGGGCTGCGCCACTGGGGGTTTGTGGCGTCTTTGTCTGCTGGAGCTGCGGGCTCCAACAGCCTGGTGGGGGTAGAGGAAGAAGGGGAGGCTGGGGGGCTTGGCACCCTCAGAACAATAGCCGCAGCCTGGCCTCCCCCCACCCCCATGCCGCGTGCTCCTGGACGCGCTAATATGCTCAGTCACTGCGGCTGTGGGTGAGGGGACGGACGGAGGGGCTTGGGGCTCCCTCTTCGGGAGTTGGGATGCTGAGGGGTAGAAAAAAGGGGGGGTTTATCATAACACAACCCCCCCCAGAACACAGCCTTACACTGAAAATAGTGACACACAGCGTCACACAGGACATGATGTCACACACACATACACACACAACAGCCCTAGTGGCCCAGATACACTGGGAGGTGCCACACATACCTAGCCTTGCAGCTGCCACAGGTTAGAACCATGCACAGACACACAGGGGCACCACGTCGTGTACACCTAGTAAGATGTCACTTGCATGGTGATCCACACACACAATTATGTCATCCAAGATGCACACATGTGTGGCAATATCCCATCCATGCATCCAACAATGTCACAACACATGATGTCATATCTAGGAATCTCACATACTGTGTCACACTAACATCAACATAAACAGATGTAGGGATCTTACAGAGAGAGAACTACGCAAAATCACACGTTATCACATGCGATACTCACCTAGAGAATGTCATACGTGGTGATATGTTTGGGCATGGCCAGTGTCACAAGATGTTAAATTCACACAATAGATGCTACATACACATGGACACATATGGTGAATGTCACACCCAGACGGAAGGACAGTATCGGACATAGACTCAGAATGCCACACAAAGACATAGATACATGTAGGGGGGATCATGCATCCTGGCCAGGCATGGTGGCAGGCGCCTGTAGTCCCAGCTACTCAGGAGGGTGAAGCGGGAGGATAGCTTGAGCCCAGGAGTTTGAGGCTGCAGTGAGCCACTGCACACTGAACTCCATCCTGGGCGACAGAGCGAGACATTGACTTAAAAGAAAAAAAAAAAAATGCAGCCTCCCTGTGTTACAGCACACATTGTTATGGACAAGTGGCATTTCACACTGTGTCACATAGACACACAAATGCTCAAATTGTGTCACACAAGATAAACCCACGTTGTGTCACACATATCACACTAGAATGCGTTCAGGGTCACACATTGTGGAATTCATACAGTGGATGCCACATGTGGATACCTACAGTGAATGTCCCGCATAGACCGAAACACACTATCACCAATAGTGTCACCTAGACACAGTGACTATCACACCATGACAGACACTGCCGTACACATAATCAACACTGGGAGTTTCTCACACACATGTCACATGCAAATCCCCTGCTATACACAGTCCTGCCGAAGCCTCCACCACCTTTTCCTTCGAGAAACCCTCCCAGGGAGCCTCCAAACACACATAGATGGGAGATAGGCGGGGATCTGAGACGGGAGGTCAGCTGGTGGGGCACAAGAACTCACTGGGCTGCGGCCCGGCCCGGCCCCCCTGCCTTGCCTTCCCCCGCAGCTGCCGCACCAGTAACCGGAAAAGCCTCATCCTGACCAGCACTTCGCCCACGCTGCCGAGACCCCACTCCCCGCTGCCAGGTCACCTAGGTGAGACCAGTGGCAGAGACTTGGTGGGTGCGGAGTGGCCTACAGGAGGCGGGGCCTCGGGCGAGGAAGCGTGGTCATGCTACAGAAGGGGAGCAGTTTGAATGGAGGCGAACTGATTTGGATAAGGAGCGGGGCCATGCTTGTGTGGGTGTGGTCAGTCGTAGAGGGACGGGCATTGGAGGGCGGAGACTCAGGTGGGCGGAGACTCAGGTGGGACGGAACAGAAAGGAGGAGTCGTACCTGAGGGGCGGGGCCATCCCAGATGAAGGCAGAATCTCCTTGGAAGGGGCCGGGCTGAGTTGGCAACGAAAAAATTTAGAAAGGCTGGGCCACAGGCGAAGGGGCGTGGTCTCCCCATAATAGGCGGGACTAGACTAAAGACAGGACATGCTGCTGTTTGCACGCCGCTTTAGGGAACAAGAGGCCTGAAGGGATTTGCCCCCTCTTTCTCTCACAGGCAGCAGTCCCCTGGACAGCCCCCGAAACTTCTCCCCCAACACCCCCGCCCACTTCTCATTTGCCTCCTCCCGAAGGTGAGTCCCTCCCCTCCAGGGCCCCAGAACCCTGGGCAGACCCTCTCCACCCACCGTCTGGGCCACCATCTGTTCTCTTCCTAATAGCACCCGAGCTAGGGCCTGAGGGGACCAGCAAGTGCCCCAAGGTCCCAGTTTTGCGGCTGGTCGAAAGCGCGTGCGCCCTGGGCGTGGAGTCTGTCTCCCCGAGCCTAGCTCTCCTGGCCAGGTGTTTCCATAGCAACAGGACGGGGTAGCCAAGATGAGGTGCGTAAGCGCAGATTGCGCGATGCCTATCGAGGGACTCTTGGTCCCCGAGGTGGGGGAGGACGACTAGGGCTGTTTCTCAAGGGGAGGAATCTCAGGTTTCTTTCCAAGAATCTCTGAGGGTTTCTGGGGTGTCCTTAAATGAATTTTCTATGGGCCTTTGGTGAAACTGGGGGAGGCAGAGAGGTTTCTCTGATGTTTTCTAGAGAAACTTTTCTGGGAGTTTAGGCCCGTCTCTTTTTCTTTGAACTCTATTCATTTTAAAAATGGTGTCTAAACACCTGCTATGTTCTTAGGAGCTGGGCGTATGGGGTCAATGACGTTCTGTCTCTACCCTCTGAGTTGAATAGAGCAGGCAGGCCAGAGAATGGGGATCGTTACAAAGGCTGATGAAGGCTGTGTTGTGAGAGTCAAGAGAGACTGTGGGGACAGAGGACAGCTCCCTTGGGAAAGTGGGGGAAACCGCTTATTGACCATGGAATTTAGCTGAGGGCAATAGAAAGGCAGGGTAAGGCTCTGGGATTGGGTCTCACGTGTTTATCCGCAAGCGGGGAAGGCTGAGCGAGGGGACTGCTGGGAGGAAGGAGGAAGGGAGGAGTCCAATGAATGGGTGTGCGTGTGTCCTTGTAACTGTGCAATCTGTGTGCTGGTGTACGTGTGTGATTGTGACTGTGTGAGGAATTACGTGCCTATGCAATGGCACGAGTCTCCGAATGTGAACGTGTGAACGTGTGTCTGTAGGATTGTAAGCATCCATGAATATTCGAGGGGAGCAAGTCAGGTGTGTCTCCAGGTGAGCGTGCAATCTGTGTGTGGGTGTAAGCGTGTGTGAGTGTGTGGCTGTGAGATAGTAAACGCAAAGTCACAGTGTTTTCTGTCTCTCTCTCTCTTTTTCTTTTCTTGAGACAGAGTCTCACTCTGTTGCTCAGGCTGGAGTGCAATGGCAGGATCTCGGCTCACTGCAATCTCTGCCTCCCGGGTTCAAGCGATTCTCCTGCCTCAACTTCCCAAGTAGCTGGGATTACAGGCGCCCGCCACCACACCCGGCTAATTTTTGTATTTTTAGTAGAGATGGAGTTTCACCAGTTTGGTCAGGCTGGTCTCGAACTTCTGACCTCAGGTGATCCACCTGCCTTGGCCTCCCAAAATGGTAGGATGACAGACGTGAGCCACCGCGCCTGGCCAGTGTTTACAGTCTCACAGCCACACACTCACATGTGCACGTGCCAATGTGTGTTGTGCACTCACATGAGTATGGGCCGATGTGTGTCCCTGTGAGTGTGTATCTGCGTGCAAGTGTGAACGAGCGTGCCGCTGTGTGCAAGTTTCAATGTGTGGCAGTGGGCGCGGGTGTCTGGAACGTGCGTCTGTGTGAATGTGAAAGTGTAGAGTATGTCTGGGTGAGTCTGTGTGTCAGAGTGTGAGTGCTGAGTCTCTGTAAGCTCGTGTGTCTGCAGATGAGCCCATGTCTGGTCTTGCACGTGCGATTGTGCATTAGTGTGTGAGAGTGTGATATTTGGGCCCCTGGATGGGAGAGTCAATACGTGTGGCTGTCTGTGTTGAGGAGTCATGTGTGAATGTGTGTCTTGGGGGTGTGTGAAGTGTAAATGTGTGCACTGCCAGTATGTGAACCTGACCTGATAGTCACACCAACATTAATGGGTTTGGCTACAGCAGTGATTGTGTCTGTGTGCACGAGAGCATAAGGACACAAGATTCTATGTCAGTGTGTTGGGGGATGGGAGGGGTCTTTCTTCTCTGAGAAGATCCAAGGGTCCCCCTCTGAGAGCTTTCTCATGGAGTGTTCACTCGGGGAAAAATTCTAGAATCTCTCTGGAAAGGCTTCATTGGGTGGGGGCTTTTCCAATTCTTGGTGTCCACTCTGGATGATAAGAGAGGGGACCGTGGGGAGGAGAGCGGAGATGGATCCTCCCTCCAATTCCCGGTGTCTGCCTGGAAGAGTCCCTCTTTACCCCCTTGATTCTGAGGGCCTTGAGTAATCTTAGAGTGCAGACATATTCCCCCAGCCCCCACCCTGGCCGTGGCCAGTGGCTTCACCCACACCCTGAGGAGTAGGGGGACCTCTGGGGCCTTGTGGCCTCTGAGCACCTTGGCTGGGTTCCAGGGCGGACGGACGCCGGTGGTCTCTGGCCTCGCTCCCTTCATCTGGCTATGGCACCAACACGCCCAGTTCCACCGTCTCGGTGAGTGTGGAAAGTGGGTGGGTGGGCCGGTGGGTAAGGAATTCAGGGGGCCCTCCAGCCTGAAGACCCACACCCAGGCCAGCAGTCCAGGCTGGGCTTGATGGCAGTTTAGGGCCAGGCACAGTGACTCATGCCTGTAATCCCAGTACTTTGGAAGGCCAAGACAGGATTGCTTGAGCCCGGGAGTTCCAGACCAGTCTGGGCAACACAGGGAGACCCTTGTCCCTACAAAAATTAAAAATTATCTGGGCATGGTGGTGCGCACCTGTGGTTCCTGCTATTTGGGAGGCTGAGATGGGAGGATCGCTTGAGTCTGGGAGGTATAGGCTACAGTGGAGCTGAGATTGCATCACTACATTCCAGTCTGGACGACAGAGTGAGACCCTGTCTCAAAAGAAAAAAATAAAAAAAGACAGTTTGGGTTTCCCCATCCTCAAGGGTGTTCACTTGTCCATCTATTAGAGAGTTATGAGTCTGCTCCACTCAAAGCCCTATGCTCTGCCCTCAACACATTTATGGGAGGGTCCTTCCTACTCATTTCTGACTCACTCATTTACAGCTGGTGACATAAGGCTCTGTGAGTTAAGCCATTTACCCTGATATCAGCAGCTGGGCTGGGCCAGGCCACAGCTTTCACCCAGAGCCCATTTGCTCACCCTTTGCAATACCCAAAGTCTCTCCATCTGCTCCCTTTTCTATCCATGCCCATGGTTCCCTTATTCATCCATTGGCATGATGTTCAGCAGACATTTGTCATGAGACTGTCATGTGGTAAGCGGGTTCTGCAAGCTGGGTCAGAGTGTAAAGATTCACACAGCCCTCATGGGGGAAGACAAGCCAGTAAGAAGGCATTCACAAAATAGAATGGTCAGAACTTTGATGCAAGTAGAACAAGGGGAGGTGATAGCAAAGGAGACGCATGTGATTCAGCTTAGGGGGTTGTCAAGGAAGGCTTCCTGGAGGAGGTGACATTGAATCCAAGACAAAGGACCAGCAGGAGTTTGGCAGGTGGAAGAGAAGGGAGAAGAGTGTTCCAGGAAGGGGAAGAGCATGTGCAAACCCATAGAGGCCACAGAACTTGCTGCATTTGAAAAGTTGAAAGCTTTGTGGGGCTTGGCCGGGCGCAGTGGCTCAAGCCTGTAATCCCAGCACTTTGGGAGGCTGAGGCGGGTGGATCACGAGGTCAGGAGATCGAGACTATCCTGGCTAACATGGTGAAACCCCGTCTCTACTAAAAATACAAAAAAAAAAACTAGCCAGGCGTGGTGGCGGGCGCCTGTAGTCTCAGCTACTTGGGAGGCTGAGGCAGGAGAATGGCGTGAACCCGGGAGGCGGAGCTTGCAGTGAGCCGAGATCACGCCACTGCACTCCAGCCTGGGAGACACAGCGAGACTCCGTCTCAAAAAAAAAAAAAGAAAGCTTTGTGGGGCTGAAACTTTGGGATGCGGGGGAGGAATAGAGACGATGCAGGCAGTGCCCTTGATCAGGCTGGAACCTTGTCAGCTGGGGCAGCAAGGGAAATTTTATTCTAAATCCAGTGGGGGAGCCATGGAATGGCTTTATTTCTTTTTATTAAATTGTACTAAAATTTCAGTTTGAACCATTTGAAATTGTGATTCTGTAGGCCATAGATAATGTACACTCATTTAAAAACTAAAAGAGATGGGTGGGGTGGGGAATTTTAACCAGGGGAGTGAGCAATGTGATGTTTAAAAATATCATTCTGGCCGGGCGCGGTGGCTCATACCTATAATCCCAGCATTTTGGGAGATTGAAGCGGGTGAACCATTTGAGGTCAGGAGTTCAAGACCAGCCTGGCCAACATGGTGAAACCCTGTCTCTAGTAAAAATACAAAAATTAGCCAGGAGTGGTCGTGGGTGCCTGTAATCCCAGCTACTCAGGAGGCTGAGGAAGGGAGAATTGCTTGAACCTGAGAAGTGGAGGTTGCAGTGAGCCAAGATCACACCACTGCACTCCAGCCTGGGTGACAGCTGTATGGCTGGGCACAGTGGCTCACACCTGTAATCCCAACACTACAGGAGGTTAAGGTGGGAGGATTGCTTGAGCCCAGGAGTTTGAGGCCAACCTGGGCAACATGATGAAACCCTGTTTCTAAAAAAAAAAAAAAAAAATTAGCCAGGTGTGATGGCTTGTACCTCAAGTCCCAGCTACTCAGGAGGCTGAGATGGAAAGATTGCTTGAGCTCAGGAGGTGGAGGTTGAGCCACTGCAATCCAGCCTGGGGGACAGAGAAAAACCCTGTCTCGAAATAAAAATAAAATAAAATAAAATAAAATAAAATAAAATAAAATAAAATAAAGCAAGAGGAGGACCAGGCATAGTGGCTCATGCCTGTAATCCCAGCACTTTTTTTTTTTTTTTTTTTTTTTTTTGATACAGAGTCTCACTCTGTTGCCCATGCCTGGAGTGCAATGGCAACGTGTCAGCTCACTGCAACCTCCATCTCCTGGGTTCAAGCAATTCTCTTGCCTCAGCCTCCTGAGTAGCTGGGATTACGGGTGCCCACCACCATGCCTGGCTAATTTTTTTATTTTTTTAATAGAGATAGGGTTTCACCCTGTTGGCCAGGCTGGTCTGGAACTCCTGACCTCAGTTTTTCTGCCCGACTCAGCCTCCCAAAGTGCTGGGATTACAGGCGTGAGCCACCATGCCCTGCCCTCAAGCCCAGCACTTTGAGAGGCCAAAGCAGGAGTATTGCTTGAAGCCAGGAGTTGGAAGCCAGCCTGGGCAACATAGGGAGACCCTGTCTCTACAAAAAAGAATTAGCCACGCATGGTGTAGTCCCAGCTACACAGAAGGCAGAGGTGGAAAGATTACTTTAGCCCAGGAGTTCAAGGCTTCCATGAGCAATGATTGCATTACATCACTCTAGCCTGGGTAATATAAGAAGACCTTGTCTCTCTCTCTCTCTCTCTCTTTTTTTTTTTTTTTTTTTTTGAGACGGAGTCTCACGCTGTTGCCCAGGCTGGAGTGCAGTGGCGCGATCTCGGCTCACTGCAAGCTCCGCCTCCCAGGTTCCCGCCATTCTCCTGCCTCAGCCTCCTGAGTAGCTGGGACTACAGGCGCCCGCCACCGCGCCCGGCTAATTTTTTTTTTGTATTTTTAGTAGAGACGGGGTTTCACTGTGGTCTCGATCTCCTGACCTTGTGATCCGCCCGCCTCGGCCTCCCAAAGTGCTGGGATTACAGGCTTGAGCCACCGCGCCCGGCCTCTCTCTCTCTTTTTAAAAAAATTTGAAATAATTTTAATAAACAGAGACAAGGTTTCATTATGTTGCCAACTCCTGGGATCAAGTGATCCTCCCGCCTTCACCTCCCAAAATGCTGGGATTACAGGTGTGAGTCACCATATTCAGTGGAGACCCTCTCTCTAAAATAATAATAATAATAATAATAATAATAATAATAATAAAGCAAGAGGAAACAAGATAGGGTAGGGATCGGGAAGAATGGGTGTGTGTTCAGAGGACGTCTTCCCAAGGTGTGACATTGAAGCAAAGATTTGAAGGATAAGAAGGAGGGATCCATAGTTGATGTGTTCCAAGCAGAAGGAATAGCTAGTGCAAAGGACCTGAGGAAGGAGGTTGCCTGGCTTGTCCAAGGACCATCAATGAGGCCACTAGGCTGGGCATGGTGGCTTGCGCCTGTAATCCCAGCACTTTGGTGGATCACCTGAGGTCAGGAGTTTAAGACCAGCCTGGCCAACATGGTGAAACACTGTCTCTACTAAAAATACAAAAAATTAGCCGGGCATGGTGACAGGCACCTGTATTCCCAGCTACTCAGGAGGCTGAGTCAGGAGAACCGCTTGAATGCGGGAGGCGGAGGTTGCAGTGAGCTGAGATCACACTCCAACCTAGGCAACAACAGCGAAACTGCAATAAAAAAAAAAAAAAAAAAAGGAGGCCACCATAGCTGGAGCAAAGGAAGTAAGCAGGAGACTGATAAAAACCCATGGCAGGGACACAGGGCGGGATGAGGCAGGACCTTGTATAACTGGGGAAGGACTTGGGGGTTCACCCTGAGTAAGGTGGGAGCCACGGAGGGTTCTGAACAGAGAAGGCTCATGAATTGACCCAAGCTTTAACAGAATCACTGTCTCCACCCCTGTCTGTCCCTGTCCACCTGTGTGTGGCCAAGAATCCCAGTCAAGACCCTAGGATCCAAGGATGGTAAATCAGGTCCTGATCCTGGCCTTGCCCAGTGACCCCATCAGCCTTGGGAGTCCCAGCTCAAGATCCTGAGCTGTTGGGGGGCCCATGGTGGCTCTGACCCCGGCCCTGCCCCTCTCCCCAGTCCTCCTGCTCCTCCCAGGAGCGCCTGCACCAGCTGCCCTACCAGCCCACGGTGGACGAGCTCCACTTCCTCTCCAAACACTTCGGGAGCACCGAGAGCATCACAGACGAGGATGGTGGCCGTCGCTCCCCAGCCGTGCGTCCCCGCTCACGGAGCCTCAGGTGGGCAGGTCTTAGGACTTGTGCATAGAGAGACCCCTGTCCCCGCGAATAAAAGGGTTACATCTCGGGGCGAGGGCTCTCTGCGGGCTTGGAGGCAGAGGACTGGACAGAATGGGCTTCTCTCCCCGCAGTCCCGGGCGCTCCCCCTCCTCCTACGACAACGAGATCGTGATGATGAATCATGTCTACAAGGAGAGGTTCCCGAAGGTGAGGTGGGACCCGAGGCGGTCGCGGGGTGACCTGGCGGCTTGCACTCTCGCTCGCTTTATCCCCGCTCGCCCCCTGGCGGCGTCGGTGCACAGCGCAGGCTCCTGGCGGCCACAGCCTCCGGGCACAGCCCCGTGCCCCTCCTCCGTCCCTCCCGCAGGCCACTGCGCAGATGGAGGAGAAGCTGCGTGACTTCACCCGCGCCTACGAACCCGACAGCGTTCTGCCTCTGGCCGATGGCGTGCTCAGCTTCATCCACCACCAGATCATCGAGCTGGCCCGGGACTGCCTAACCAAGTCCCGTGACGGCCTCATTACCACGGTCTACTTCTATGAATTGCAGGAGAACCTGGAGAAGCTCCTTCAAGACGTGAGTGCACCCGGAGGCCGGGCTGATCTCAGGCTCAGCACCGCCAAATTGTGCCCAATGCACCCCTTTCTTCACCCCACATCCATTTAGGGAGCTCCTACCACGTTCCAGGCACTGGCGTGGAGCTGAGGACTCAGGGGTGGAAATGTTCCCTTCCCTAGGTCTGACTGACTGAAGAGGCAGGAATTTCACCTCGCTCATTACCCTTAGGTCTTTACTCAAGTATCACCTTCTCAGGTGGCTTCTTAGGCGGTCCCCAGCCATTTAAAATATTAAACTCGGCCGGGTGCGGTGGCTCAGGCCTGTAATCCCAGCACTTTGGGAGGCTGAGGCAGGTGGATCACCTGAGGTCAGGAGTTCGAAACCAGCCTGGCCAACATGGCAAAACCCCGTCTCTACTAAAAATACAAAAATTAGCGGTGCGTGGTGGCTTGCACCTGTAATCCCAAGTACTTGGGAGGCAGGGGCGGGAGAATCGCTTGAACCTGGGAGTCGGAGGTTGCAGTGAGCCAAGATCATGCCATTGCACTCCAGCCTGGGCAACAAGAGTGAAACTCTGTCTCAAAAATAAATAAATAAATGAAATAAAATAAAATGTTAAACTCTACTCATATTTATCACCCACTTTCTCTTTAGTTTCTCCTTGACACTCAGCACTATCCATCATACAGTATATTTTTGCTTATTTTATTTCATGTCTATCCTTCTCCAATGTCAGCCCCATAGGTGGCAAGGATGGGGGGGCGGGGTTGTCTGTTCTGTCCACTGCTGTGTCCCTGCTGTTTGGAACAATACCCAGCACACAGTAGGTACTCAATTAATGCTAGGTAAATTGATGCATGAATGTCCCTTTGCAGTGGCATGCACCTGTAGTCCCAGCTACTTAGGAGGCTGAGATGGCAGAATTGCTTGAGGTCAGGAGTTTGAGACCAGCTTGGGCAACATAGCAAGACCCATCTCTAAAACAATAAAAAAAAATTAAGCCAAGTGAGATGGTTCACAACTTTAATCCCAGCACTTTGGGAGGCTGAGGCGAGCAGATCACGAGTTTGAAACCAGCCTGGGCAATAAGGTGAAACTCTGTCTTGACTAAAAATACAAAAAAATTGGCCGGGCGCGGTGGCTCAAGCCTGTAATCCCAGCACTTTGGGAGGCGGAGACGGGCGGATCACGAGGTCAGGAGATCAAGACCATCCTGGCTAACACGGTGAAACCCCGTCTCTACTAAAAAATACAAAAAACTAGCCGGGCGAAGTGGTGGGCGCCTGTAGTCCCAGCTACTCGGGAGGCTGAGGCAAGAGAATGGTCTAAACCCGGGAGGCGGAGCTTGCAGTGAGCTGAGATCCGGCCACTGCACCCCAGCCTGGGCGACAGAGCAAGACTCTGTCTCAAAAAAAAAAAAAACAAAAAAAAAAACAAAAAAATTAGCCAGGAGTGGTGGTGTGTGCCTGTAATCCTAGTTACTGAAGAGGCTGAGGCAGAAGAATCTCTTGAACCCGGGAGGCAGTGGTTGCAGTAAGCTGAGGTTGCACCACTGCACTCCAGCCTGGGCGACAGTGAGATTCTGTCACCAAAAAAAAAAAGTTTTAAATTAGCTAAGCATAGTGGCACACACCTGTAGTCCCAGCTACTTCAGAGGCTGAGGCAGGAGGATCACTTGATCATTCATTAATTCCACCAATATTTATTTATTATTTACTTATTAAAAATTTTTGTTTTTGTTTTTGTTTTTTTGAGACGGAGTCTCGCTCTGTCGCCCAGGCTGGAGTGCAGTGGCGCGATCTCTGCTACCGGCGCCCGCCACCGCGCCCGGCTAATTTTTTGTATTTTTAGTAGAGACGGGGTTTCACCGTGGTCTCGATCTCCTGACCTTGTGATCCGCCTGCCTCGGCCTCCCAAAGTGCTGGGATTACAGGCGTGAGCCACCGCGCCTGGCTACTTATTAAAAATTTTTAGAAATTTTTTGGAGACAGAGTCTCGCTTTATCCCCTGGGGCTGGAGTGCAATGGTGCGATCTTGGCTCACTGCAACCTCCGCCTCTCAGGTTCAAGCAATTCTCCTGCCTCAGCCAGAGTAGCTGGGATCACAGGCACCCACCACCATGCCTGGCTAAGTTTTGTATTTTTAGTCCCAACAGGGTTGCACTATGTTGGCCAGGCTGGTCTCAAACTCCTGACCTTAGGTGATCCACCTACCTCTGCCTCCCAAAGTGCTGGGATTACAGGTGTGAGCCACCATGCCCAGCCCCTACCAATATTTATGAAGCACCTATTATGGGCCTGACACTAGCCTAGAAGCTGGGAAATCAACTGGAAATAAAACAAAAATTCTTGTCTTTGGGGAGCTGACATTCTGTTAATAGCAGGAAGAGACCGAGGATAAACAATAGGTATTAGAAGCTCACCCCTGGAATCCCAGCACTTTGGGCAGCTGAGACAGGAGGCTTTCTGGAGCCCAGGAGTTGGAGACCAGCCTGGGTAACATAGCGAGACCCTGTCTCTACAGAAAAACAAGTCAAACAAACAAAAACCCAATAGACATTAAGGCTGCGACCAGGACCAAGGTGAAGCAAGTGATTATTTCTTCCCCCAGAACATTAGATTAATTTTTGAAAAACTTGAAAAGTAGATAAATGAAAACCCAACATTATTTTAAGTTTACATATTTTATTTATAACCAAGCCAGAATCTGTTATAATTTTACTGTCCTGGTTTTAATGAAAGCAAACTCATCAATAATACTATTTTCATTGAAGCTATTAGCCGTTTCCTAAGACACATTAAAACACATATAGGCCGGGTGCGGTGGCTCAAGCCTGTAATCCCAGCACTTTGGGAGGCCGAGACGGGTGGATCACGAGGTGAGGAGATTGAGACCATCCTGGCTAACACGGTGAAACCCCATCTCTACTAAAAAATACAAAAAACTAGCCGGGCGAGGTGGCGGGCGCCTGTAGTCCCAGGTACTCAGGAGGCTGAGGCAGGAGAATGGCGTAAACCCGGGAGGTGGAGCTTGCAGTGAGCTGAGATCGGGCCACTGCACTCGAGCCTGGGCGACAGAGCAAGACTCCGTACTCTGTCTCAAAAAAAAAAAAAAAAAAAAAAACACACATATAGGTTGGTGCACACTTTTTTTGACTCAAGTTAAAATATGACTAGGCACAGCCTGTTGAATTCTGTCTTTATTTAATTTTCTTTTTCTTTCTTTCTTTCTTTTTTTTTTTTCATTTGAGATGGGGGACTCTCTATGTTGCCCAGAGTGGTCTTGAACTCCTGGGCTCAAGCAATCCTCCTGCCTTAGCCTCCTGAGTAGCTGGGATTATAGGCATGTACCACCACATCTGGCTTAAATTTTGATATTTTGCTTATGATAGATTTTTGGCATTAATTTTAGGCTTTTCAAGTATTACAATAAGATATTAGTTCTTTTTTTTCTTTTCTTTTTTTTTTTTTTTTTTTTTTTTTTTTGAGACAAAGTCTCACTCTGTCACCCAGGCTGGAGTATAGTGATGTGATCTTGGCTCACTGCAACCTCCACCTCCCGGGTTCAAGTGATTCTCCTGCTTCAGCCTCCCAAGTAGCTGGGATTACAAGTGTGTGGCACCATGCCCAGCAAAGTTTTGTACTTTCAGCAGAGATGGGGTTTTGCCATGGTAGGCAGGCTGGTCTCAAATCCCTGACCTCAAGTGATTCGCCCTCCTCTGCCCCCCCAAAATGCTGGGATGACAGGCATGAGCCACCGTGCCTGGCCTCTTTTTCTTTTCTTTTCTTTCTTTTTTTTTTTTGAGACGGGGGATCTCTCTGTAACCCAGGCAGGAGTGCAGTGGTGCAGTCAGCTCACTGCAGCCTTAGTCCCCCCGGGCTCAAGTAATTCTGTTTACTTCAGCTTCCCAGGTAGCTAGGACTACAGGCACACACTACCACACCTGGCTAATTTTAGTTTTTGTAGAGACAGGGTCTCACTATGGTTTTGTTGTTTGTTTGTTTGTTATTGCTTTTGTTTTGAGACAGAGTCTCGCTCTGTCACACAGGCGAGAGTGTAGTGGCATGATCTTGGCTCACTGCAACTTCTGCCTCCCAGGTTCAAGCTATTCTCCTGCTTCAGCCTCCCAAGTAGCTGAGATT